>NC_141161.1:92323937-92642218 GCF_053477565.2 Lygodium microphyllum | reverse complement strand
CTAGATGCACAGCAATTGTTTTCATTAGGATCTTGACCCACGTTGAGTGAGAGACAGGACACCCTAAGCCATAGGCTAGTCGTGGGGTCTAGGGGAAAGAGAAGTAAGGACAATGGTACATTCTTGTATACGCTTATTTGGTACCTTGAGCGACTTTTGTGCGATATGTCTATTTGTTGAGCGATGCACTGAGGGGCCAATCCCCAAGGTGTAGGAGAGTCGCAGAGGGTTGACGGCATTCAGCCGTAGGAGAAACCCATGTGTATGTGATTCGAGCCTTTTGGCTATGTGAAAGGGACTCCCTCTGAGGAGTAATATTGGGTTAGGATCAGTTGGACTACAACGTATTACAAACGCAATGTTTAGGAAGGCAGAGATTTTGATAGACGCTCCTGGCCGTGAGGTCGAGGGGTTGTCTTGTGCGTAGTGACGAGGCCTGGCTAGTGCATGAGTCAGTGCCGGTCCGTTTTTTAGGTCGATCAGTGGTGCGTCTGCCGGGAGCCGCTTAAAAGTGGCGTTCCTCGAATCCTGGTTGTCTAGGGACCAACTAGCAGTTTATGCCAAAGGATATTGAGATTGATCCGTTATTTATTGATAAGCATCGTCTAGCAGAAATCCAAAAGCAAGAGAGAGACGAAAGAGCTAGGCGACGTGCTGAAATTTTTAGGAGATATTCCCCTAAGCATAGCGGTGTTGAACCCTTACGAGGGGGTGGATCTAGTGGTCTTGGGGCCACGCGCAGTAAGTTAGGAGAAGATGGAAGCTCTAGTGCTCCCCTTTCTTCCATAAGCCAGTCTATATCAAGTGCGGGAGGTGTAACCCCCCCCGTCCCCTATTCCTAGTGCAAATCCAATCCTCGTCATGGCACAGCCTATTGCAATTCCAGCAGGAACGACGGATTTGCCGGCTCTAGGTTACCCACTACCCATTTTTAATGGGCTAGTTGAGGAAGATGTGGAACTCCACATTAGGGAGTTTCAAAAGCTGATGTTTAACTATCGCATTCAACAAGAAGGACATTTAATGATGTTCTTCAACATGACTCTCAAAGGAAGAGCCGCTATATGGTATCATGGTTTAGAAGCCGGAACCATATTGAATAGTGATTCATTTTATGGAGCTTTTCGAAGGGAGTTTGCCCCTGAAAGGGGTGGGCAATATTGGTTGCGTGTACTCAACGTGACCCGCCAAGAACCACACGAGGATATTCGTGCTTATGCGAAGAAAATAAAATAGGTTTTCCGTAAGTTGGACACCTCTATTCCTATCCCCGCAGCTTCCCAATTGCAATATTTCCTACATGGTTTGAACTTTAACATTCAATTGCAGTTGAGTAGTGTCCCCTTGGGGGATATAGATACTGCCATTACACGAGCACAAGAGGTGGAATCACGACTACAAGCAGCCTATGCTTCTCGAGGCAATTCGAATATGGGTTTAGTATGGGGAAATAATGTGGCAATGGCCAATGGCAGTAGTGGCCAAGGGATAGCGATGGCTAACCCTAATGGGAGAGGGAACATGATACAGAATGTGCCTTTATTACCAGCTCCCCCTAGCATATCGATGCCTACGAGCAGTCAAATGGCTCCAAGTGGTGGAGGCCAGGCGGTCAATTCTAACACCATGCCTGTGGCTCAACAACCTGTGCCTAATCGAATTGTTAGGCCGATGGAACGACATGATGAAGCATTATATCGACATGATTACAGAGCAGTATCGACAAATAGCTGTTGATGTCAACTTCCTTAAAAAACAACAAAATTTGATAGGAAGTAGATACCCAGAGGAGGGTGCACCTTCGAGGTTTAGTTGCAAATGGTGTGGTGGGCAGCACTATCCAAGAAATTGCCCAAATGTTAAGTGCAACATTTGTGGAAAATCCGGCCATTTAGCAACTACTTGCTGGAGTAAGATCAGTTCCCTCCAACGAGGTAGTCGGCAACCAGGGCCTATTAATCATCGTGCCCAAGGAAATGATTCCCAGTGAGAAGATGGGCCTAAACAAATACTTCAATGACCAAAGACTACAGTGGAGGAGCTACCAAGTGGTAGTGGGGTCAGTTTGATTGAGGCTGTACGCGTTAATGATGCTGAAACCTCTAATCTGCGAGTTGTTCTTACAAGAGGTCAAAAGGGTAGAGAAGCCGACAATGATAAGCCTGTCGACGGAAACCCTAAACAAGGCGACAAAGGAATGCAGGTTTTGGATCCTGCCATGGAAGGGGGACCTTTGAAGCCCGTGGAGAGTAAAACCGATAAGGAACCACCAAAGAAGAAGGTGAAAGTTAAGAAAGAGGCAATAAATCCGGTTCCGCAACCTAAAGAGCGGATGGCTTGGCGTGAAAAGCGAGCTCTATCGAACTATCATGAATTGGATTTGGCGAGCTCTCTTTGCGAAGTCAAGCCAGATGTGAATCTTTTACAGCTTATTAAGCTTTCCCCAGGAGTACGCAAGGAATTTAGAAAGATCCTACGTACCAGGTATATCGTAGAACCTTTGGGTATCGTGCGAGTTGGTGATGATTGGTTCGAGCATGCTGAGAAGCATTGCCCAAGGGTTGCAGCCTATGTCGATGGGATATTAGTAGATTATGCCATTGTTGATACGGGATCATCTGTTAACATTATGAGTTCTGAATTGATGGAAAGGTTGGGTCTTGTGATCCAGAAAGATACCTCCACAATTCTCAGAATGGCAGATGATAGTTTGAGACAGTCGGAAGGCTGCATTACTAAGGTCCATGTCACTGTTGCAAATGTAGAATGCCTGTTGGACTTTCGGGTGATTCATTTTGCAGGCCGGCCAAGTTACCAAGTATTACTCGGACGACCTTGGATCTTGCAAGCAGACTGCCAAGTAGATATACCCGCCGGTCGACTGATATTCGGCAGAGGTGCCCAGCGTGTGGTGGTTGATGCTTATCCTGAGTCCCTGCAGACTGAGAGAGCTCCTCTATCTTCTACAGAATTGGAGACACTAGAAGATTTATATGCCAGTGAGACATCATCGAGTGATGAGTCCAAAGAGGGATCCACCACAGAGGACATCTATCAGATCACTTTGAATGAGCCGATAGAGGGCCAAGATCGTATAAGAGATGTAGATGTTATCGAGCTAGACCTTGGTACGTCTGATGATTCACGGCCAATCAAATTAGGTTCTATGCTCAGCACAGCAGAAAGGGAGGACTATGTATCCTTGATTCAGGAATTCCGTGATATCTTTGCCTAGAGTTATGATGAGTTGAGGGGCATTCCTCCTAGTCTTGTTGTCTATACAATTTCGTTGAAAGAGGGCAGTCGTCCTGTACGACAAAAAGTAAGGCGTATGCCTTTCGAACTGAGGGACGGGCTGTTTGAAGAGTTACAGAAGCTTCGGAAAGCGGGTTTGATTTTTCCTGTGCAACACACGGAATGGTGTTTGCCGGTTGTGATAAGAAAGAAGAAGAATAATCAAATCCGATTATGTGTAGACTTTAGAAAGCTGAATAAGCAGACAGTTAAGGACTACTACCCGTTGCCATTTATTGACCAGATTTTGGATCAATTAGCGGGTAGGGAGATATATTCGTTCATGGATTGCTTTGCAGGATACAACCAAATGGCAATTGCAGAAAAGGACAAGTTGAAAACAACTTTCATTACTGTATTTGGTACTTTTGCATACCATGTGATGGCCTTTGGTTTATGCAATGCGCCTGGTTCGTGGCAACGAACAATAGATAAGACATTCGGTGACATATCCCCTGAAGAGTTGAAGGTGTTTATTGATGACTTAGGGGCCGCCACCGTGAGAGAAAGGCAGTTGATCATTTTAAGAAAATGCTTTGAGCATTGTAGACAATTTTTCATCACCCTAAACCCACAGAAGTGTATTTTTGGAGTACCTTATGGGCTATTGCTGGGTCATGTAGTCAGTTCGGTAGGAATTGCGACAGACCCCGAGAAAGTCAAAGTTATAGTTGCCATGGGTCCACCACGCACTCTGAAGGAAGTTCATAGCTTTCTGTCTTTGGTTGGTTATTACCGTAGATTCATAAACGCGTTGGCAGAAAGAACGTTGCCACTTACAAACTTATTGTCCTTTAGTTGTTCGTTTGTATGGGGCGACCCTTGTAAGATAGCATTCGAGGATGTGAAACAGGAGCTAGCAAGAGCACCCGTTTTAAAAGCACCTAAAAGAGGTGAGGTGTTCTATATATTTTCAACAGCCACCATGTATAGTATCAGCTGTTGTTTAGCCCAAATTTGGGAAGAGAAGTGGTACCACCCGATTGCTTTTGCTAGCCGAAAGCTGGGGGTATCCGAAATCAATTATGCCTACATGGAGAAGTTGTGTCTAGCAATGGTCTTTGGGACCAAGAAATTCAGGCATTATATTCTCTATGAGAAAGTCATGCTTTATACGAAGGCGGAGGGACTTCGATTATTGATGAATAAGCTACAGCCGCCTGATCGTTTAGCGAAGTGGTTAATCACTTTGCAGGAATTTGATTATGAAATCAAGAGTAAGCCACCAAGGTTGCAAGGCATCGTGGAATGTCTTGTGGACTTTGGGGAGCCAAAAGAATCTGTGGCTGAAGGTAGTGACATGGAGTTGTTATTTAAAATAGATACGGAATCTATTCCCTCCCGGTACGCTGCAATAACGCATTATTTATCGACGGGAGAGGTGGGATCCGAATTATCTAAAGCTGAGAGAAGGAAAATTAAGCAGCAAGCGTTAAAGTTTGCCTTGATCGCAGGTACATTATATCGGCAAGGGGTTGTTGACATCTATCGCCGATGTGTGATGCCTGACGAGGTGCCATTCATTTTGGAAGAGTGCCATGATTCTGCTTGCGGTGGCCATTTTGCTGGACGCCTTACAGCACAAAAGGCTTTAAGAGCAAGTTATTGGTGGCCTGCCATCTTCCAGGATGCGTTTGCGTATGTTAAGAGATGTGATATTTGTCAACGACATGATAGTCGAGAGAATAGGAAACGACCACTCACCCCTATTATGGCGATCCTTCCATTTGAGAAGTGGGGAATAGACTTTGTGGGTCCTATTACTCCGTCGTCGACTGCGCAAAAGAGGTACATCATTGTAGCAACTGACTACTTCACAAAGTGGTCAGAAGCGCGTGCAACAAGGAAAGATGATGCTAAAGAAACTGCTAGTTTCCTTTTAGAGCAGATAATATGCCGGTTTGGTCCGCTGAAAGAATTAGTGTCGGACCGCGGAACCCATTTCTTGAATAAGGTGATTAAAAGTTTGATAGAGATGTGGCAAATCAAGCATAACAAGACAACCCCATATAACCCGCAAGCCAATGGGCAAGTTGAGAGCACCAACAAGCAGCTTGTGGGCATCCTATCCAAAATTGTGTCAGAAAAGAAACGGGATTGGGATAAAAAGTTATACGTGGCAGTGTGGGCCTATAATACGACTTTCAAACGAGCCACTGGCCATACCCCATTCAAGTTAGTATATGGGGAGGAGTGTGTCTTGCCTTTAGAGATTGAGCTGCCGACTATTCGGTTTGCCATCAATCATTCTTTGAGTGATGAAGACGCACTTTTTGAGCGCTTGACAACACTGGCACATTTAGATGAGCTTAAGCTGCAGAGCTTATTGCACCAAGAAGTGGCGAAGCGCCGAATGAAGCAGTTACACGACATCAAAGCCAAGAAATACACCTTCAAGAAAGGACAGCTTGTTCTGTATTATGACGCACGACGTGAATTATTTCCAGGCAAGCTAGAGCCCAAATGGGACGGGCCCTATAGGATCGTTAGAATAGGAAAGAATAAATCCACAGTTTTGTTAGCTGACCTTGAGGGGGTAGAATTTAAAAATAAGGTTAATCTTAATAAGATTAAACCTTATTATTTCTGATTGCACTAATACTATGACTGCCTTGCAGGTCTAGGCGAGATTGATCAAATATCTGCAAGGAAATCGTGATAGAGGTTGATGGGTCGTCTGATCCCTTATTTAGAACACCCGTATTTAGAGCAGAGGTATCACAAGGAAAGCTCATTTGGTGGAGCAAAGGATACAAGGTGACTGAGCAAGAAGGCGGGACATTTATTTGGGAGATCAAGGTCTTCTGCCATCACTGCCTACAAATGTTGACGAGCATCCCTGTTGAATTCAATGATGATGGAGGGATGGAGCCTACCGTCCACCCGTTGAATATGCTGAATTTCGATTACCATACTTACGAGTAGAGTTCAGGATGGTGGGATATGTAAACCCTTTATGGACGTACACCTTGTACTTTGATGGGGCGTCCAGGGGTGTATGCAAAAAAGGAAGTGTAGGAGTTGTCATCCGAGACCCCCGATGACGCATTGTCATGAAGTTAGCTGCTTCTCTCGGGGCGAATTTTACCAATAATATGGCAGAATACAAAGCCCTGATTATGGGTTTGAATATTGCAAAGAAGGGTGGTATCCGCCAGTTATTGGTGAAAGGGGACTCTCAGTTGGTTTTAAATCAACTCAATGGGACGTACATGGTACGAAACCCCATCCTTTGCATGTACCATCATACTGCCATAGCCCTGCTAGACGAATTCCATAGAGTGTCTTTTCAGCTGATTCCACGGAATTGGAATCAGTTTGCCGATTCATTGGCTAATTTCGCGTATGCAGAGGGTAAGCGAGACTCATCTACCTTTATTATCTTGGACCCATAGATTGATTAGACGACATGTGATGCGAACACCTCTTGCGATATACGCAGGAGGGATGGGTCATAATCTAATGCACCTAGTTTAGGGCTACGAGCCTCTGTTCCCCTGGGCATGGTATGCTTTGATGTCTATCATGATTGTTTCCAGGTGGATGCTATGCGTAGTATTGTTTGACTTCATTAGGCCAAGAGGGCCGATTCAGTTTTGTAGCAAAGTCAAGTTTCATTTCATTAGGCCAAGAGGGCCATTTCCCTGTCTAGTGCGGGTGCGTTTAATTGGGTTTTTGTTTTAAGTGTTGTGGTGGACAGGTTTCGTGGTTAGTGGAATTTGGTGGAGCCTTTGCTGCGATGGAAGCTTCTTGTGGCCAATCCAGGTGATATTTCTCCTTTACGAGTACTTTTCTTTCCCGTTATATGTGTCTTTGTACTTGTCAAGGGGATACATTTTTGGTGGGGACCGGCAACCAAGGCATGAAATCCCAGGTTTAGGCTATGTATGTTTGAGGGAGGTTGGAGTAGTCATTGCCTCCTGTAAAGACATTGTCAGGCATCGAAAGACCTGTTTTAGAAGGAAGTCCTAGTGGCCCTGTTCTGCTAGCCTGCTAGGCAGCCGTTCTAGGAGTTCTTGTTAGTAGTGAGGCAGTTAGAGAAGCCTGCCAGAAGATAATAATAATGATGCTAAGAAATCCTGAACATCCTACAAGATGACTATAAATACGAAGGTGTGTAAAAAGGGGTTCTAACCCCTATCCCAAGAAAAGAAAAGGGATGAAAATGTGTAAGCAGTTGATCATTGCCTTGCGAAGGCCTGGTAGGTTCCTAGGGACGAATCAGACCTGGGGCCGATACCTTGTCTTCCTAGGGGTGGCTTCTTGCCAAATATAATACCAAAACGAGAAAGGTTGGAGCGAAAATAAAAGTGAGCGTTAGAAAAAGATTAAGTGTCACCTTGCGAGGGCTTGGCAGATTCTTGGGTGCCGAGACAGGTCCTGAGGCCGATGCCCTGTTCTCCTTGGGTCACTACGCTCAACTCCCTCCTTTTTACATGCCCAAGTATGTTACTAAAATAAAAACCCTAAAAGAAGAAATGTACTGGAAGAAAATACTCCTTGATCAGGCTATAGGAGTCCTCGCCTAGTAGGAGCTCCTCGTTGTGTTGTCTTTAGTTGGTAAGTAGTTCAGCCTACCACTTAGGGCAACCTCTTTGACAGGTTTTTTAGTTTGGCTGTGTTGGATCAGTTGGTTAGCGACTCTCTTCGGATCTTCTATTAGATGATGCTAGGCCTACTCCTTGTGGATGTCATGCCTTGGTTCTGTCCAGGGGTAGGGGAAGCATTGTGCTGAGTTTTATTATATATTTGTTTTGTATCAGTTTGATGCTTCTTTGGTTGTTTATGTGCAGATATGTTCGTGGATTCGACGGGCTGAGTCGCCCTATCCCATGGTCGCCAATGAGAGTGGAATTTAGGTGACGGGAAGTGCTTAAAAATAGCTAAAAATTATGAATATCAAGGGAAAAATATTCACCGTCAAAGGTGGCGGCTCGATCTAGGACGATTTTAAGTGACAAGCAGTCGACGGGCGCCCAAGTGACACGTCCGGATTTTTACTAATTTTTTTGTCCATTGGGATGGGATACGGGTGTTGCAGGCCTATCCGGGATGTCGAGACGGATGCCCAAAAATTTATAGCACGTCAATCGGAGCTCGTATGAGGAAGTTTGCCCAAAACCGGCCGGGGTGCCCAAAAAGGGGCCAAAGTTGAAATCTCAAAGGGTGTGGCTAGTGGGGGGTGCCCTTTGGCGCCCCCCCTTCTCCAAAATTCATGATGGAGGGGGGGCGGCGGCTATTTTTCAGCGCCGAAAAAAACACCCACCCCCCCCCCCCCAAAAAAAATCAAGATGCAGGCTTGCAAAGAAGCCATGAAACCAACTCTCCCCGGCTTCCACATTCGATCTCTGCTCCACATCGCTCCGCTCCACGCATTCAATGGCGGCCTGTAGAGGGAGAGAGAAAATCAATCTTTCTCTCTCCTCCCTCTCTCTCCTCTAAGAGCGAGTTCATGTGGGAAGAAGAAGGAAGAAGAAAGAATGACGGAGGCTTGTCCGGCATGGATCGGATGGCTCCATGGGCTGGAAATGGTGATTTATGATCGTGTTGAGCATGAAGTGCTGCTGATTTTCAGATTTGCAGCCATGGACATGAAACCCGAAACACGCAAATAAGCAGTAATTCAATTTTTTCAAAGGAAATTTGAGATTTCATGGCTTTTAATTGATAAAATGTTGTTCATGTGGGCTAAAAATTGTTTATGTTGCTGTTTTCCATGAATACTTGTTGATCATAATCAGAAAATCAAAAAATATGCATCTTGTGGTTCAAAATAATATTTACTAAAACACATAAAATATGGAAAATCAAGGAAAAATGATATTTTTGGGCATAAAAATGGGAGAATGAATAGGAACACCAACTAAATTTTCAATTTTGCTGCAAGAAGGAACTAAGGGCCACAGCCCATAACCTATTTTGAATTTTTAGTAATTAAATAATGCAAAAAATAAGGGAAAATACAAGGAAAATAGAGGAAAATCACTAAAAATAGGGGAAAAATGCATTTTGGGTGCAAAAAATTAGTGAAAATTAAGAACAATGTTTGTGAATGTTTGTGGGGACTAAATCATGAGGATTTGCCTTAGTTCAACCCCACTTTCTTGTTCTAGTGTGTCTCTTTCCGTTTTTTCACATAAAATGATGGCAAAATGTCCTATAAATCTATACCACAATGCAGCATTTGATCGATGGGAGGGTAGAATGGTTAGAGTGTGTCTAAATGTGGAGTCAAATGATGAAAAGATTGATGTATTTGTTTGCATGCCATATAGGTCGGTGAATAATTATAAAATAAGAGCCTAGTAGCACGAGGGTTTCCTTGGTGCTAGGTTCGTGCAACGACGCATAAGAACGGTAGTTGAAAATCATTGAAAGGATGTTTTCCACATGTGCACAATATTGATTTCATAATTGTTTGGGCACTTAGCATCCACAATATACATAAATCATGGAAATGTTAAAAGGTATCAGAAATCCTGGATGCACAGCAATTGTTTTCATTAGGATCTTGACCCACGTTGAGTGAGAGACATGACACCCAAAGCCATAGGCTAGTTGTGGGGTCTAGGGGAAAGAGAAGTAAGGACAATGGTACATTCCTGTATACAATTATTTGGTACCTTGAGCGACTTTTGTGCGATGTGTCTATTTGTTGAGCGACGCACTGAGGGGCCAATCCCCAAGGTGTAGGAGAGTCGCAGAGGGTTGACGGCATTCAGCCGTAGGAGGAACCCATGTGTATGTGATTCGAGCCTTTTGGCTATGTGAAAGGGACTCCCTCTGAGGAGTAATATTGGGTTAGGATTAGTTGGACTACAACGTATTACAAACGCAATGTTTAGGAAGGCAGAGATTTTGATAAACGCTCCTGGCGGCGAGGCCGAGGGGTTGTCTTGTGCGTAGTGACGAGGCCCGGCTAGTGCATGAGCCAGTGCCGGTCCGTTTTTAGGTCCATCAGATTCTTTAGAGGCATTTTCTTCTTATCTGGTAAACATATGCCTTTTGATTTGGGTGGAGATGATTCTATCAAGCTATTGAATATTTCCACTTCAACTTATTCAATCTCAATAGATGTTTGGACATGTTCAAGAATCTTGATTACAATAAGGATTGAAGGGAAAATCCATGGCAGGATTGTGTACATTTTTCTGAATAGCAATAGCACACATAGCTTCATTAATAAATAGGCAATGAATAGATTGAAATTTTTTTTCACTAAGTTAAAACAACCTATTAATGCAGAACTCGCTAACGGAGATGAAGATATCAACACTCTCCCTATACTTGGTTGAAAACTATGTGATACTATTGGACATAATTACATTGGGAATGGACCCATTGATGTTATTGTGGGTAGTGATTAGTTGAACTAGTTGTTGGGAAACATTATGATGGATTTCTCTTAGACTTTGTATATGGAATTTATAAAACAAGATTAGTTATTATACCTCGAGGATATAATAAACTACTACTATGTTTAGGTAAGTTTATATTTAAAAGTCCCATTGGGCTTGTTCAAAATCTTGAAGAGGTCTTATATAATAACAAAGAGTCCCATCAAGCAAGCAATGTTAATAATAGATCATCACACTAAGCTTTGACTTGATATGTTAATAATGTGAATACTAATGTTCATGTTAACATAATCCATGCCCCTCACACTATAGTATTGGGAGAATAGATGCATCACTCAGGAGTTATCTTTTGTCACAACCTAGAGGCCAAGAAAGCTTTGATAGATGGTGGAATAGAAGATGGCTCACCTACAACTCTACTCCTAATGGCATGAATGCATTACCTTCTCTATCAAAATGAATGGACACATGTTACAAACACTTAGGGTTTCTTGATGTCACTTTTAGTGATCATCTATGCAATCACATGAAAATTGGTCTTCTATAAATATTGGAAAATACTTTCTATAGATTGGGTCAAATACCCACTTCATGGTGCAAATGCTAACTCGATTCATTTGTTGTCCTTTTTGAATCCATGCTTCATCCAACTTCAAGAAGAACTTTAAACTACTATAACATTTTTCTACTTTAAGTTTATACACATGGATGGTTATAATTTGCACTCTTCTTAAATCAACGCATATATTGTTTAACACATAGCATTCAAAAATAGATTTTCTTTGATGCTTTTCATAAGGCATAGGCCCTTCAATAATATGAATTTACTTTCCAAAAGTATATGGAATCTTATGATTCTTAGAAATCCTTGTAACCAAATTTGCAAGGGCTCAAGGTAGCCCAAATGCACTTACCATGTTACATCTAAGGTGCTTGAACCATAATCTAGAGATAGCACAATAACCTTTCTAGCTAATACCCATAGTTTCACATGTCTCCACAATTTCACCTAGTTTTACCATATCTTTTAAGCCCTTTACTAACTCTTTGAGAGTTGGGCCTTTCTAATCCACATTTTCAAGTGACTTAAGAGTCTTCAAAATATCTTTTTTATTCATGGTTTCCTTTAAAAGTTAGATTCTCTCCTTACTCTCTTCAATATTAATTCCTAATATATTAGAGATGTATTTCTTTGCAAGATTTAGTCTCCTTTTCTTTACTCTCTCACATAAGTCTCTCTCTCTCTCTCTCTCTCTCTCTCTCTCTCTCTCTCTCTCTCTCTCTCTCTCTCTCTCTCTCTCTCTCTCTCTCTCACTTTGCCATGGCAAAAGAAATGTAGTGGAAAATTTGTAGGGTTTTTTTTCTCACTATACCATTGCTATAAGTGTCTAAACATGCATTGCAAAAAAGTTACACTAACACAGATGTCAAGAAAATTATTAGATGTAGTGTGAAATTCATCCTATGTAGTGCAAAAAGTGTCAAGTGAGGACCGTGATATGCTAGCTTGTTCTTGTGTTGAGTGTGGTAATATTGTTGATTTCCCAACATAGAGTCTTTGATAGCATAGAAATTTTCCATCGTTCACCTACAGTTGAAACATTATTTCTTCACAATTTGTCTTTTTCTAAAAAACTAAAGTTTTTTTTATATGAGACATCATGTGACTAAAGTAGATGCTAACTACATTTGAAATTCTAAATATTATCCAACAAGGATTTATAAGATGTGTGCACCATGATTTACCGCTTTTGAGTTTTTGGTAGTACTACATCCCTTTCTCTTCCTGTTTTTCCAAATACATCACAAGGTTCCAATTTCCTTGTGTACTTAAATATTTACATACTCACCTAACTTTTAAATCTTACCACCTGTTTAGAGTTTCAATAGACAATACTTCATAATGTAGCAACATGGCTAAACTATTCTACAATCATGACTTTTTTCCAAATTCCAAAAGCTATGTTGTAAGAAAACAAGTGTGAACATGAGTGTAAGATCTAAAGTCATAGATGGTCCATGATTTGTAGGGGTGTGTGTGTGTGTAGATAGAGAGGGAGAGGGAGAGGAAGCAAGGGGAGAGAGAGAGAGAGAGAGAGAGAGAGAGAGAGAGAGAGAGAGAGAGATTACTACAAGTGTGATGATAGGTGTGCACAAAAAAAGTCATGATAATTTTACTATGAATGGTACTGTGAATTTCAATTCTCACTAGGGGAATACATAAACTTTGTCGAAGTGCTTTTGCCATAGGTCTTGAATATGACTTCTACCATCCCATATTCTTTGAATACTTTAACGAATATGAAAAAAAGTATGTGGATAGACTTATGGTGTATCTAAATACTTTCACAAATATAACAAAAGTATATAGATAAACTTATGGTATATCTAAATATTAGGTTTAAAAACACCAAATTAATATTTTCCTAAACTCTAGAATTGAGTAACTCAAAGCATGCACTTGTCATCTATGCACTACTTTGATACATAAACCTTCTTCAAGCTCAGTAGTCCTCAAGCTCACTTTGTTACATAAATGTTGTACTTGAGTCTTCTGTGTTTGTACCATCATTATCGTCATTATAAGGAGGATTTTGTTCTGAGTCATCATAGGGAGAGACCTAAGAAATGCAAAATGGAAAAAAGCTTCATTTAGTATCCATTGAAGAGTATCTTCACAAGATCCATTTACTTGAGAGGAATATTAGTGAAAATTATAGGAAAAAAAATATTTCTATGATTCTTTGTAGCCTTCATTAATGATTAAATTTTGTTCAATGCAAACTAAAAACATTTCAAAATGGGCTCAAGGGACTAGTTATTACCAAGAACAAAAAATATAGAATTCTTGAATGAACATAAAAGGGTAAGTTTTGTCCCTACTTAAATCTAATGGCTACATGATAAACACATGATAAGAATCATCCTCTACAATTATACTATATATGTATATTGTACAAAAACACAACCTTGGGAATCTCTCCACTTTAATGAAGCTAAAAGCCAACTCCTCATATTTTTGAGTCTTCTTCTATTGAGTCTTCGTCCTTTCTTCTCTTCACAAAAATCCTTGATAATATTCTCCACTTTCTAGCTTGGTATTTTCATGAGTAAAATTTTTAGAGAAGAATGGAGTATTACAAGCTCTACAAAAGCTTTCGTCTTTGATAAGGTTTCCAACCCACCCACTAGTTCAACAATATATGTCCTCCAATAGACTTTATTGTCTTTTCATTTAGGTGTGAGGAGTCCATGAGTCCCTTTATCTTTTCTAACAAAACCTCATGTGATTGCATAGATGATCACTAAAAGTGACATCAAGAAACCCTAAGTGTTTGTAACATTTGTCCATTCATTTTGATAGAGAAGGTAATGCATTCATGCCATTAGGAGTAGAGTTGTAGGTGAGCCATCTTCTATTCCACCCTCTATTAGAGCTTTCTTGGCCTCTAGGTTGTGACAAAAGATAACTCTTGAGTGATGCATCTATTCTCCCAATACTATAGTGTGTGGGGCATGGATTATGTTAACATGAATATTAGGATTTACATTATTAACATATCAAGTCAAAACTAAGTGTGATGACCTATTATTAACATTTCTTGCTTGATGGGACTCTTTGTTATTGTAGAAGACCCCTTCAAGATTTTGAACAAGCCTAATGGGACTTTTAAATATAAACTTACCTAAACATAGTAGTAGTTTGTTATCTCCTCTAGGTATAATACCTATTCTTGTTTTATAAATTCCATATACAAAATCTAAGAGAAATCCATCATAATGTTTCCCAAAAACCAGTTCAACTAATCACTACCCACAATAACATCAATGGGTCCATTCCCAATGTAATTATGTCCAATAGTATCACATAGTTTTCAACCAAGTATAGGGGGAGTGTTGATATCTTCATCTTCGTTAGCCAATTGTGCATTAATAGGTTGTTTGAACTTAGTGCAAAAACATTTCAATCTATTCATTTCCTATTTATTAATGAATCTATGTGTGCTATTGCTATTCAGCAAAATGTACACAATCTTGCCATGGATTCTCCCTTCAATTCTTATTGTAATCAAGCTTCTTGAACATGTCCAAACATCTATTGAGATTGAATAAGTTGAAGTGGAAATATTCAATAGCTTGATAGAATCATCTCCACCCAAATCAAAAGGCATATGTTTACCAGATAAGAAGAAAATCCCTCTAAAGAATCCTAGAGTTGATCTAACCCATCACAAGTGGGGCTTCATCCTCATCTCCTGATTCTTCAATGAAAAACATACTATTGACTTTGGACTTCTTATACAAACATTTAATTTCACCATTCGTTGTGCATTTCTCCCCATATTCAAATCATAGATCCTCTTCGTGCTCCTTAAAAACATCCATGGGAATGAAATTTTGACCACCTTGAGTTGAGTTCTTTCTTGATCAATTTTCAACTTTTTTTTTTCTCTATTGAGCCCTCTTCAAAATGAGCTATCAACTTTTTCATTAGCACGAGGACATAAATTTATGTAGGTCAAACTTTGTGATTTTCAAGAATAGATATGCACGCTCTGGGAACCCTGTTTGGTCTAAAAATGCCATGTATCACCTTTTGAGACCCATAAACTATGTGGGAATCCATGTGAGACCTATAGGAACCTCAGAGTGCTATGTAGGACCCTACTTATACCAATAGAAACTTGTAATGCCCTCTTTATACCTATAGTACCTATAAATTTCTTTCATCTATCTCTGAATGCCCTATTTGTTCAAGAATTTCTTTAAGTTTCCTTCATATTTAGTCCTCTACATGTGAGTAACCATGTGAGGGATAAAAGGACAAGATAGGGCTCCTTACATGGGCTTTGAATCATCAAGAGGTGTGCAAAGTTCTTCCTCAAGTATCTCCCTTGACACCCACCTTTTTTCTTGATAGAGATAGTAGACATGGTAGCTCAATAATGAATTACAAAGACAAAAATCATACACATGAATGGAAAAGGAGCTTTGATCTTTTAATGGAAAGCATGGTAATTTGAGGATTTAGATGAATAGAATTAGGAAATACCTTAGAAATTGGTGACATTGATTTTCTTGCTAACCCCTTTACAATATTGAATTTATCATAAGGGAAAACACCAAAGATCAGAGAAGCAATCCATAGGCTTAAGGTTGATTCAAGCATGAATGCAAATTGATACTTCTATAATTTTCTCTTCTAATCGAAAGATTTCAATTCGATCAATTCTAAAAATGCAAATATTTATAAAGATTAAGAATAGAGGTAAATGTTGGATCAATATTGTTTTAGCAAATGGATTAAAGATTAAGAAATAGGATTAAACACCATATTGGGGAATATGGGAATTTCCCATAAGTTTGGAACACATGGTCAAATCTTTGGATTTGTCATAGCTTGGATACTATAACTCCAAATTGAGCGCTCTATAGCTCAATAGATTCCATTTTTCAATCGCTTTCCAATGATAGGTCACATCATATGGTTTTGAGAAACTTGTGGATATGTTATCCAAGTGCCACCTTTTTAATATTCAAAAAATGGGAATTGGGAGATTCCCAAACTCACTAATATTGTGTTATTAGAGACATTAAGAGAAAAATTTCAAGAAGTGTCTCTTCAAATGGATAGGTGAGGTGCCCAATATCCTGAATCCTTTTATCTCTTGGCTATTGGGCTTCAAGGGCATCTCCAATGTAATCTCCCAATGCCCCTCAATACGATGAAATGCTCTTGTATGAAAGAATGGGCTGAAATAAATATTTTCCCCCAAAATCTGTATTCCATAAGCAATACTAGTTGTCATAAGAATTCCTTCAATCTTCACAATCCTGGTACTTTCTTCAAGATTCTTGATATATAGTGATCTGTAAACATCTCTCCCATGAGAACCCCCCCTTTATTTATTTTTTGAAAAGTTTTAAATTGCATGACAAGGTACTTATATTCCTCGCACCATCATGATGAAAGGTTGTTGCATTCGTGAATATATGGTTCATGTGTTAAAAGATGCACTCATGCAATAATGTCCTAGTCGCATTGCGCACATAGGTTAAATATATATTGTGATGCTCATGTGCATTGGAAGGTTTGCATGGGGTAACTTACGTTGGCAAGAATGAGTTATGTTGTGCACAATGCATTTGTGCAAAAAAGAAAAACCCTTGTGATGACCGTAAATAGGTTGATTCGTAGGAGAATGTTTAATTAAAGAATAGGTAGTTGCTATGGAGAGGAATAAAAAGGTTATATTTCATTTGATGAAAAGCATATAGGATGCAAGACGCATGTAACGATATTTACATTCAATATGAAAGATAGGGTAAGATAAGTTAAAATGTTGCTTAGTATTGTGCTTACAGAGTTAACCCAGCGTTCTCATACTTAGATCGTCCTATGTTGTAAGTAAGAGAGGGTACCAGGCACGAATACTAGTAATATCGACAAACAAAGGGATGTAATTCCTCAAGATAGGCATTGCTACCTATCTCGTGCAACTAGTCTGTAGGGTCAGATGCTATTGCAAGTAAATCATAAGATGCTACCACTACATCTTAGGCCAAGAGAGGTGAGATCTAATTACAAATTAGGATTCGTTAAGAAGTCGAGTAGTCGCCCTACTACAACTCTCTCTTTTGAGGTCCGATTTGTCAAACTTAGGAAAATTGTGAATTGCCAAGAAGCAAATTGACCAAGTGAAGCAAATTGTCCAAGATCTATTTTACAAGGAGACCTAAGGTAAGGATAATTAGGGTCGGTAGAGCACAAACCCTAACACAAAGAAAAAGGGAAAACAAGCAACCTAGCTTTCCAAGCCCTTGGAATCTCACCAAGTCGCAAACGATCCAGGATCGAATGCTGGGAGCATTCAGGAAGAAGGAATCACACCTTAGTCGTTGATCGTATGAATGACCACTGAAATGATTGTGGTTGTACTCTTAGGTACATTGTTTGAACTTCTTTGCTCAAGGAACTAATTCAAGGAAAAAAACTAAATGCTTTAGTTTAAAAGCCTGGAGGGAGAGGTAAGTTCAATTACCTCCAACTATCTACCTGGCTCTATCCAAGGGGGTTGTTAGTTGTGCCGGGTACATGGACCGAACTCCCCACGAGAGGTCTCTCTGTGGGTGCTGCTTGGAGCGGGAGGATGCTTGGGTGCCAGGGGAGGCTCTGGTTGTAAATTCCTTACCTCGGGATCCCACACAAGAGGCAGACGTGACTCGAGGTGGGATCTTGAGGCTCTACTAGTCTATGGGCAAAACTTGGAGCAGCAATCCTGTTGATTTTGCCGGGATAGCCTTCAGGCATGATACTTGATGTATTTCAAGACTATGA
The DNA here is from genome assembly GCF_053477565.2 of Lygodium microphyllum. Lineage (NCBI taxonomy): Eukaryota > Viridiplantae > Streptophyta > Polypodiopsida > Schizaeales > Lygodiaceae > Lygodium > Lygodium microphyllum. The sequence continues at coordinate 92,624,227 of NC_141161.1, read as the reverse complement.
TAAAAAAAGGTCAAATATTTGGAAAATGAACTTGCTTGACATTGTTATTTTTATGTCAGTGCCTAAGTTGTGTGAAGGAATTTGTGTTTAAATTGGGTAATTAAGGAAGCTGCTTTTGTATGTCAAACATAATGTGGTAGGTAATTAGATAGCTAAGCAACCTGAGGAAAGTGCGATCGACGTGACTTGGGTCCATCCTACGGAAGGGTGGTCCCGGTTAGCTGGGAACTTTTCTCAAAAGACATGATAACGAGATTGTGAAGACCTAGAGTCAGTAGAGTTAGAATCCTGATTTATGATGTTTTAGGGGAGCGGAATGTGACTATGCCTTATGGGCAAAAAGGTTGAGCTTTGCATCCCTCTCATTTCCCATTCTCCATGAACCAAGTGCAGCATAAATCCGCTTCGACTATGTTGCTCCTACACAAAGTAGTACATTTGGAGCTCAACGCTAGCTACTTTCTAGAGACTTGGATGATAGGAAAGAAACCCTGACTTCAAGTCAGTCCTAAGTGGGAATGGTTGGATACTTCCGCTTCAGCGCAAACTCAGGAAGACCTAGATTGCAAACCCTGTGACATTCCTTGCGAGTGCCAGGTGGTGCTTTCTAGACTCCCCTCCTGATGGGCTACTAAGACATGTCCCACAAGTGGACAAGCGAACACATTACAGTTGGTATCATAGCAAACTAACGAGTATCTAAAGATTATAAGGGTACTTAATGGAGGAAATAAAAGGAAATAAGGGGATAAATAGGGGAGGGTGAGTAAAAAAGAGCATTGTTTTCTACTGAAAACATTTCTTTACTCACTTATGGATGTTGGGTTGTTCTTGGTGTTCCGGGTCATGTTCATGACTGCAATGCATGCTTCAAATTATCGTTAGAGGCTTGGCATGATGAATGTTCTGGACCGCATCTATAATCCTTTGCCCCTGTATGTGGAGTGGAGATGGATGGAAGACTCAGGAATATACTACATAGTAGGCCACTAACTCGCATACCTTCAGACCAACTTGAAGAGAATCAAGTGGATGGAGGATTTAAAGATCGTGAAGTTGTTCATCTTTGTCGAAGCTCGTGCAAACACAACTTTGCACGTTACCGGTCGGCAAGTCAAGCAAAACAGGTATGTCTATGAAGAAGTGACCCAGGTGATCTCTGCTAACAAAATCAAAGTGATAGGGCGTTACGAGAAGAACGGATATCGAAGGAAGGGATACCCCAAGCTTCCTATGACTTACCGTTTCCTGAAAATCCATGACCCCAATCCATATTATTATTCCGTCCTTACAGCCCATTGTAACACAATCCTATTTTCCTCAAACTGATGTATCAATCAGCCTATCCTACTTATCCAAAATAAATGTACTCAAGGGGTTATGCCTTCATGATTAAATAAGACTTTTTACAATTGTCTATCTTGATCATAAATATTAACTAAGGTGTTAAATGATTAAATCACTTAGCTAAAAAGTTGTGCTAGTCATATTAACATAATTTGGGAACGTATGATAAGATGTTAACATAAAGAATCTTATTGTTCAAATGCAACCCCAAGCGCAGGTTCCAAATCCGACTCCTGCACTAAGTCCAGCTGTGGCTCAAGAGAAGAAATTCCTTCTCAAACAAATTAAGCCACCCGATTTTGATGGCAAGGGAAGGACTGTTCAAGCTGACGTCGAGATCTGGATTGAGTCCATGGAGGACTATTTTGAGGCAGCAGGAACTACACCTGCTAACCAAGCCATGCTCGCCAAACTTAAGCTTACAGGCGAAGCGAGACTCTGGTGGAAACAGTGGTGCAGAGACCAAGCGATCTAGGAGGGGATAGTCAATTGGGATAAGCTTAAGGAAGCTGTGCAAGGGAGGTATCTGCCACCTACCTACCGCACACAAAAGATGAATGAACTCTATAACTTGAAGCAGCTAGGATTATCCCTTGAAGCATATTATTCGAATGAATTCTATGACTTGAAGCAGCTAGGATTATCCCTTAAGGAAACATTGGTGCAGAGACCAAGCGATCTTGGAGGGGACAGTCACTTGGGATAAGCTTAAGGAAGCTATGCGAGGGAGGTATCTGCCACATGCCTACTGCACACAAAAGATGAATGAATTCTATGGCTTGAAGAAGCTAGGATTATCCCTGGAAGCATATTATTCGAAGTTTGTTTCACTCTTAAGGTATGCACCCCCAATGGATATGACACAACATGTGTCAAAATTTTGTATTGGGTTGAATCCACCCATAAATACTCAATTGGAATCAATGCGCCCAATGGACCTACAAGACCCACTCATTCGAGCTGCTCCAATAATACAAGAGGTGCAGACCAAACCAAGGAACAATAGGATTTGGCCTTACAAAGATCAGAATAAGGGCATGTCTAAGGCTCAGAATAAGAGAGCGCAGGGTCAGAATCAGGGCCAAAGAAAGAAAGCTAGAGTCAATGTTGTCAACAACTTTGTCCCAACACAAAGCAATGATCGCAACCCACGCTGCTTCCATTGCAATGAGCTCGGACACTTCAAGAGGAAGTGTCCCAAGCTTGGCAGAGGGCATCGCTAGGGACAATTCCAAGGTTAAAATAGAGCCATTCATGACCAAGGAACCACCTTTATGGCCAGAGGGAGGACCTCCAGTGTTTCCACCAAGGCGTTGGACAATGAAGAAGACCCATCCATGGATGCTGACATTGAGAGGGCAATGGTTCACGCCACTCTTCAAAAGAAGGGTCCAAATCGCCAATTCTCGGTGATTCAAACTCCATTAAAATATCAAGGTAAAAGCTTGAAAACCTTGATTGACTGTGGTAGTACACATTCCTTCATCTCACCAATCTGTGCAAAGAGATTAGGGATAGCCACAATAGATGCACCTACTTTACTTGTGGAATTAGCAAATGGTCGTGAGGTAACTTGTACTAGGCAAACTGCTAAGGTGAAATTCCTACTGGGTGGGAAGCCAACTTTTGTGAGATTCAGGGTAATGAGCCTAGGTGTCCACGAATGTTTACTCGGAATGGATTGGCTAATACCCAATGATGCCCACATCCACTGTGGGAAGGGCCAAGTCTCCTTCCGAAATTCTGAAGGGGAACTAGTCACGACTCAAGGTGAGGCTGGTATGCCAAAAATATAGTTGGCAAAAGCAACACGGATAATAAAAGGTGTTCAAAAGGGTCTACCTATCTATCTGATTAAACTAAATAAGCTAGATCAAAATCACGAATCCGGAGAAGAACCTTCATGGTTAAAGGAATATGCAGACGTATTCCGTGAAGATCAGATAGAACTTCCTCCCCAAAGGGAAGTCGACCATGAAATAAAACTTGTGCCAGGAGTCGCACCGATCGCAAATAGGCCATATAAGATGTCCATCCCAGAAGCTATCAAACTGAAAGAGCAACTCAAGCAACTGTTAGATCAAGGCTACATCCGATCTAGCAGTTCTCCATGGGGAGCTTCAGTGTTGTTCCAAAAGAAGAAAGATGGAACACTTCGCCTATGCATTGACTACAAAGGGTTGAATCAAGCAACCAAAAATAATAATTATCCCATTCCAAGAATAGATGAATTACTTGACCATCTTCAAGGGCCGAAGATCTTCTCAAAGATAGATCTCAGATTGGGATATTATTAGATAAGGATCAAAGAAGAAGATATTCCGAAGACCAGATTTAGTACAAGGTATGGACACTTCGAATTCCTAGTGATGTCATTTGGGCTAACGAATGCTCTTGCTACCTTCAACAGGTTAATGAAGGATATCTTTAGGCCCTATCTTGATGACTTTGTACTCGTCTTTTTTTATGATACCCTAGTCTACTCAGAATAGGGAAAAGATCATGAACCCTAGCTTCGCATTGTTTTTGAAACAATGAGAGCACACAAGCTTTATGCCAAGAAGAAGAAGTGCGCATTTTTCAAGCAACCGATTGAATATCTGGGATTCATTGTATCAGCAGGAGGAATTTCAGTAGATCCACCTAAGGTCAGAGACGTTCTGGAATGGCCAACACCAACTTCTATCAAATAAATACGAAGTTTTCTTGGGTTGACAGAGTGGTACATAATTTTCATCAAAGATTATGCTTTCATTGCAGCACCTCTGACTCTGACCTACTAAAGAAGCAAGTAGCAATTGTATGGTCACCTGGCTGAACATAGCAGCTTTGACAAACTAAAGCAAAACTTAGTATCATCACCCATGCTGAAACTTCCTGATCTTAGTAAGGAGTTTGAAGTGGTAATTGATGCTAGCTCACTTGCTTTAGGATGTGTGCTTATGCAAGAAGGTCATCCCCTAGCATATTCTTCAAGAAAATTAAAGAGCCATGAAAGGAATTATGCTACCCACGACCTGGAGCTATTGGTTGTCATCCTCTCAAAATTTGGAGACATTATTTGCTAGGTAACAAAATTTCCTTAGTAATGGACCACAAGAGTCTTAAATGGATTTTCACTCAGAATGAGCTCAATATGAGGCAACGTCGATGGATCGAAGTGCTAGAAAAATATGATTTTGAAATCAAATATAGGCCTCAAAAAGAGAATGTAGTTGCCGATGCACTTAGTCGCAAGGCATTTCTAAATTCTCTCATTTTGCAAGATCCATCAACAACAAGGTCTCTAGCCACAAAGCTATCAATGCCAAACAATCCAATTCTTGAGCTAGCAAACGATGGGCATATCATGACCCAGCCTATCAGAAAATGCTAAGGGAGATCCCCATCAAGGATCAAGACCCGAAGCTAAAGACGAAGTATCAAGAATTCTCCATCAGTAGTGGGCTTGTCTACTTTAGGACAAGATTATGTATCCCTGCAATCCAAACTCTCAAGTAGAAGATACTTTGGGAAGCCCATGACTCCCTTTCTCAAGGCATCCTAATTATGCCAAGACCCTTGATACAGTCAAAAAGAGCTATTATTGGGAAAGGCTCAAGGGAGATGTACTCAAATATGTCACGAAATGTTTGTCTTGTTAATGCATTAAGGCAGAACATGTTAAAATACCTGAGAAATTGCAACCACTTGACATTCCACAAATGAAATGGGAGTTCATTAGTATGGAATTTATTGTTGGCCTACCCCAAGTTTAGGGAGGATATAACTCTATTTTTGTTGTAGTAGATATGCTCACCAAGATTGCACATCTCATCCCTGTCAAGACGAACTATAAAGCTTCATACATCGCAAGATTATTCATCAAGGAAATATTTAAACTTCATGGGTTACCCAGAAGAATCATTAGTGATCGTGACTCTCTTTTCACCTCACACTTTTAGAGAGCCATCTTTGAGGCCATTGAAACAACTCTATTTCAGCACATCTTACCATCCCCAAACTGATGGTCAAACAGAACGATTCAATCAAGAAATTGAAGATATTCTTAGGGCATACTACTGTCTCCAACCCAAAAAGTGGATTCAATACTTACCCCAAGTTGAGTTTGCCTATAATGCTTCTTACCAACAGAGTATTCAGATGACCCCTTTCTAAGCATTGTATGGGCATGATTGTCATACCCCTTTGAGCTTCTCAGATCCAACTTTGAGGGTAGAAGCTTCAAGACAGATGCTAGAAGACATGGATGATCAAATCAAATCAATAAGACAAGACATTCAAGCTACCAAGGATAGACACAAGGCCTATGCTGACTCAAAACGACAAGACAGATCCTTCGTCGAAGGTGACATGGTCTTCATCTGAAGGGGAGCTATGGAGCTCTACCCCGAGACCTACGGACCGCTTATTGATCAAGTGTTTCAAGCAGAGCTGCCATGGCTACCTCTCACACAGTCGACACGCAAACGGGTGTAGGGAGCTTACCTTGATGCTTGATCAAGTTCCCTCCTCTCTCTTGCACTCTGGCAGCTCCACAATCCTTGTGGCAAGCTCAAGCAACCTCAAGTCCTCTCCGTCAAGCTCCATCCTCCATAGCCGTGTGAGAAAAGAGAAGAGAAGAGAAGAAGAGAAGATGAAGAGAGAAGATGGGAAGCTTCTTCTCCATGATCCCTCACTCTTACATACTCACTCCCTCACACTCCCTCAATCCCTCACTCAAGCACAAGCAAGAAGGCAAGAAACAAGAGAGGAAGAAGAAGAAGCTTTGGCCACACACAAGAATGATCTTCTCATTCACTTTTGAACTTTATATACATGCCCTACTTTTTGGGCAGTCATTCCCACTTTTTACATGGCCGGCCATTAGCCTAGGCCCTCTTTTCCTATTTCCCACCATTCTAACTCATCCCATTCCCAACTAGTGCATACAATTTGCACAGGAGTGAGCTTGGCACTCTTTTAAAGGGATTCGGGAGCGCTTTCACAATTAATGGTGTGCTTTTACTCTTTTCTTTTCTCGAGGCGACATTGAGGCCTTCTAGAGAGGTCGTCATTTCAATTTTTTAGGGTCTGACTTCCATCCGATGCACCTTTTCCTTCCTTTGTCCTGTGCCCTTTCAGTTATCTCCTTTTTCCATTTTCCCACTCCTCTGCTCCATTTTCCCGCTCCTTTGTGCTGCGATAACCATTACCCCCCTCCTAGCTAAGTGCTAGTCCCATGGCGCTGTGGTGGGGAGTAGTGGGATAGTTAGGGTTATTGCTAAGTGGAATTGGTGGGCAGATGACCACAATCAAAAGGTGCTTTTGTGAATGAGAGGTGATGGAGTTTGATTAACGATGACCGGAAGAGATTCTGGCATGCTTTAGACTTCATGAAGATGCTTGGCATTTCTCACACAGTTGTAGCTCCCATTCTGCGACGGGCTGATAAAGGTTTTGCATGGGCATCTCTAATCCTGTTCATTGCCAGCCAACTGTTGAGAACCATGTAACCGTGCATCCTGTGATGATCCGAAAGCACTTAATCAATAAGCAATCCGCAGGTCTAGGGGTTTGAACATGCATTTGGAGAATATAAGGTTCCAAAATCTATGCCAATGGTGGGTCCATCACTGAGTTTTCCTTCTGCTTGATTTGGTTCAGTCATGGTAGCCATTAACAGGCAGATAGTTGGCTACATTAAGCATGTTGGTCCATCCAACCATCAGAGTATGAAAAAGCTCCTGAAGTTACTATAGTGGTGTCTTTTCCGACTCAGGGAAAAATTTGTGGTCATTAGCGGATGTCATGGATGATCTTCTTTAGCTGGGTAGCCATTCACTGAGTCACGATCATAGCCTGCAAGAGAAAGTTGTGCACTCCCTAAGGGGTGTGTCTGTCTCATGATGTGGTGTAAGTACATATGTAGTGGAACTCGGAGATGGGTCTAACCTTGGGTAAGCCCTTGGTAATGTCCCACACTTGAGGACCCAGTTCTTGTGTTGTTGGAGGTGCAGTGCAAAACTTAGGGTGACAAGTCTGGAAGTCCTACCCGCCCTAAGCGTGAAGTGGGGGAGGGGCTAGGTGTAAACCCTAGGTGTAGTGAGTGAAGTGAGCCCTCATGCCTTTTTCTTTTTCTTCTCTTTTTTTTTTGAAGAATTGCATACAAGGAAGATGTCCTAGCTAATGCCTATCACCTTCAGCTGGATTATGTGGTGGTCACAAGCATTGAGATAGGAATGCGTGACTTTGTAGGTATTCTTCAATACTGGCCCGGGCCTTCAGAGGTGTAGGTGACTAGAAAGGATGATTGCACCTCGTGAAACGGGTATCACTCATATCCTCTAAGATTTCTAGGCAAAAGGAGGGAAGTAGGGTTGTCCTCATCATTAGTCTAGTCATGGCTCTACTATCTATACCTAGGTTGATGTCAAAAGAGTGGAGGGAGATGGGCTTCCTCGGCTGTGGGTCTCTACATTAGTAGGAACTTGATAAGCCTAAGATAATTACAGGTAGTTAAGAAGGCTGGATCTGGGCAAGAAGAAAAATCTGCGAGAAAGCGGTTGATAGATGGGAGGAGATCCTCTAACCTAAAGACTAGGCAATCCTCGAGGCTCCGGGCATTAACATTATATATCTTAGGAAAGTCAAAATCCCCATGAATATTTTAATCATAGTCAACTCCATGCCTACAGGGGTAGGGCATGTAGATGGGGTCGTTGCGTTCTTCAGGGAGCGAGCTGCAGAAGGCAGTCCAGGCGTCAAAATTGGTATCCCAAATCCTCCTCCGCCACTTTGGCTGTGCCTTGTAGCCTTGGATGGTTTTGCAAACCCTGTTTACCTTGTCTTGCTTGTAGTCTTCAGGCTCTTGCATCCATCTGGTTATTATGAGGCTTCTTTCCTCTATCCACCTGTTTGCAAGATCATTAGCCAGATCCTTGATCTTGGCTAGAATACCTAGAGGCAAAGCACAGTCCAGAGAGCGTGGATAAGAAAATGAAAGTTCAAACAACCTCGTCTGGAACTCCTGTTGACGCCATATGAACAATTCCGGAGGCCAATTGATAGGATGGGGATTCCCCCATAGTGGCACTGGCTCTTTAGGAAATTGTCTTGGCAATGATCGTTCTCTGCGTTGGGCTTCCTCTGCTAGTTCTTGTCTTCTTCTTCTGGCTGCCACAATGTGCTGCTCGGGCATATGGGCATCTTCGAGCTCTTCAGGGGGGAGGTCTGGTAGAGGTGGATTGGGCATTCTTTGTTGCTTTTCTTCAGCATCTTGCTCAAAGTCCAGACCCTCTTCAACATTTTTCTCGACAACTGATGGAACCGCTTGTGGTGGTGGTGATGGCTGCTCATGCTCTTCAAATCCAAGTTCCTTAAGCTCAATAGTGGAGAGGCCGGCACGGCGTAGGTAGTGAAATTGCTGCTCTTTTGTGATTCATGTGCCCGTTGGAAGCTCTCGTTCTTGAAGGCCATACTTTAGTGCTCGGGTGGTTAATTCTAGCTTCCTTCTTACCTTCTCCACTGAATCATTGCCCTCTGCCTGGGTGACATGTAGTACTGTGCTAAGGAAGGCTTGCCTTTGTGTGTTGGCACATACATCAGCAGCTTCTTCCCTGGACTCCGCAAGAACTCTATCACGCTCAGCCACCGCCAAGCGTTCTATTAAATCCCTAACTCTTTCAAAATTGTTTCTTTCCCACTCATTGGCTCTCTCATCCATCTTCTTTCTTCCCTCCTCCAACTCACTTGCCAAGGTTGTCACAACCTCCTGCTGCTCATTCATTAAGAACCAGAGTTGATTCCTTTCCCTAGATTTTTGAGCCAGCTATTCTTCAGCAATTTCTTTTGCATGATTTGCAATGTTGAATCTTTTTTCTACCTCAACAAATAGCTCTGCACAAGCTGCTCTTGACTTTGGATCTCTGTGAAGTGCAATCTTCTTTGGGTGAAGGCCATGGCCTGTTGAGATATCGAGCTCCACTCGTGATATGCCAGGGTGACCGTTGTGCATTTATGTCACTGACTTGTTAGTTGCAAATGCGGTTGGTACACCGCCCATGAATAATAGCTAGATGACAGCTATCCTTATCTACTCTAGTTCGTGGCTCAGTTAGTATGCTACCTTAGTTAGTTGAGTTTGGTTTAAGACCCACATATAGGGTTCTTCTATTTCTTTTGTATGTGTGTTCTTTTGGCTTACACAACTAAGAAGAGGAAAACTGTTTTCGGCCTCCACCTATGTGTGTATTCCCCCATTGTGCAAGCAAGAAAGCTACAAGTGAGACTCCTTCCTTCTCTCCCACAATCTTGACATGGTATCAGAGCCTTGTTCATGGTAAGGAGCTCAAGAAAGCAAACCAAGTTCGCGGTGTTCTGATAATAAGAGGACCAGTGTTGCTTTCATTTTTCTATTTTGGGAGCAAGTCTCTGCAGGTAGCACAGCCGAAAAGTGCAAGAGTGCATTGTCTCAGATTGAGATGCTCTTCACGGTGAAGCAAGAGGGCAGTATATGCTGCGGGTAAGAGCTTTAGCCCTTAGTTGCCCTGTTTTTTTGATTTGAGGCTATTTCGGGGCCTGTTTTGGAGGCGGAAGTTTTTCGCACGCACTCAGGAAAATGCCCTATTTTTTGCTATGCAACCATTGTTCTACAGGTCGGTGAAAAGTTACTGTAGAGATTGCATCGTATGCCTATGCACAGAGACATTGGGAGTTACAGAATCATCCTTGTTTCCTGTTGATGCAAAATCGTCACTAGGAAGTGACTGTGTGGTCAAATACCACTTTTGTCAGTTTTGCAGATTTGCCCTTGTGAGGCTGAAGCTTTGTTTTTTTGCAGTGACAGAATTCTTTGTAGTGTTCTGTAATGGCATCTGATTCTCTTTCACAGATTTTCACTGAAAAACTTGACAAGAATAACTTCCAAGCATGGAAGTTTAGAATGACGAATTTCCTTATGGGAAAAGGATATTGGGAATTCGTTGCAAGAAACGAAGAAGAACCAATTCTTCCTGATGTTCCCAATCAACAACAAATGCAGGCATTTAAAGGATGGCATGAGAGAGCCAGAAAAGTTATGTATTGGCTGTCTATCAGTATTTCAGACTCTATGATTGTGCATATTCAGGATGCAAGTACGCCAAAGGAGGCATGGGATACTTTGTAAAAAATATATAGCACAAATACGCACTCCAGGAAAATGCAGCTCAAGCAAGAGATGCACAATGTGCAAAGAGACAGTATAAGCATAGATCTAGTTTATGTCGGCATAGAGGATCAGGTAGCTGACATATTTACGAAGGCATTGGGCGTAGAGAAGCTGCGCAAGTTCAGAGACCTGCTTGGAGTGCAAAAATTGGGATTGAGCTCAAGGGGGAGTGTTGAGATATCGAGCTCCAATCGTGATATGCTAGGGTGACCGTTGTGCATTTATGTCACCGACTTGTTACTTGCAGATGCGGTTGGTACACCGCCCATGAATAATAGCTAGATGAAAGCTATCCTTATCTACTCTAGTTCGTGGCTCAGTTAGTATGCTACCTTAGTTAGTTGAGTTTGGTTTGAGATCCACATATAGGGTTCTTCTATTTCTTTTGTACGTGTGTTCTTTTGGCTTACACAACTAAGAAGAGGAAAACTGTGTTCAGCCTCCACCTGTGTGTGTATTCCCCCATTGTGCAAGCAAGAAAGCTGCAAGTGAGACTCCTTCCTTCTCTCCCACAATCTTGACATGGCCATGAGGGCCTCTATGTCTCCCTTGGTAATCTCCAATGCATCTTGCACTCGTGCCTCATTCTGCAGCCTTTGTGCTTCTACTATGGGAACTCTCAGCCTTTCCTATTCTAGGAACTCTATTTCCCTCTCCAATCTATCTTGTTCTTCAAGTTCATACCATAGCCAGAAAGCTATGGCATCTTCTTGTTGCTCACTTGGCTTACCCTCCTGAGCTTCTATCTGTCTATACCTTTCCAGTTCGGCAGTTCTCTGTTGCAAGTCAGCATAGTGCTGCACTAGTAACTTCAAGCTTCGTTGTTCTGCCACCAGGTTTTGCTCTTCATCTTCCAGCCTTTGTCTTAAGCGGCTCTCATTGTACTGGGCTTCCTTGGTCTTTGCTTCCAACTGATCTTGTAGAGTTTTCACTTCCCTTCTTCAGTCGGCTCCTTGCTTTGAAACTTCTAGCCTTAAGGCTACTGAAGTTTCCTTTTCTTTCTCTAACTCCACCAGGGCTATCTTCTTTTCTTCTTTTTCCTTGTACAATTGTGCTAGAAGCTCAGCCACATAAGCGTCATAGTCGACACTAGATAGCATGGGAGTGGGGGCTGTAGTGTTTGATGCCTCTAGCTTCTGTCATTTTGGATCTTGCCTCGACTCGGCATCTGCGCCAGCAGGCCTTTTTGCTCTGGCTTTTGGTACAATTTCAGCCACTTTACTGACAAGTAGCTGCATCATATTCATCAATTGGGCCGCGTCTAGAGAGGGCGTGGGTTGCGGGGTGGTTGTGGTTGTGGTGTCAGTTGGTATTGGCACAAAGGAGGAAGGCAGGGGGTGCAGCAGGGACTTTCCCTTGCCTACAACTACTGGGGCTGTTTCCACACTGCCACTTGCTTCAGCTTCATGGCGGGGACTCAAAGGATCGATCTTGTTCAAAGATGAGAGAGAGAGAGACAAGGAAACTCAATCTCCATGAACCTTCAGGTTCCCATAGCTTTCTTCATTATTTCACACTAACTGAGAAGCACACAAATACAATGTAAAGTAACCTAGTCTTAGTGTTGACTAGACTGGCTAACTCTAGTCAGGTCACCTTCTAACACAAACCCGACTTATTCAATGTAGTCACATGGAGACACCATACACCTAGCTATCACAGATGTTGGTCACACATAAAGACGTACCTACTGAGCTTGATTTCTAACACTCCCCCTCAAGCTAAAAAACAAAACGCAAGTCATCTACATCACTCCAAGTAGCTGTCTAAAGTGAATGAACTTATCTTTACCAAGTGATTTGGTAAAGATGTCTGCTACCTAGTCTTCAGTCTTCACATGCTCCAAGTCAATCTGATTTGCTAAAACCATTTCCCTGATGAAATGGTAGTGAACCTCAATGTGTTTCAACCTTGCATGATAAACAGGATTGCTTTCTAACATGATACTGCTCAAATTGTCACAGTACAGCCTAACTTTGTTGTCCAAGTGTACTCCCAAGTCATTCAAAAATTTCTGTAAAACCACATAGCTTCATAGGCCGCTAAGGCTGCACCACGATACTCCGCTTCCGTATTGGACAGTGCAACTGTAGGTTGTTTCTTACTCTGCCAACTAATCATGCTACTACCCAATCCAAATTCATAACCACTGGTTGACCTCTTGTCATACATGCAACCAGCCCACTCAGCATCAGTATACCCCATCAAGTCAAGGGGTTTTCCATATGCACAAAATAGCCCATGATCTATGGTACTCTTTACATATATCAAAATTGTCCTGACTGCATCCAAGTGTGGTTTGTGAGGCTTCTGCATGAACTGGCTGATCAGCCCCACAGCATAACTCAAGTCAAGTCTAGTGATCGTAAGATAGATCAAGCTGCTTACCATCTGTCTGTACATGGTAACATTCTCAATCTCTGTCGCAACATCAATCTACAGCTTGACATTCTGCTCTAAAGGCGTATCCATAGGCTTGCAATCAGCCATACCATATTTTTGTAACATGTCCTAAGCATACTGCTTCAGTAGTAGCCATATGCCTTGAGGTGTAGAGGCAACCTCAATCCCCAAAAAATATTTCAGCTCTCCTAGGTCCTTGACCTTAAACTCAGCCTGTAAACGTGTCTTTACTTCAACAATCCCACTTTCATCATCTCCTGTAATGATTAAGTCATCAACATAGACCACTAGAAATACATAGCCATAATCTGTCTTCTTCACAAACAAACTATGATCAGCATCACCCAATCGGAAACCATGTTGCTGCAAATAACTGCTGATGCAAGCATTCCATGCTCTGGGTGCCTATTTCAGCCCATATAATGCCTTTTTCAGCCAGCATACATGTGCTGGAAATTCTGGATGCACATAGCCTTCAGGCTGTTCCATGTAAACTTCTTCTTGTAACTCTCCATTCAAAAAGGCATTCTTTACGTCCATGTGCCATAGTTTCCAGCCTCTAGCTATGCTGCCAAAGTAATCACAGTTCTAATTGTGGCCATCTTTGCTACAAGGCTGAAAGTTTCCTCATAATCAAGACCATACTACTGCGCATATCCTTTTGCAACCAGCCTGGCCTTGTATCTTTCCAATGATCCATCTGATTTACATTTTACCTTATACACCCACTTGCAGCCAATAGGTGTTTTGCCCTCAGGCAACTGTACCAAATCCCATGTGCCATTTTCAGCCAAAGCTGAATATTCCTCATCCATAGCAGCACGCCAATCCTCATCTACAACTGCCTCATCAAACTTACTTGGTTCTCTAAAACCTGTTACTTTTGTCATATAAGCATAATGACGGGCTGAATAACCAGTGTAAGTATATCTATCAATAGGTCGTCTGACCCTCTCTGATCTCCTGAGCTGTGGCTCACTGTGTGCTTGCCTCTCATGAGGCGGCACATAACGACTCTGCCTAGCACCTGGCGTCATAACAAACGGAATCCCCAATTCACTATCTAAGCTGTCACTACTAGATGAATCATAACCTGCAGTGAGTGGACCTGTTACATATTCAAAAACCTTTTCTTTTCCCTTATCTGTTCTCCCCCTCATTGACATATCCGTGTCAGTGGATGCAGTAGTGTGACTACGCAATTGTCCTATCCAAGGACTCACTGTAGATGATACATCACCTGTTTGACCACTCATGGAAGTACTCTCTGCAGGAGCATTTTCAGCATGACTCATACTGGGTGAGCCATCAGTAGGCACTGCAACAGGATTCCCATACCAGGATGTTTACTCATCAAATACCACATCTCTGCTTATGAGTGTTTCATGCGTAGAAGGTACATAACACTTATAAGCTTTCCGTTCTTGTGCATATCCCACAAACACACTCTTCACTGCCTTAGGATCCAATTTCTTCCTCTTCTCATCCGGTATATGCACATATGCAATGCTACCAAATACCTTCAAGTGCGAAATATCAAGTTTATGACCATACAACCTCTCATATGGAGTGACATCATGAATCCCTACTGTAGGGGTTCGATTCAGCACATAGACAGTAGTCATCACTGCTTCAGCCCAATAACCATTTGGTAGACATTTTTCATTCAGCATAGCTCTAGCTGATTCCATCAGGACCCTGTTTTTCCTCTCTGCAACACCGTTTTGCTGTCGTGTATAGCTACATGTGAGCTGTCTTCTGATCCCATATTTAGCAAGATACCTGTCAAAGTAATTAGAGACATATTCACCTCCTCCATCTGATCTCAAACAGGATATGTAGCAACCCAACTCATTTTCAGCATGCTTCTTGAAGTCTTTGAATGCATCAAACACATCATCTTTATGCTTCAAAATATAAAGCCAAGTGTACCTTTTGAAATCATCAATAAATGATACATAATACCGTGCACCTCCAAAAGAAGCATTATGTGAAGGACCCCAGACATCAGAGTGCACCATTTGTAAAGGCCTAGTGTTGTTTTTTACATGTTTCATGAAAGGAAACCGTACTTGCTTCCCAAACTGACATGCAGGCCATACATGACCAAAGTCATTATACTTGAATTTAGGTAATCCAAGTACCACTTCCTTCTGCTGCATAGATTTCAGCTTTTGTGCATTGACATGTCCAATATGCTTGTGCCAAATCTTTACATCCCTAATGGCACTCTCATCATGAGAAAACATGGCTACCTTAAGTCCCGGAAGGGTCGCATCCAATGTAAACATCTTGCCATCCCTTCTACCCTTGGCAATTAACTTGCAGCCATTTCCATACTCCTCAATGAAGCATCCATCTTTGTTAAATCTCACTTGTAGATTCTGTTCTACCATTTGACCCACAGACAAAAGATTCTTTGTTATAGTCAGTACATGTAATACATCATGCAGGCCTTTCTTCTTGCCATCAGGCATCATAAGAAGAACAATCCCTTTATGCTTTATGTCATGTTGGGTGTCATCCCCAGTACATACATGACCATGTGTACCTTCAACCATCTCATCAAACCACTCTCCATGCGGTGTCATGTGGTTTGACGCTCCAAAGTCAATGTACCATCTATCATCTCTATCATGTCTCGATGCATTTTTTGATACATGCTGCATGGCAAAGAGTCTATCAACTTGCTCATCATGAGCACCACTGGAAGATGCATAGTGCCCATGTTGTCTGCCCTTTGCCTTCATATCTCCCTGCTTCTTGTAGCAATCCTTTGCAATGTGCCCATACATGCCACAATAATGGCAATCTTTGTCCCTATTGGACTGATTAGAAGACTGCCATGAACCAGATCCACCACCTCTACCTCAGGGTGATCTCCCCCTGCCTCTAAACCCGCCAGATCCACGCTGGCCTCGTGTATTTGTACCACGCCAATTACCCTGCTACTGTTGTTGTCCATAAGCATTACGAGTGTCACCACGACCTCGAAATGAACCACAATCTCTAAATCCTCTACCACGCTGGCTAGAGTATAACACAGTGTCTCTACTCTGAGATGCATTGAAACCTGTATTCAAACCAAGTTTAACCTCCTCATGCAGCAACAAAGCAACTAGCTCTTCCCAGGTAGGGGGCTCTTCTCTAATAGAGATGGATGTGTCAAAAGATTTGTACTATTTCCCTAATCCATTCAAGGCAACAGTAATCATATCATCTTCTGATACACTTGAGCCAATGGTAGCAAGTTGATCAGCTATGGTCTTAATCTCCGTGGTATACACATGGATGCTCATGCCAGTCCTAGACATGTTGTTGAACTGCTGTTTCAACTGGATCTTTCATGCATGTGTCATGGTTCCATAATTTTTCATCAGTATGTCCCAAGCATCCTTCGGAGTCTCACATCTAGTGATTTGAATTACCATAGTATCAGATTTACATAGAGAAAACCAATGCAGCACCTTGCATGCTCTCTCATTCCATAGCCTATAAGCTCTTTTCTGTTCATTAGTTGGATTCGTTGCAGGCAACTCATGAGCAGCCTCATCTCCTGTACATAGATTCCAATAACCTTTACCAACCAGAA
The DNA here is from genome assembly GCF_053477565.2 of Lygodium microphyllum. Taxonomy (NCBI): domain Eukaryota; kingdom Viridiplantae; phylum Streptophyta; class Polypodiopsida; order Schizaeales; family Lygodiaceae; genus Lygodium; species Lygodium microphyllum. Next base: position 92,607,695 of record NC_141161.1, on the reverse strand, counting down.
AGTTTTTCATCCTGAATTTCCATAATGCAAAGTTCTTGTTGTCTAACTTTTCTCCAACTATCTGAGTGATATTGTCAGTCCCATGTGCATTAGCCATGATGCAATAGACTTTCTATCAACTGCATGACTCCCTGCAAGTCGATAAGTATCACTGACCAAGTTTAGTCCACAACAGTTTATGACAGTTTTCTACAATTAATTGCAATAAAAAATAGGGTATTTCAGCCCACTGATAACCCAAAACAACCCACAAACAAGTGGTCTCAGCTGTAGGTATAACTGTCAATACATAAGCTATGTACTTGCTTCAGCTTAAGCTTTTGCAACCTCACTGCCAGGGTGAATACATGCAATCTGAAAATTGTAAACTGTGAGTAACTAGCAGTAATTCCAAGGTTAAAACTAAGTGGTATTCATGTCATATGTGGAAGCTTTCACTCAACCACCAAGACCCACGGACCGCTTATTGTTTCAAGCATTCCAAGCCGAGTACTAATGGCTACCTCTCACATAACCAACGCGCCATCCATATCCACGAGTGTAGTGAGCTTACCTCTGTGCCGTTCGAGTTACCTCCTCTCCCGCGCACTACGGTAGCTCCACGATCCAAGTGCAAGCTTCAAGCAAGCTCGATCCTCCCGCTCCAAGCTCCAAGCTCCATTGCTGCGAGCAAGACAAGAGAAGAGAAGAGAAGAGAAGAAGAGAGGAGAAGATGGAGAGCTTCTCCACCCCACGGTCCCTCACCCTCACACACTCACTCCCTCACACTCTCACACTCCCTCTCTCAAGCACAAGCTCAAGCAAGCAAGAAGAAGAAGAAGAAGAAGAAGAGGAGAGCCACTTTTTACCACACACAAGAATGAGCTTCTTATTCACTTTTCAACTTTATATACAAAACCCTAAATCCCTTTTGGGTGGTCATCCCCTTTTTTACATGGCCGGCCATAGCCTAGGCCCTTTTTCCCATTGTCCTTCTATCTTCCTAGCTTCCTTTCCACCGCCCGTCTACATTTACAAATTGCACGGGCGCTCCTTGAATTAAACCATGATGCGCTTGCGCTCTTTTACAAAAGTTTTGACTTGTGTTTTCCTTGTGAGCCTTTCTCCCTTATTTAGGACTCTTCTCCTTGTGCATCTTTGTCTTCTGTTTCTCTTTGCCTTGGCCTTTGTCTTTGTCTTCTGCTTTATCTTTTCTGGATTTTCCACCTTCATTCGTTTGAGGGTTAACATTACCCCTCTCCTAGACGAGTGCCAGTCCCATGGCACTCACTGTCGTAGGTAGCAGGCTGTAGCATGCAATGAAGACGTGGGTGACAAGGACGCCTGTGGTTTCCATGGAGGAGTGTTGGTGGTGGTGTGGCAGAAGGTCCTGGGGGCCTGTTGGTGGCCAAGGGGGCTGGTGGAAGGTTGTTGGAGTTGATGGTAGGGCTATTCTGTGTTGGGGATTGCATTGATGGCCAGCACAAGTGTTGGTTTGTTGGGGATTCTGCACATGACGATTCTTTGCAGGCTTGTCGGATGGTAAGGGATAAGCATTCAGAGTTGGGTGTTGATGAAGAGCGAACGACACTTTCGTTGGAGTCTTTCACACTTGCAATTGAAAACCTCTCATGTGGTCTCTCCCTAAGGGTAGTGCTAGTTTTCTCTATTGTGCACAAGACATAGTGCCATTAGTTTCGGAGACAGGTGGAACTCTAAGCAAGCTGAGAGTATTGTCCTCCACTTGAGGGCCCAAACTGTGTATATACTTCGGTGCATGTATTATGTGAGTGCTTGTGCATACTTAGATATTTATACTTCGGTGCATGTATTATGTGAGTGCTTGTGCATACTTAGATATTACTTAGTTAGAAGACTGTCGGCCTGGTTCCTTGTATAGTTAGAAGACTATCGGCCTGGTTCCTTGTATAGTTAAAAAACTGTATATATACTTCGGTGCATGTATTATGTGAGTGCTTGTGCATACTTAGATATTACTTAGTTAGAAGACTGTCGGCCTGGTTCCTTGTATAGCAATGGGTTAGTGAAGCAAGGGGCTAAGTTGATGGAAAATTTTGTCGATGAAGACAGGGAGTACACTTGAAGATTGCTGGAGACATGGTTAAGGGCTTGTCAAGGCCATGTAGTCATAATTGAGCTCCTTGATGTCTAGCTCTTGGTAGCTAGTGACTACTTTTGGTGCTTGAAAAGTATGGTGTACTTTTCCATTGTCTTTCAATTGAGATTTTTCAAACCTCTTTGTAACATGTGAGACATCGAACAATTGAGGTAGTAGTTGGAGTGAGCTGTGCATGGACAAGGGCAGAGCATCTTGCGAATTGAATCCTCGATGATGAAGAGACGTTCGCCCTTGTTGAGAGCATAGCGCCTGCTCGAACATAGAGTTTGGCCAAGAAGGAGGAGGTAATCAATGATTATGCTTTGGCCATGCTTAGTTGCAATATGTGCTTTTTTCTGCAGAGGTGTCCTTGGGTTCTCATCCAGTGGCGTTTCCGTCATGGCTTTTGTTTCTTGGTATTCCTATCACTTCCTCCATAATGGTTCTTTGTGGGGTTGGTGGTCTTGTGGTGACTTGGATATTAAACGCTTCTAGACATTGACTTGTGTCATTCTGCATCAACTTGTCACTTCGTGAGAGTACATGCTCGCTTACGTTAAGTACATCAGACCAATGCAATCATGTTAAGACATAATTTTTCAGAATGCTATGATGTCTATTGGGATGCCTATTTCATTATTTGTTAAGGTCACATACATTAACGAGAGGTAACGGGAATGTGTACAAGTGGGGATCTTGCCCCTTTACTCATCAAAAAATAAAATGTTTTGGCATGCTGACTTGTCGAGCTACTTGTACATCATAGGGGTTTAGTCAATAGGTATGAGGCAGGGTGAGTCTGGTTGGCTAGACGACCGGGGCGGTGCTAGTGCGGGGCTCCCTGAGGTTGGGCAGGGAACATGTTGGCCGGGACATGAATGGTGTAGTCCTCGGCCGCTACCGTTTCCAGAATGTCTTTAAACAATTCATTAAATTCTGCCATGTCCCTGGTTGCCTTGTCACTTCGTGAGCACCTGGTGCTCGAGCATGCGTTGGGGGTCTATGCAACTGGCGTTGCCACATTTTGTGTGCCTCCCTAAGCGTCCACTCCCCTGGCCTGCGGATTCTTTGGACTTCGTCCGAGGAGGTGTGGCTTGGGGCCACGTTTCTTGGTGTACCTTTTAACAGTAGGTCAGCTTTTTCCTTGTTTGCATGTTCCCTTGTCGGGCAGCGTGATGAAATATGGCCTGGATGACTGCAAGTCCAGCATGATATTGGATCTTGGCTTGGTCCTCCAAAGCCTCTTTCTCTTCCTCTACCTAGCACCATCACTGGTACTGGTCGGTATTCCATCAGGACTGGATTTCCTTTCTCATCATAGGATATGTATGGGTTCATGTAGGTCTCCTCTTCACTAGGTTCTTCCACATAGTGAATAGGAGCAAGCGTCACTCGGTGGATGAATTACATAGGGTCCAACATGTCTACATCTTGTTGGAGTTTCCTAGCCTTCTGCTCGTGGTTATAGGAAATTATGCTCTCTAGCACCTTTCTAATCGCATTTCTTTCCTCTTCTAGGCTTGCTACCACTTCCTCTACTGGTGTGCCTTGAACTATCGTCCTAGTCAACAAGTCGTACTCATTGACTAACTCCTGCACTAAGACTGGGAATTCTCCCAAGTCCAGTCGGTCCTCTCCTTGTCCGCCTCATGATCCTGACATTGCTCCTTCTTCCAGCTCCACAAGGTCTTTGATCAATTTAAGTAGCTCCGGTAGCATCCGATCCTCTATGTTGTCGCCTTCTGGATCTTCGTGTCCTCTTATGGTCCTACCAATGGCGCTCTCAGGTACCCAATTATGTTTTGGGATCTTCTCCTAATAGTGGGTTCCTTGATGTTATTATATCTCCTAATGAATTCCTTGTTATTGAAAGCAGTTATCAATCTTATTCACAAGTTGTGCTTTGTGCTTTATAGTGCTCAGTGTGAAAATAGGCTTTTTCTTTTCTTGTAGTGCACCTTTGGTGGTAAAATCAAAAGTGAGGTGCAGATGCAGGGAATGCTCAATGCAAACTCTACCCTTCCCCTCACGTTCATAGCTTGATATGGCTTTAAGTGCAGGTTCGCTGATCTGAGGTCTTACTGAAAGTCCATGCTGCTTTCTCTATTTTGCTTCAGGGTTGGTTGGTTGGTTGGTTACCGAAAATCAAGTCGAGTTCTAAATTCGGTTTGCTCAGTGTCTAGCTATTTGGGGTGAATCCTCAGTTATCCTGTCTGGTGTCTCACTTCTAAGGGCTAAATTGGGTTTCTAGGGGGGTTAGAGATGTGAACAAGGTGGCTAGGACTGTCAGCAGGCAGGTTAAAACACCCTCTATTTTAAGTTCTAGTAAAGTGGTCCGATTCTGGGAATCAGACGGGATCGTCCAATTTTGAGACTCGGACAGGGTGGTCCGATTGTGGGACTCGGATAGGGTGGTCCGATTGTGGGACTCGCGCAGGGTGGTTTGATTTTGAGACTTGGACATGGTGGTCCGATTTTGAGAATCGAAGGGGCTGGTCCAATTTTTAGACTCGGACAGGGTGGTCCGATTTTGAGACTCGGACAGGGTGGTCCGATTCTAAAACTCGGACAGGGTGGTTCGATTTTGAAACTAGGACACGTGGTCCGATTTTAGCACTCGGTCTGAATGCTGGAATCACATTGGACGGGGTGGTCCAATTCTCGCAGTCGGATGGTCCAACTCTAGAAATTGGGTGGTCGGATTCTGGGAATCGGACCCGGACAACTTGGTCTGACTACATAGACAACAGCGCGCGCATTGTGCACGATGGCTCAAGCTCAATGCCTACTCCATGGAATCATCCACTGCTTTCCAAATAGGTGTAAAACACTACAAGGAAATGCTAGACATACCTGGAATCACTGTGGTGCTCAAATCGAACGGCACTCCAAGGATCTCCCTACAGCTCTCTCTCTCTCTCCCCCTGGCTCTCAAGCTCACTCTCTCTCACAAAGCAGAATGTCAAGTGTGGTCTTTCCTAGTTTCCTGGGCCTGTTGTTGCCCCATCCTAGCCTGCTATAACCTCAGAAGCTAATCCCTCACATTCTTCCAACCAGAAATTTGAATTTATGCCCCTATTTCCTTGTTTCCAGCAATAACAAAACCCTTTCTATTTTCCTTCTTTTTCCTATCCTAATCTTAACCTAATGCAACAAAAATAAAAAACGGAGATGGAGATGGATAGTCCTACTCTAATATTCAACAACAAATCACAATACTTACTTACTCTAAGGATTAAAACCTCAATCTCTTAACTATCTCGAGCACCGGTTCAGATTGCAAACCCTACTTCTATGCCCGATTCGATGTGCGCGGTGCTTGAGGCTCAATTCCGTAGGTCCCGGCAACGAAACCAAAGTGAAGGGGAGCTACCGAGCTCTACCCCGAGACCTACGGACCGCTTATTGATCAAGCATTTCAAGCCGAGCGGCCATGGCTACCTCTCACATAGCCGACGTGCAATGCCTACCTTACGGGTGTAGTGAGCTTACCTTGATGCTCGATGGAGTTCCCTCCTCTCTCTTGCACTCCCGTAGCTCGACGATCCTTGAGGCAAGCTTAAGCAACCTCAAGCCCTCTCCCTCAAGCTCCATCCTCCATAGTCGTGCGAGAAAAGAGAAGAGAAGAGAAGAAGAGAATATGAAGAGAGAAGATGGGGAGTTTCTTCTCCACGATCCCTCACTCTCACACACTCACTCCCTCACACTCCCTCAATCCCTTACTCAAGCACAAGCAAGAAGGCAAGAAATAAGAGAAGAAGAAGAAGAAGCTTTGGCCACACACAAGAATGATCTTCCCATTCACTTTTTAACTTTATATACATGCCCTACTTTTTGGGCGGTCATCCCCACTTTTTACATGGCCGGCCATTAGCCCTCTTTTCCTATTTCCCACCGTTCTAACTTATCCCATTCCCAACTAGTGCATACAATTTGCACAAAAGTGAGCCTGGCACTCTTTTACACGGATTCGGGAGCGCTTTCACAATTAATGGTGCGCTTTTACTCTTTTCTTTTCTCGAGGCGACATTGAGGCCTTCTAGAGAGATCGTCATTCAAAATTTTCAGGGACTGACTTCCATCCGAGGCGCCTTTTCCTTCCTTTGTCCTATGCCCTTTCGGTTATCTTCTTTTTCCATTTTCCTGCTCCTCTGCTCCATTGTTCCACTCCTCTGTGCTGCACGAAACATCATCCGTGTATGCCCTAAAAAGAGTTCACTATCCTTGGGAGAGTACAAGAAGCTAAGTCTGAGGTATTGTGGACCTTATAAGATCATCAAGTGCCTAGGGCCTAATTCTTACAGACTATAGCTGCTCGCAACTTTAAAGATTCATAATGTATTCCACGTTAGCCTATTGAAAAAGTATCTATCTAATCTGAATCATGTACTTGATGATCAGCAAATTATAGTGCCTAGCCAAGGAGTCCTTGAGCTACGACCTGATAGAATCCTACATGTTAGGGAGAGGCATTTGAGATCAAGGACCATGAGAGAATACCTCATCCAGTGGAAATATTATCCCGAAGAGGATGCCACCTAGATGGATGACAATACTCTCAACTGACAATACCCCCAGATCTTCTCGAGATGAGAACATCTCGATTCCTCCAAGGGGGAGAGGATGAAACATTTCTCCCATGAGAACCCCCCCTTTAATTTTTTTTTCAATTTTTTTTTCTCTCTCTCTCTCCCCTACCGACAGCATGTTGGGGAGAGAGAGAGAGAGAGAGAGAGAGAGAGAGAGAGAGAGAGAGAGAGAGGGAGGGAGGGAGTTAAGAGAAGAAGAGGGCGGCATGCATCCCCTAGGTGGAGGGGTGGGGGCCGTTATACGGTTGTCTCCCCCTCCATAAGCCACCCCCTCCCCCACTCTAAAGGGGAGCCTCCCCCTCCCTCATGGCTTTGACACAGCGCCCCCCTCCCCCCCCCCCCCCCGTGATCTGCAGTAGCACCACTCCCCCCCTCCTCGATCTGGTGGCCTAAAGGCCACCAGGCTGCCAAAGCCGTCGCCACCATCATCATCATCATCTCCTCTTCATCAGCACGACACCCCCCCAGTCAGAAAAAAATTAAAGAAGCTTCTTGATAAGCTTCCTAGAAGCTTCCACAAAAAAGCTTCCTAGGGGGTGTTTCACCCGCAGACCATGGGAGGACGCAATTCGTCCACGAAGGGAGTTCCCTTGCGAGAGGGAAGGACTGCCAATTGCAAGGAATTTCAGCACACCCTCCATCTACCCGACTTGTTCCCAAGTCCCATCTGCGATGGCCCCAAAGCGCCACACAAGAGGAGCACACGCAAGAGTAAGAGGAGCACATGTAGGAGTCACCACCTAAAGCGCGAGAGCTAATAATACCCCTACTACAGAAGTTCAGGTTCCATCAAATTCACCCTTTTCATTTCCGCATGATATGGGTACATTAAGTATAAATTAGCATAGGAAAAACATAATTGCATTATTGGAAAGCTTTGTTTTTAAAAGATCATAGGGATGTTCGAAAAAGTTTTAAATTGCATGACAATGTACTTATATTCCTCGCACCATCATGATGAAAGGTTGTTGCATTCGTGAATATATGGTTCATGTGTTAAAAGATGCACTCATGCAATAATGTCCTAGTTGCATCGTGCACATAGGTTAAATATATATTGCGATGCTCATGGGCATTGGAAGGGTTGCATTGGGTAACTTACGTTGGAATAAATGAGTTATGTTGTACACAATGCATTTGTGCAATTAAAAAAAATCCCTTGCGACGACCGTAAATAGGTTGATTCGTAGGAGGATGTTAATTAAAGAATAGGTACTTGCTATGGAGAGGAATAAAAGGGTTATATTTCATTTGATGAAAAGCATATAGGATGCAAGACGCATGTAATGATAATTACATTCAATATGAAAGATAGAGTAAGATAAGTTAAATTGTTGCTTAGTATTGCGCTTGTAGAGTTAGATCGTCCTATGTTGCAAGTAAGAGAGGGTACCAGGCCTTAGTACACAAATACTAGTAATATCGACAAACAAAGGGATGTAATTCCTCAAGATAGGCACTACTACCTATCTTGTGCAACTAGTCTGCAGGGTCAGATGCTATTGCAACTAAATCATAAGATGCTACCACTACATCTTAGGCCAAAAGACACAAAAACCCATGGGGGTTCAGTGCTATAGAAAGTTTCACCACATTTACATTATCTTTAACATTATTAGCATAAAATAATATTTAATGATGTTATAAGATCACAAAAATGTAATCATGTTATCAATCCTTGCCCCTCATACATAGCATGGTCATACCTTGTTCCCCTAGAAATTCGAGGAAATCATTGACAAATATGTAAGTATACAATGCGCATTCAAGAGGATGACTTAATTAAACTAGTAATTTGGAAGAGAGTCATAGAAACATTTACATGAGGGGATTTTTTAAAAGGATCTTTTAGGAAAAATCCATAAGTTTCTAAACATTATGGGGTTATTTTTATTAAGATTAAATGTGCAAAGAATGGTACTCTTTATTATCTTTTGAATGCAGATAGTATGTATACTTTCTTAAGAGTCCATCCGTCTATTGGATGGGGTTGTCAATATGTCCATCCTCCAACATTCCATCTGTTCAAGTGGTATGTTTTTGTCTGTTTAATTACTATCATATTTTATTTTGACATACATGCATGATTCTTCATCGCATCCTTCATAGTTATCCTCTCACACCTCCTTCTAGTTAGGTAGCCACCAAGAAGGCCTTGAGTTGATCAATTATCCTCTCAAACCCAATATCCAACCCTTCCACTCCTCTCAGGGACATCATACACAAGGATTGGTCTATAGTCACCATCTACCTTGTGCCCTTAATTCTAGGTAGTTTTTTCTCAGAATTACTATACATAGGTAGCTCAATTCACTCCTAATGACTACACAGTGGTTGGTGTAGTCCAAGGCTATAATGAAACCTTGATGAAATCACATCCTACCCTTACTATACTAGCCCTCCTTGGGCACACAAGCATAGGGGAAATTGGTAGGGAAGCAAGGAAAAAGAAAAAAATTCTATCACACGCTAAGCATGCTACATAAAAATTTAGCAATGCCCCTCTTTATGTCATGAAAACATCCTTTACTAAGTAAATTTTAATTCTTTAAATAATCGTAGTAAAAGAAATGATTCAAACCCAAGCTATAAGAGCTTGATTAGGCTATGTTAACTTGATTTTGTAGTACGTGGATAAATTCATTCAAAGGAGGGGGTGGAAAACTTCCATGCTAGGGGCAAACTCCTCATTTTACACATATATAGACAAACCTATATATCCTTCACATCATACGAGGCTTTTTTGACTTCACATTTGACCTCCAGATCAAAAATCTTGATCAATGCATGTAAATATATAATATAGAAGGCTTTCCAAGGCAAATTAATTGTTCTTGTTCAATATTTTACCATCATTAAAGCAAGCTTAAAAGAACCCTACTCTTCAAAGAGGATAAATGAAGATGATAGCTCCTATCAAGAGGGAGGATGACCAATATGAGGCTAATAGCCTTCCTTGAGTGGATAGGGATGAGAATGAATTAAACGATCCAAGAAATATTCAAAATCTTCCTTAATATTAAATGATATCATATTACACCATAGCTAGGGTTATGGGAGCAGAGAATGATAAAGGAATGGATCAATATTTGTCCATAAATCTATACTATAGTTAAACCTTAGTCCAATATTCCAAAGGATGTCAAAATCCACATGAAAATGTAGATAAGATTATCCATTCAAGCATTTTTCCCATTGGTAATAGCCATGGATGACATCTCTTGACTCCGAATATGTATAATGTCTATCAATTTTTGTTGTAGAAGCTTCAAGTATCCAATAAGCATTGATAGGATGACTTTATGGTTGGAAATCCTGATTATTTATGATTTGATCACCTAATGTCCTTCTTATTCCAAAAGATGGGAGTTATAATTGCCAATGGCAAACAATAGAAGGCATCTTATAGCTTGAAATAAGGGATTAAGCAATCATGATGCTTAAAAATGGAGTAAAATGGCATCATGCACACACAACACAAAATGCATTTAGCACTCTTATCCAGGTGAGAAACTCAAAGCTCCACAAGATGGTTATAGCCATGCTCTATATGTTGCTAAGATGTAGGATCAAGTGGCCATTCAAGGGGAGAGACTAATATAGGAAGGTAGGATCCACATACTCCATGAAATTTTCAAGGGAATCTTGGACCAAAAATGACTTGAGAAAAGGTCACAACCTACTAAAATGGCAAGAAGACAACTACTTTTCTCCAAATCTTGTCCATGTCCTTCAAAATGGCCACATTTTACTTTAGTAGAGCCTACCTAGTCATGGTTATATGGAATAACTAGACAAAGACTAGATCCTCAACCAATGTAACCAATCTTTTATGCACAAAATCACATAAAAGCTTGAAAATGATGTCCCAAGTGAATCAAAGACTTGCTCTAATATCAATGTAAGAAAGATAGTTTCTTGTAAGCAAGAAACACTCAAAACGAACCATGAAATATTGCAAAAGCCATAACCAAGGTGGCTAGAGTTAATACTTAGATTATCATATGGAAGAAATACAATGGGAAAAATGTAGATGCCAACAAGATACCCACCTCTTGTTATGGTGGAGCAAGGTACACACCTCTTTGCTATTATCCAAGGTCCAAAATTAGGAATTCTTTAGTGAAAAATCAATTAAATAAGATGTGAACATGTTATATTCTTAGACTTTTATACTCTTTCCTAAATGTATGCTAAACCTATGCTTTTTAATACATAATCCAAGATTGATTAGGTTGATAGATAACGGGTTCATCATTTAATCCATCCACTACTAAAAACTTGCTCATCAATCTCGAATTGGGTACGTCATGGTATCACAATCAAATGTTTACAGATTTTATATTGTTATAATTGAGTACAAAAGTAGTAACATAATCATTACCAAATAATTTTATATAATATACCAAGATATTTCCAAATAAAATTCCCCTTTTGAGCTCATGTGGTATGCTCACATTTTGGGACATCCACCCTCCATGTAAGATATGTGCTTATCATGTGAGTTTTACATATAAAAATCTGTACACTTTGTAAAAAATTGCTAAGAAAAGGTGATCATTTTTAGGATTGTGGAGATGAGATAAACATTTCTAGCAAATGGGTGTGTTTTACTAATGAGAAAGTCACAAAGAATGGCCTTTACAAATAAAGCATGAACACGTAATAAATGTTTTTTATACATAGTGAACCCCTAAGATTCATGGTGTGCATGAGAAATTTCTCTACCTAAATGAAATCAACCATTATCTTTTTCAATATGCATATGTAGTGAAATATCCAAACTTCGTAGTTCAATTAAAACATGATAGATATATTTGGAGAATGCAATGTTCTCTTTTATTGATGTTAGAAGATGGCGTATCATACATGACCAAATTTTCTAATTAATATCAATTAGCATACCTCATTTTGGATTTCCAATGATTGGTTTTTGACATTTCTTGCAAAAGGAGGGGGTGAGTGTCGGAAAGATTTGAACCATTTGAAACTCCCACTATTTTCTTGGGCAAGTGGTGCACTTGGACTATGTTTCACATCCTAAGACCAAAATGATCAATCATTAATGCACATTATATTCAAACATCATGGCTTTCGAAACCAACCAATATAGAAAGTTCATCTACATTGATAAACCATGTGCAAGTAAACAAGTACTAAGATTAGAGATCCTTGTACAACTAAAGGAGATACCTGGCTTTCTGGAGTCCACATGGTTGACTCCATATTGTTAAATGATGCATCATAATCCTACAAAATGAATGTTAGTATTATGGTTATTAGAAAGTGGCTTAGATCTAATATGTAGAAGGGTCGTGTGATAGTATCACAAAATACATTTTGTCATTGAATGTGCACTTTTATTGTTTTTCAAAGAGAGAGAAAACGAGTAAGCAATGGTCTATGTCCCCCACCATAAAATTGCATGTGCTTGCAAAGATTAAGGCTCAAGTCTTAAACCCTCCTTATATGCATACAATTTATTTGGAGTACATATTTTTGCATGCTTGAATATTCATTGCCTTAAATCACTTTTCAATTTTACTAAGGGTTTTAATCTCATTATTTTACGATTAGTAGGCTAATATATTATAGCACTCCTCTAGCTACATGCAAATTTGTAATCATTAATAGATTGATTGATTATTATTGCTAATTGATGACATGGCTCAAATGTGTATGAAGAGTATATGTAGAGATTTGAGTGAAATCTTAATCCTCTCTCTCTCTCTCATTTCCTTTTCTCTCTCCTCTCCCTCTCATTCCTCTCCCTCCCTCTCTCTTTTTCTCTCTCCTCTCTCTCTCTCATTCCTCTCCCTCCCTTTCCCTCTCTCATTACTTTTTCTCTCTCCTCTCTCTCTCATTCCTTTTTCTCTCTCCTCTCCCTCTCTCATTTCCTTTTCTCTCTCCTCTCCCTCTCATTCCTCTCCTTCCCTCTCTCTTTTTTCTCTCTCCTCTCTCTCTCATTCCTCTCCCTTCCTTGCCCTCTCTCATTCCTTTTTCTCTCTCCTCTCTCTCATTCCTTTTTCTCTCTCCTCTCCCTCTCTCATTGGCATGGGAGGTTGGAATACACAAGGCTTACAATGCAAAGTCAGAACACTACAGGGTAGAGGAGTCTGTAAAAAGACAGCTATCAATCAGGTGACACTTTTTGGGTACTGGCATGGGCTAACGATATAAGCAACTTGGACCAAGACCATTTCACAAGTGAACTATTGCCTTATTAATGTTAAGTATCACTTTATTGGCTCCTTTACCCTAAATATGCTAAAGAAATCTGGACAACCGGACTGGCATTAGGTCCAAGGATAATTATTGAAATGCAGATCATTCATTAGTTTTGAAGCCACAATAAGGTCGCATCTAACGCTGCAGCATCAGCCTCAGATTTTTGCAAATCCTCACCCACCAGCAAATCAATAGTGGCTCTGCCCACATCAACCACAACAAACTTTTCTCCTTCTTTGATGGATAGGAATCTAGCATTTTGGAGACAATGCAAAGATGTAGCCTCTGGCTCCAAAACTACTCTTAATAGATGAGGGCTAGCATCCTCTGAGCATGTTCTGCTTGACACTCCCTTGACCATACCAGCTTCCTGAGCACATTTCCTCATCTTTTGCTTGGCAGCTTCTACCCATATTGCTGGCGCGGAAAGACACCATTGAATATCCTTCATCATCAATTGCCCACCATACCTATCCCTCAGGTAATGCAAGATAAATTGTGATACTTTCTTGAGGTAGTCAACGATGAGAGACTCAATTGAAAGGCCTTGAGGAAGAGCCTTCGATTTGGATTGACCTTTGTAAGGAGCTTGTTCTGCTAGATATAACTTGAAACCACTCATGAAAGTACTTCCGCAAGGAAGCGATTGCGTGCATGCAACAATCGTCTTGATGGCAATCTGGTTTGTGTTTTGCAGTAGGGCACAGAGGAGGCCTCATGTTGCAGGGGCCAGTCGCAGTTGATGTCGTGCACAGATGTGGATGTCGTGCAGGGGCCATACCCTCTCTTGCTCTATTTGCCTATTATGTTTAACATCTTATCTCTTTTTCTCTCTCCTCTCATTCTCTCTTTTTTTCTCTCTCCTCTTCCTCTCTCATTTCCTTTGGCTCTCTTCCTCTCCTTCTCTTATTTCTTCTCCCTCCCTCTCTCTCTCTCATTTCTCTATTATGTTTTCTTCTCTCCCCCTCTCCCTCTCCCTCTCCCCCTCTCATTCCGCATCTATTTTCGCATCTATGTTCACATCTATACTCGCGTCTACCTGAACAATAGACTCGCATATACACACAAAAATAGACACACACGTCAAAATTCAAATCATACTTAAATCATTTCTTTTCAAACTGCACCTTTCCTTTCCTACATTTTTTGCGGTTCTGAAGCTTGAGTTTAGCTGACATGCAGTCTCTTCGTGCCTCACCTAGTCTCTTCATGCCTCACCTCCTCATGACTCACCTCTTCTTTCATTTCAAACACACAAGAAGGAAAAAAGGAAAGCCAAGGAGAGGAAGAAAGAGAGAACAAGAGAGAGGAGAACAAGAAGAAGCAGCAAGCAAGCAAGCAAGCATCAAGGGAGGGTAACTTACCAAGGAGAGGAAGAAGGAGAAGGAAGAAGCGCCACCACCCACCACACCAAACACCCAAGGTGAGTCTCTCTCTCTCTCTTTCTCTCTCTCTCTCTTTCTTTGTTTCTCTCTTCCTCTCTCTGCTCTGTCTGTGTATTTAGGATTTGTGATTCCATTATGTATTGCATTTTGTAAATCATCAATGGCGGTCATCGGCCTAAAATCAGCCGACCAAGCACGTTTGATAGCACGTCTACATCTCAGTGTAGACGAAGATATAGACACGAAAAATATTTCTCTGAGGGCGCATCTTAGAGCATGTGAGCTGGCGCGTGTGCTCTGCAGTATACACGCAATGTTACACGCGCTGCACAGAAGGTTGACCTGAATCTACACGCGATTATACACGCGCATTGACCTGGAATGTGCATCTGACAGCGCATCTGTGCTACATCTTAGATGCGCAGATAGACGCGTTGACAGAAGGTTCACTCTGGAGCGCGTTTGAGGGCGCGTCTAACTTGCAATTTAGACGCGGGGATACACACGCCAGGTCTCCCAGTTTTGATAGTAAACAATATATTTTTGCAATGATGAATGTGACAAATCCCATGTTTGTGTTTATCAGTTTTCTTGTTTAAGAGAAGCATTAGCACTTAAGTGTTATGCTCAATGTCTAAAGAAAGCTCTTTGAAAATGTAGGTAATATATGATTTTTTGTATATAAATAAATTTGACTTTTTCTTGTGTTTTTTTTGCAGATGTCGTATCCTAGTTCATCTAGCAATGACCTGGATGTGGATCACATGAATGATACATTGGCCTCCTTTGGCAGGGGGTCAATGCATTTTTTGGAGGTTTTCCTAGTAGGGAAGACTTCATGGGAGAGATGACCAGACACCTTGGCCGCTCTCCCACAGCGGGGACGAGGTGTTCAGTGTCATGTCTGGGACGCCTCTGACGTCTTTGCCTGGCACTACTTCTCAGACTCCACATGCAGGTACTCCACATGCAGGTACTCCATATGCAGGTACTCCACGTGCTCCACGTCCATCGGCTGAAGCACAAGCATCTGCAGAAGCACGTGCATCTGCAGAAGCTTGTGCGTCCAGCGAGGCAGAGGGTAGTCGATAGAGAGGGAGGAGGGAGAGTCGAGGGGGAGGACGAGGCTTGTGTGGGGGTTGCCTAGGAGGCGGCGAGCGATCACCCTCACCAGTAGATCACGTAGAGGAGGTTGTACGCCAGTACTATAGAGTTACAGATGCTGGTGGCATCTTTCATGATGATGAGGGAAGGGATGTAATGGTGTACATGAGGAGCATCGTGCATGCGACGTATAAAGATTGTTTCATTACCTTCAAAAATCAGAAAAGCGGCTTGGCAGGAGGTGTTGAGGACAGTCCATAGGAGGTACCCAAATCTTGAGGGTTAGCGATTCTCGAATGATTGGGGACGCACAAAAGTGAGGGATATACTTCACAACAAAAGATCCCACCTCATGACACGGGCCAGGGACTCACTGCGAAGGCTGGAGGAGGGGCGTGGAGTCTATAGCCAACCACCTATATGCCACCGCATAGAGTGGAAGAAAGCCAAGAAGAAAGCAGTAGAGAAAGTGAAGAGTCGCCAGCACGTAGAGGCGCGACGGATCCAAATAGAAACCATGGGATCGTCGCATTACGGATCGGGCGACAGAGAGTCATGGGAGGCAGAGTTTGTAAGTATATTTTGATTTTCAATTTTTTTTAATTTATATTTCTTTCAATTCTTTATATATTTTATTCTAATATATTGTGACTCATAATTGTTTGTATATATCTAAATGTTTTGCAGACTACCATCGTTGGTAGGAAACCTACTCCTAGAGAGGTAGGTTACCATCGAGGCCATAACCGCACAGCGACATGGCTTCACTTCTATGAGGAGGGTCTCATCACTAAGAACCAATACAACCGGGCCATGAGGATTCGACAGCCAGAGGATGTATGTTTTTCTTACTTTCCTATTAAAAGTATAGCTAATTATAACTTTTTCTCCACCTTGTCTATGTAAGCAACCTTGATCTTTTGTGTGTGTAGGCAAACCCAAATGTGGAGCATAGCGAGGAGGGGGATAGCGACGCTAGTAGCCATGGTGGTACTAGCGAAGATATTTCCTCTTCAGATTTGTAGAGGAGCACCATACCTCCTCATGAGGCCTTCTTTTCTTGTATATGTATGATATCTCTTTGAGCCTACTACTTGCGGCCACGCTTTAGGTCGCAAGCACTTAAACTTTCCTTGTAAATGCTTTGGATATATAATGAATACATGGACTTTTATTTTCAATTCTCGTGCCCGTAAGATACATTGTCTTTTTCCCAAATGCACAATCTGATGTATGGGAGGGGGAAAAAAAAACCAGAGAGCATGTGGTTACTTTGCAATCACATGCTCTCTGGTTTTTTTTTCCAGTTCTGTTTTGCGCGTCTATCCGCGCGTCTAAATTGCAGATAATTCGTGTTTATATGCACATCTATAATGCAGACTATACGCGCTTATACATGCGCTTCATAATTCAAATTTTAAAAAAGAAATTAAATATCTTTTTTTAAAAGGATATTTTTAATTTCCGTTCGCGTCTATCAGTGCTTGTAAAAGCGCGTCTACCAGCGTGTCTATATGCACGTGTATATGTGCATCTATTTGTGCGTGTAAATTCATTGATACATGCGATTATAGGCGCGAAATCATAGATGCGCAAATAGACTATTGTTTGGTTTCTTGATTTCGATGATATATGCACGCGAATTCAATGATATATGCATGCTAGGCTGGGGATCTACCCTCCGATTGGTCCCGTTTGGTTTCTTGATTTCGACCATGAGGGGCTCAGTCACTCCACTATTGTTGACTCGAGACTTGGTTTTTCATTTAGATCTCCTCCTACGCTTCTTTGCTCTTGATACGATCTGGCCTTCAGTCGACCAGGGAGGTTTAGCAAGGGGTTTTGGCACCCAAATCCATCGGTTGCCTACATAATACCCTTGAGCCCGAAGCAACGCCTTGAATATCCATCATGGCGTTGTGTTGGCTCTCCATCGACGCCTCCGTCTATAAGGCTTGGACTTCTTTCGCGGTCTTCTACGATATCTGTAAGTCCCAACTCCATCCTTGGCCTTGTCTCCTGACCTTTTTGTTTCAAGCATGGCCTCACTCTCACTGGTTCTTGTTGTTCGACCTGTACTTGTATCAACTCTTCCAACAAGTCTTTACTCTTGTTAGTAGGCTTGACTGTTACGTCAACACCTTCCTTTCCTTTCCCTCGAGGTTTGATGAGGTCACCCTTGCTAAAGGTTGTGACTATCCTCACATCCGGTAGTGTCAAGTGTATCCTCTGTGCCACATAGTCGGCTTCACACTTGGTCGCCCTCTTGAAGGGTTTTCCTAGGAGGGTTTCTTTCCCGCAGCTAGCACTATTTGGAGGAACATGAAATAGGATAGGCAAGCTTTCAGTATCAATTGTCGCAAGGACTTTGCACTTCCCTATGA
The DNA here is from genome assembly GCF_053477565.2 of Lygodium microphyllum. Lineage (NCBI taxonomy): Eukaryota > Viridiplantae > Streptophyta > Polypodiopsida > Schizaeales > Lygodiaceae > Lygodium > Lygodium microphyllum. The sequence goes on along the minus strand of NC_141161.1, from coordinate 92,589,907 downwards.
GTGTTTGTGGGTGTCCCCCATAAGGGCTAAGAGTTGCACTAGTCGGTGTGAGCTTTGGTTGGCCTAGTAGGGTCCATGATTCATAGGTCAAGATGTTAAAATCTGCTCCTTCATCAATCAGAACATCAATAGTATGCTCTTTTTTCGAAGTGAGTTTGACCCTAAGATAAGCAGGTGGTACTATGTCTTCATCTTCCGAGTCTTGGCTTGTGAATTTAAGCCTTTTGACAAATGCCCTTGAGTCCCCACTTGCATGATCAGATGTGGATTCTCCACCAACGTCTTGGGTTGTCTATGTAGTGTTGCTCAAGGTACATCTCTCGTCAAGAGTGTCATGTCTAGTCATCTTGGCCTTTATAACTTGCTGATGTTGCATTTCACTCTGACTAGACATGGTATGAACACAATGTCTTTGTGTTCTTGTGGTGTGGCTTTTTTGCCCTTGATGGCTAGATTGTCCCATTGATGTTCTAGGGTCTTTGTTTCTCTCTGTTCGGGTATGGGCTTTTGGCTACTCTTTTGCAAGTGAGGATCCATGCTCGTGTAGAGCCATTACTTCGCTAGGGTCCAATTTGGAGGACCTGTCACGGCACGCATTTTCTCTCCAACCTACTTGGGGGAGGTGCGGAGGGGGAGCCCCCTCTGCGGGGGTCCGGGAGGGGCAGTCCCCCCGGACCCACAGGGCCGTTACGGTAAATACCATGCGCAATTTGGAGGACCATTTATAGCCAAATTTGAACTATGTGCCTTAAATTTTAGCCCAGTGATGAATCTATGATGTGCTTTTAGCTCTACGTAGCCTTTGGGGTCAATCTCAGGGTTTAGATGTGTCAAAATTTGTGTTCTAGACACGTGTCTGATTTTGACAGTTTTCTTTTCGATTTTCAAGAGTCCGATTTTGGGTGGTCCGATCCGACTAGTGGTCCGATTTTGGTCACGTCCGATTCTGAGAGTTGGATAAAAAAAGTGGTCCGATTTTCGGAGTGGTCCGATTCTGGGAATCGGATTAGACAGGGTGGTCCGTTTCTGGACTGGTCCGATTTTGGGAATCGAATCGGACAGGGTGGTTCGATTGCCTCGATCAGACGAGCGTCCGATCGGACAGAATGGTCCGAGTCCGAGTGTCCAAGTGGTCCAATTTCCAAAATCGGACGGGTTGGTCCGAGTGGTCCGATCGGACAGGATGGTCCGAACGAACGAGCATCCGATTCTGGGTGGTCCGATTATGGACTGGTCCGATTGGTCCGAGTCCGAGTGTTCGAGTATGGACTGGTCTGATTCTAGGACTCGGACGGCCTGGTCCGACTACGCGGCCGACGGCTCGCGAGTTGCACGTGATGCCTCTAGACTGACGTCTACTACATCGAATCGTCCAGCGCCTTCCAAATAGGTGCAAGACACTACAAGGGGATGCCAGACATACCTGGAATCACTATGGTGCTCGAATCAAACGGCACTCCAAGGATCTGTGCCCCTATTTCCCTGTTTTTGCCTATTATACAGCAACAGAAAACCCTACTGTTTGCTTCTTTTTCTTTGTTTTTTCCTATCCTAAATGCATCCAAATCACAAAGTAAATACCTAACTACTCCATCTCACACATAAATCTCAAAAAAGTAAAAAACCTACTTGCCAAGGAGATCGAATACCATCTTCAACCCCCTCGCTTCCTACCTATCTACCTCAAGTACTGGTTCGGGGAAAACCCTACTCCAATGCTCGATTCGAAGCGCGCAAGTGCTCAAGGCTTGAATCCGTTGTCCTGGCAACGGAACCAAAATGTGAGAGCTTTCGCTCAACCGCCAAGACCCACGGACCGCTTATTGTTTCAAGCGTTCCAAGCCGAGCACTAATGGCTACCTCTCACATAACCAACGCACCATCCATATCCACGAGTGTAGTGAGCTTATCTCCGTGTCGTTCGAGTTACCTCCTCTCCCGCGCACTCCGGTAGCTCCACGATCCAAGTGCAAGCTTCAAGCAAGCTTGATCCTCCCGCTCCAAGCTCGAAGCTCCATTTTCGCGAGCAAGACAAGATAAGAGAAGAGAAGAGAAGAAGAGAGGAGAAGATGGAGAGCTTCTCCACCCCACGGTTCCTCACCCTCACACACTCACTCCCTCACACTCTCACACTCCCTCTCTCAAGCACAAGCTCAAGCAAGCAAGAAGAAGAAGAAGAAGAAGAAGAGGAGAGCCACTTTTTGCCACACACAAGAATGAGCTTCTTATTCACTTTTCAACTTTATATACAAAACCCTAAATCCCTTTTGGGCGGTCATCCCCTTTTCCCCTTTTTTACATGGCCGGCCGTAGCCTAGGCCCTTTTTCCCATTGTCCTTCTATCTTCCTAGCTTTCTTTCCACCGCCCGTCTACATTTACAAATTGCACGGGCGCTCCTTGAATTAAACCATGATGCGCTTGCACTCTTTTACAAAAGTTTTGACTTGCGCTTTTCCTTGTGCGCCTTTCTCCCTTATTTAGGACTTTTCTCCTTGTGCATCTTTGTCTTTCATTTCTCTTTGCCTTGGCCTTTGTCTTTGTCTTCTGCTTTATCTTTTCCAGATTTTTCACCTTCGTTTGTTTGAGGGTTAACATCATACATGTCCCAAAACTTCCCAGATAGCTGCTAGTACATTTGGCAGTCAAGACATAAGCATAGAGGCACAAAACAGTGCATAACCAGCAAGTATAAGTGACATAAATTTTCTTACGGATCACCAACAACCAATATTCTGGCAATCAAGATGTTTTTCAGCTTCAAAAGTCCTCAATACATGTCATACATTTACTTTGTAGTGGTAAGTTCAATACATGAGCATTTGAGTAAGCATAGACAACCTGTCTTCATTAATCACTGTCAAAGAGTACATGACTGTTCATAACCATGACTATTCACAACCAACCCAAGCACTGTGAAGGGACTTATTTCAGGTTCAGATTTGAATATTCAGCAACATCCAATGCTTTCCTCAATCCTCCATACATTCAGAATGCATATGTCAGTTCATATAGGTGATAGAAGCTCCAAAGTGACATGTATTGCTTCAGCAAGATATAATGCTTGTCATTCACTGTGTATGACAGTTTTCAGCCATTAACATATATTAGATCTGAATGATTTCAGTGAGCAACTTTAGCTCAAATGCATTTCATCAAGTACATATGTCTTCCTGGCATATACTTTTGCTCCATAGATGCTTCTGGGTATGTTTAAGGGCTCTAGATTCATGTCATAAATGCATACATGCTTTGTAATGCCTATATACAACATGCCACTGTTTGTTGCAGACCTACAGTCTCTGTTCTCAGCTCATAGGTGAGCTCTCACATAAGCATTTACACCTTGTACTCTTCAAGTACCTTCCACTAGTCTCTGTCAGGCATTTAGCCACTTCATATCACTTGCATATGATGTTTTCCAGCCATGAAGATGTCCGTAGAATACATGCGCAGTTTGCGTAGATCTGTCCTTTGCTCTAGCAGCTCGATTTGATGATGGTGATGATGATGAAGCACACACTAGTGCTTAATACCCCCTTCACAAAGCTCTAAACAAGCCACAGACAGTAGCTTGAACCATAGAGTAAGCAATCACACAATGCCTACCTTCCATCACAATGACAGCTTGTTTGATCTTTGAGAACCCTTGATCTTCCACTCCTGCAAGTCTTCTTGCCTTCCTCCTACTCCAGAGAGCTCAACTTGGCAATGCTCTGATACCATGTTCAAAGATGAGAGAGAGAGAGAGACAGGGAAACTCAATCTCCATGAACCTTCAGGTTCCCATAGCTTTCTTCATTATTTCACACTAACTGAGAAGCACACAAATACAATGTAAAGTAACCTAGTCTTAGTGTTGACTAGACTGACTAAGTCTAGTCAGGTCACCTACTAACACAAACCCGACTTATTCAATGTAGTCACATGGAGACAGCACACACCTAGCTGTCACAGATGTCGGTCACACATAAAGACGGACCTACTGAGCTTGACTTCTAATAGATCTCTCCTCCGCCATGGGTTTCTTCCACAGATCTATGAGTGGCCTCTGCCAACTCAGCAAGTTCTTTCATTCTTAGTTCTTCGGCTTCCTCCTCTGCCCTTCTTTGCCTCTCTTCTTCTGCCCTCTTTGATTCTTCAATAATTTTTTTGAGTTCTTCCTCTTCTTTTTTCCTTCATTCCTCCTCCACCCTTCTTAACTCTCTTTGAGCCCTCTTCATCTTGAGCTTGAGTAGGTGGTATCTTCAGCTCTCCTTTGTCACTTATTGTCCTTTCACTTGAGCCGTCTTCCTTGGGTGAGGTGAGCTTTGATGCACAGCTTGCTCTTCATCTACACCAGCATCCTTGATAGCCTCATGGATGATTGCCATCAGGACGACGTAATTCAGTAGGTGTATCCATCTTAAGCACTGGAACTACCAATGGTTATGCCACTCCTGCCTGCTCGTAATCCATGGCTCCTATGTGCTCCAACAAGGATCTATTGCACTCCATCCGCATGGCTCCTTTTTCATTCTGTCCTGCCCTTTCCCTTCTAGGTCTAGAGTCTACCTTGATCTGTTTGATCGTTCTCCCTTCAGTGTCATATTCTATCGTGTCTAACTCTTCTTCACTCTCGTCTCCAATAAAGCGGCAGTTCTCATACTCCTCATCATCAAAGTCTTGCCCCTTTGACTGCTTGTCATCCCCTAGGCTTTTCTCTCCAATCTTCTTTTCGTCAGTGACTAAAGCCCAATTGGATAATGGGTTCAGATCGTGAATTTTGGTCCATTTTCACTCAAGCTTAGCCAAAAGATCACTTAGGGGTTTTAGGTTGGCAGCCAAGTTGCCCTTCAGTTTATCAGTCAAGTACTCTATGATTTCCTGAAGCTCGAGCTTGTTGGTGGGGATATTGAACGAGATCGGTTTCCCTGGGTTACGTGAGCTTCCTGCCATCATACAGAGTGGCATGATGGACTCCCTTGCTGGCATGCTTGGGGATTTAGCAGCTTGCCTATATAGCTCTTCCTCATCTAAGAACGGTAGGTCAATGGTTGCCAAGATGTGCATCCAATCCCGCTCGTCCTCAGGGCAAGGGATGATAAAGGTCGGCTGGGGTAGTCTTTCATGTATCCATCTCAACCCTTACCACTTCTGTTCTATTCCCCAAGAAGATGAGATTGTTACCCTAATCTTCAATTACTCGAGCGTTCCTCATCTAGGGTCGGCCTAGCAGTATGTCATAGTCCACTCCCTTCATGACAATGAAGTTCACGGAAAATTGCACCCTTGCAACCTTCACTGGCTAGCTCTTTAGGACCCCGGATGGTCTGATCTTCTTTCCATTGGCCAATGTGACATTGAACCTAGCCGTTTCCATGGGTGGGTTTCCCCAAGCCTATAGAACAGCGTGGCTCAAGACACTGACATCGACGCCTGTGTCTACGATTCCTTTTCATGTTACATCCCCCAAGGCTAAGATAGGTAAGATTGTATGCATCTTAGTGCCTTCCCAGAAAGCATTGACATGCAGTGACCTTGGAACTGAGTGTAGCATTAGGCTTGGAATCTGTGTGACTACTTCTTGCTCTTGCAAGTCAGCGGCAGTGTGCTCCTCTCTTCCCTCCACCCAGTGCTTTAATTCTTTCCATAAGGAAGGGTGTTGCTGAAGCAGATCTCCTAGTCTCAAGGTTACTAAATGGTTATTATAGTGGTGAGGAGGTTGCTGGGTGGTTGCCTTGGTTAGCACTCTTTGGCCATATGTCTTGGTTAGCTTGTTGACATGCTTCTTCCTGGTCTTGCCTCTATGTTATCTCATGTGGTGTGGGTGCATTCCCCGATTGAGGTCGCGATAGTGAAACAGGTGTACTCACAATAAAGAGATCTTCAATTTGGTCTTCGACTATGGGCTCTATGTCCTTAAGGTGTTCCTGGGCGTCCTTAACCCACTCCTTGACTTTGTCTATAGCCTCGAGTTGCCGTTTGGGGTGGGGGTATTCCCCTACCTTGGCACTCCCTAGTTCTGTTGTCTTAGGAGCTGAGGTCTTTGCCTTTGCATTAGTGACCCTCTTTCCTGTCACTAGCATTGTAGCTTCCTCAGTCTTAAGGGTAATCTTTGCATTTGTTCTCTTTCTCCTTCTCCTCCACCCTTTCTTTCCCAACAAGGCTGTATCCAGGTTACTTGGCCCAGGCAATGAGATGCCTGTCTGTTTTTTCTATGCTCGCATCATGACATGTAGTGGGATGGGCGTATCCTCTTTGTCAAAGGTCTCCACACCGAACAGCCCCAAGGGTACTGAGGGCTTCCATCTAGGGCAATCAGGAAATAGGTGTGTGATTCCACACTCGGTGCATCAAAGGTCAGCTTTTTCCTTGTTTGCATGTTCCCTTGTCGGGCAGCATGATGAAATATGGCCTGGATGACCGCAAGTCCAGCATGATATTGGATCTTAGCTTGGTCCTCCAAAGCCTCTTTCCCTTCCTCTACCTAGCACCATCACTGGTACTGGTCGGTATTCCATCAGGACTGGATTTCCTTTCTCATCATAGGATATGTATGGGTTCATGTAGGTCTCCTCTTCACTAGGTTCTTCCACATAGTGAATAGGAGCGAGCGTCACTCGGTGGATGGATTACATAGGGTCCAACATGTCTACATCTTGTTGGAGTTTCCTAGCCTTCTGCTCGTGGTTATAGGAAATTATGCTCTCTAACACCTTTCTAATCGCATTTCTTTCCTCTTCTAGGCTTACTACCACTTCCTCTACTGGTCTGCCTTGAACTACCATCCTAGTCAACAAGTCATACTCATTGACTAACTCCTGCACTAAGACTGGGAATTCTCCCAAGTCTAGTCGGTCCTCTCCTTGTCTGCCTCATGATCCTAACATTGCTCCTACTTCCAGCTCCACAAGGTCTTCGATCAATTTAAGTAGCTCCGGTAGCGTCCGATCCTCTATGTTGTCGCCTTCTGGATCTTCGTGTCCTCTTATGGTCCTACCAATGGCGCTCTCAGGTACCCAACTATGTTTTGGGATCTTCTCCTAATAGTGGGTTCCTTGATGTTATTATATCTCCTAATGAATTCCTTGTTATTGAAAGCAGTTATCAATCTTATTCACAAGTTGTGCTTTGTGCTTTATAGTGCTCAGTGTGAAAATAGGCTTTTTCTTTTCTTGTAGTGCACCTTTGGTGGTAAAATCAAAAGTGAGGTGCAGATGCAGGGAATACTCAATGCAAACTCCACCCTTCCCCTCACGTTCATAGCCTGATATGGCTTTAAGCGCAGGTTCTCGCTGATCTAAGGTCTTACTGAAAGTCCATGTTGCTTTCTCTATTTTGCTTCAGGGTTGGTTGGTTGGTCGGTTACCGAAAGTCAAGTCGAGTTCTAAATTCGATCTGCTCAGTGTCTAGCTATTTGGGGTGAATCCTCGGTTATCCTGTCTGGTGTATCACTTCTAAGGGCTAAATTGGGTTTCTAGGGGGGTGAGAGATGTGAACAAGGTGGCTAGGACTGTCACCAGGCAAGTTTAAAAACCCTCTATTTTAAGTTCTGGTAAAGTGGTCCAATTCTGGGAATCAGACGGGCTCGTCCAATTTTGAGACTCGCACAGAGTGGTCCGATTGTGGGACTCGGATAGGGTGGTCCGATTGCGGGACTCGCGCAGGGTGGTTTGATTTTGAGACTCGGACAGGGTGGTCCGATTTTGAGAATCGAAGGGGCTAGTCCAATTTTGAGACTCGGACAGGGTGGTCCGATTGTGAAACTCGGACAGGGTGGTCCGATCTTGAAACTAGGACACGTGGTCCGATTTTAGCACTCGGTTTGAATGCTCGAATCAGATCGGACGGGGTGGTACTGATTCTCGCAGTCGGACGGTCCGACTCTAGAAATTGGGTGGTCGGATTCTGGGAATCGGACCCGGACAACTTGGTCTGACTACAAAGACAACAGCGCGCGCGTTGTGTACGATGGCTCAAGCTCAATGCCTACTCCATGGAATCATCCACTACTTTCCAAATAGGTGTAAAACACTACAAGGAAATGCTAGACATACCTGTAATCACTGTGGTGCTCAAATCGAACAGCACTCCAAGGATCTCCCTACAGCTCTCTCTCTCCCTCCCCCTGGCTCTCAAGCTCACTCTCTCTCACAAAGCAGAATGTCAAGTGTGGTCTTTCCTAGTTCCCTGGGCCTATTGTTGCCCCATCCCAGCCTGCTGTAACCTCAGAAGCTAATCCCTCACACTCTTCCAACCAGAAATTTGAATTTATGCCCCTATTTCCTTGTTTCCAGCAATAGCAAAACCCTTTCTGTTTTCCTTCTTTTTCCTATCCTAATCTTAACCTAATGCAACAAAAATAAAAAACAGAGATGGAGATGGATAGTCCTACTCTAATATTCAACAACAAATCACAATACTTACTTACTCTAAGGATTAAAACCTCAATCTCTTAACTATCTCGAGCACCGGTTCAGATTGCAAACCCTACTTCTATGCCCGATTCGATGCGCGCGGCGCTCGAGGCCATGGCTACCTCTCACATAGCCGACGTGTAATGCCTACCTTACGGGTGTAGTGAGCTTACCTTGATGCTCGATCGAGTTCCCTCCTCTCTCTTGCACTCCCGTAGCTCCATGATCCTTGTGGCAAGCTTAAGCAACCTCAAGCCCTCTCCCCCAAGCTCCATCCTCCATAGTCGTGCGAGAAAAGAGAAGTTAAGAGAAGAAGAGAATATGAAGAGAGAATATGGGGAGCTTCTTCTCCACGATCCCTCACTCTCACACACTCACTCCCTCACACTCCCTCAATCCCTCACTCAAGCACAAGCAAGAAGGCAAGAAACAAGAGAAGAAGAAGAAGAAGCTTTGGCCACACACAAGAATGATCTTCTCATTCACTTTTGAACTTTATATGCATGCCCTACTTTTTGGGCGGTCATCCCCACTTTTTACATGGCCGGCCATTAGCCCTCTTTTCCTATTTCCCACCGTTCTAACTTATCCCATTCCCAACTAGTGCATACAATTTGCACAGAAGTGAGCCTGGCACTCTTTTACACGGATTCGGGAGCGCTTTCACAATTAATGGTGCACTTTCACTCTTTTCTTTTCTCGAGGTGACATTGAGGCCTTCTAGAGAGATCGTCATTCAAATTTTTCAGGGTCTGACTTCCATCCAAGGTGCCTTTTCCTTCCTTTGTCCTATGCCCTTTCGGTTATCTTCTTTTTCCATTTTCCTGCTCCTCTGCTCCATTGTTCCTTTCCTTTGTGCTGTAGTAAACATCATCCATGTATGCCCTAAAAAGAGTTCACCATCCTTGGGAGAGTACAAGAAGCTAAGTCTGAGGTATTGTGGACCTTATAAGATCATCAAGTGCCTAGGGCCTAATGCTTAAAGACTATAGCTGCTCGCAACTCTAAAGATTCATAATGTATTCCACGTTAGCCTATTGAAAAAGTATCTATCTAATCTGAATCATGTACTTGATGATCAGCAAATTGTAGTGCCTAGCCAAGGAGTCCTTGAGCTACGGCCTAATAGAATCCTAGATGTTAGGGAGAGGCATTTGAGATCAAGGATCATGAGAGAATACCTCATCCAGTGGAAATATTATCCTGAAGAGGATGCCACCTAGATGGATGACAATACTCTCAACTGACAATACCCCCAGATCTTCTCGAGATGAGGACATCTCGATTCCTCCAAGGGGGAGAGGATGTAACATTTCTCCCATGAGAACCCCCCCTTTAAAAAAAATTCAAATTTAATTCAATTTTTTTCCTCTCTCTCTCTCCCCTACCAACAGCATGTCGGGGAGAGAGAGAGAGAGAGAGAGAGGGAGGGAGTTAAGAGAAGAAGAGGGGGGCATGCACCCCCTAGGTGGAGGGGTGGGGGCCGTTAAACGGTTGTCTCCCCCCCCATAAACCACCCCCTCCCCCACTATAAAAGGGGAGCCTCCCCCTCCCTCATGGCTTTGACACAGCGCCCCCCCCCCCCCCCCCGTGATCTACAACAGCACCACTCCCCCCTGCTCGGCCTGAAGGCCACCAGGCTGCCAAAGCCGTCGCCATCATCATCATCATCATCTCATCTTCATCAGCACGACGCCCCCCGAGTCAGAAAAAAAAATTTAAAGAAGCTTCTTGAAAAGCTTCCTACAAGCTTCCACAAAAAATCTTTCTAGGGGGTGTTTCACTCGCAGACCATGGGAGGACGCAATTCATCCGCGAAGGGAGTTCCCTTGCGAGAGGGAAGGACTGCCAATTGCAGGGAATTTTAGCACACCCTCCATCTACCCGACTTGTTCCCAAGTCCCATCTGCGATGGCCCCAAAGCGCCACACAAGAGGAGTACACGCAAGAGTAAGAGGAGCACATGTAGGAGTCCCCACCTAAAGCGCGAGAGCTGATAATACCCCTACTACAGAAGTTCAGGTTCCATCAAATTCACCCTTTTCATTTCCGCATGATATGGGTATATTAAGTATAAATTACCATAGGAAAAACTTAATTGCATTATTGGAAAACTTTGTTTTTAAAATATCATAGGGATGTTCGAAAAAGTTTTAAATTGCATGATAAGGTACTTATATTCCTCGCACCATCATGATGAAAGGTTGTTGCATTCGTGAATATATGGTTCATGTGTTAAAAGATGCACTCATGCAATAATGTCCTAGTTGCATCGTGCACATAGGTTAAATATATATTGCGATGCTCATGGGCATTGGAAGGGTTGCATTGGGTAACTTACGTTGGAATAAATGAGTTATGTTGCACACAATGCATTTGTGCAATTAAAAAAAATCCCTTGCGACGACCGTAAATAGGTTGATTCGTAGGAGGATGTTAATTAAAGAATAGGTACTTGCTATGGAGAGGAATAAAAGGGTTATATTTCATTTGATGAAAAGCATATAGGATGCAAGACGCATGTAATGATAATTACATTCAATATGAAAGATAGAGTAAGATAAGTTAAAATGTTGCTTAGTATTGCGCTTGTAGAGTTAGATCGTCCTACGTTGCAAGTAAGAGAGGGTACCAAGCCTTAGGACACAAATACTAGTAATATCAACAAACAAAGGGATGTAATTCCTCAAGATAGGCACTACTACCTATCTCGTGCAACTAGTCTGCAGGGTCAGATGCTATTGCAACTAAATCATAAGATGCTACCACTACATCTTAGGCCAAAAGAGGCGAGATCTAATTACAAGTTAGATTCGTTAAGAAGTCAAGTAGTCGCCCTGCTACAACTCTCTCTTTTGAGGTCCGATTTGTCAAACTTAGGGAAATTGGGAATTGACAAGAAGCAAATTGACCAACTGAGGGCGACATGGTTTTCTAAGATCTATTTTACAAGGAGACCTAAGGTAAGGATAATTAGGGTCGGTAGGGCACAAACCCTAACCCAAAGAAAAAGGGGAAACAAGCAACCTAGCTTCCCAAGCCCTTGGAATCTCGCCAAGTCTCGAATGATCCAGGATCGAATGCTGGGAGCGTTTGGAAAGAAGGAATCACACCTTAGCAGTTGATCATACAAATGACCACTGAAATGATCGTGATTGTACTCTTAGGTACATTGTTTGAACTTCTTTGTTGAAGGAACTAATTCAACGCAAAACACTTAATGCTTCGAGTTAAAAGCCTGGAGGGAGAGGTAGGTTCAGTTCCCTCCGATCTGCTTGGCCCTATCCAATGGGGGTTGTTAGCCTCGCTAGGTACATGGACCGAACCCGCTGCAAGAGGTCTCTTCGTGGGTGCTGCTTGGAGCAAGAGGACAAATGGGTGCAAGGGGAGGCTCTGACTATAAATTCCTTGCCTCCGGATCCCATAGAAGAGGTCGACATGACTCGAGATGGGATCTCGAGGCTCGTGTACTTGTCTACGGGCGAAACTTGGAGCATCAATCCTATTGATTGCTGGGATAGCCTTTGGGCATGATACTTGATGTATTTCAAGACTATGATAAATAAAGGTCAAATATTTGGAAAAGGAACTTGCTTGACATTATTTTTTTATGTCAGTGCCTAAGTTGCATGAAGGAACCTGTGTTTAAATTGGGTAATTAAGGAAGCTACTTTTGTATGTCAAACATAATGTGGTAGGTAATTAGATAACTAAGCAACCCGAGGAAAGTGCGGTGGACATGACTTGGGTCTGTCCTACAGAAGGGTGGTCCTGATCAGCGAAATTTTCTCAAAAGACGTGATAACAAGACTGTGTAGACCTAGAGTTAGTAGAGTTAGAATCCCGATTTATGATGTTTTAGGAAAGCGGAATGGGACTATACCTTATGGGCAGAAAGGTTGAGCTTCGCATCCCTCTCGTTTCCCATTCTCCATGAACCAAGTGCAGCATAAATCCACTTCAACTCTGTTGCTCCTACGCAAAGTGGTTCATTTGGAGCTTGACGCTAGCTACTTCCTAGAGACTTGGCTGATAGGAAAGAAACCCTGACTTCTGGCCGGATACTTCCGCTTCGGGGCAAACTCGAGAAGACCTAGATCGCAAACCCTGTGATATTCCTTGTGAGTGCCAAGTGGCACTTTCTAGACTCCCCTCCCAATGGCTGCTAAGACGTGTCCCACAAGTGGACAAGCTGACATGTTACATGATAAAAAAAGCTATAGATGAAGCCTTTTCTCAAGATTTAAAAGTTTAATGTTGAAGTTTAATGGCCCTTGCTATGATTAGGGTCTTCGGAGAAGAAAATGCTAGTATAATGGAGAAATAGGTTTTGAAACCTTGCTATGCAAAGGCCATTAAAAATAACCTATTTCTCCATTATATAGGATTTTTAATTGACTTGCATAGCAAGTTTCACCTATTTCTCAATTAAAAATAACCTATTTCTCCATTATGCTAGTATAATGGATAAATAGGTGTTGAACCACAAGAGTTGGCATGTCCCCCCATGGGAAGCTAACAACTTTCTTGGAAGGCACACATGAGCTATGGCTAGGCCTATGGACATATCTAGATGTAACAAGGCTATTTTAGCATGTCATCACTCAATTTTATGCACATTTTAGGGGGTTCTTTGTAAAGGAGATCACTGTAGGAGTTAGAGAAGAGTGAAACCACTACTACTGTTTCAAGAATACCTTCTTTCTCTTCTTCATGCTAGACTTTCACGGAGATGTAGGGAGAAATCTTTCGTCACCTCCTTTGATCTTCACTCCTAGAGACAAGAAGCATTACTTAGGGGGTTCACCTATAAGAAGTCGATATAACGTGTGTTCAAAGGATATTAAGAAATATCCTTTCTTTACACGCTATAAGGCTATAAATTTTTACTTATATTAACCTTATGGATTTTTTTCAAATTCTAATTGGAAAATACCTTTTGAAAATATAATCATGTAAATTTTATTACATAAAATACCCTTTCTTTTGAACTCACATGGTGTCTTACATGTTTTATGAGGTTGATTGACAAGTAAACATTATAGGAACATTCTACAAGTCATCCACATCAAGCCAATAACCATTTTATAGCTAACCAAGCCTAGGTGGACCACTAAGAGATGCCCCAAAATTTTCAATGCATTTTAATCTACTACTTGTGCCCAATTTAAACTAGTACTCCTCCAATTCAACCTTTTCCTTAAGGAATGGCCACCATCCTTGCATTGAAGCCTTCTTCTCCTTTTTTGACATTTCTTACTTCTTTAAGGAAACCCTACTATTGGCATGTAGCCACAACCACACAATCCCAAGCTTTCAAACCTTTATAAGAGCTCCATATTTCATCCCCAACACCTACCTATAGTAGCTCTTGGTCAAATTACTCAAGATTGAAGACTTGGAGCTCAAGATTCCAAGGATTCTTCATGGCAGCCATGTAAGCTTCTCATAATCTTTCCTATTCTTGAAGTAAGGCCTAAGCAAGGTTCAAGGGGGTCACCTACAACAATGCATGACTCTAATGTCTAGAGATTTCAAGACATTAAAGGCATCTTGATTCTATGGGCTAATTTGGAAGCAATATTTAGGTCTCTTGATCATGGAAGTTTAATCTTACTCCTTCAAGCATGGAAAAGGTATGTCACATGAAAATATTAATCTCTCTCTTTATCTATTTGCTAAGCCTATGCCTAATTACTTGAGAGACATCATGAATTTGGCCCTCTTCTATATTGGTCATCATCTTTTGCATAGAATAGGTCAAACAATTGCATTAGCCCCATTGAGTCACTCATCACATACATAAATTCTTGTAGATTAATAAAATCGCATTCCTTGAGTCAAGATCTGTAATCCTAACTTGTAACCATCTTTGCTTTGTGTGATTCTTGAGTAAATCAAACAAAATTTGTAAAAGGGGTAAGTTAGTAGGCATTGAGTCACTAAGCTAATGAGGTGATCCCTTCCTCATCCCACATTTATTATTGCTACTACATCTCATTGAATGCAAAATATCCCTTTTTAATAAATCTTGCATTGCATGTTGTTTGATTAGCCTAATATGCTACTGCAATGTCTATTCTGGAGACTAAGGAAAATAGTAGATGTCAACCAAGTGACAAGATAAGTGTAGTGAAGGAGACCTAGGAGAGAGAAAGGGGAAGAAGATGAGAGAAGAGAGAGAAATACTAGAAGAAGAGAGAGAAAGAGGAGGCAAGCCATGAAAGTTGGAAGGAGGAGAAAATAGACTTGATTATTGATAAAACTGATGCCCTAATTGGGTCTCTCAATAGCTTATATACCATGTTAGTATAACTAGGTATTCCCATGCTAACTGGTGTCCTAACTGCCTATCCCCACTCTTTTACATTCCATCCTGACCCCGAAGGTTTTTTCCCTCAAAAGCAAAAAGAGGACTTATGGCTTACAGCAAAAGGGGGGGGGGGGGGGGGTTGCAGAGTACTACTCTGCTCAGCATTACAAAGGAGAATATAGATATGGGAAAGTATAATCTCATGTGGAATTGGGGCATAGAATTGTGTATATGATATATGACATGTGCAAGTTGATAGCATATGAGTTTGGCCTCCAATTCTTGACAATTAGGGGCTTACAAACAGTGGACAACATGCTGTCTAGAACAGGCCTGCTGGAGAAAACTGGTCATAACTTTTTATGGGAAGCTCTGATTGAGGCATATGACATGTCAAAACAAAGCTCAGGAAGCGTACTTTCAAGCCATATAGGTGACACTTGACTGTCATTAATGCAGGGTAAAAACTATTCTGAAATAGTGTATTGTGTGTAAGTTGTCTGCATTTCAGACTGGGGAAAATTTAGCTACTGCTCAATCAAAATTTCATCCTTAGGGAAAGAACTGCACTGGTGAAATGCTGATCAGGATAGGGATTTTCCAAGACAATTGCGTTCCCTGAGATCAAATGGATAACCTGCATAATAAGTATCAAGAGCACAAGGGTCATCCATACAAGCATGGGTCAACATACTACCACCGGGGTCAAAAGGATAATTGTGATCCAATGCATCCGTTGTATCATAGAAGTAATTCATGGTGTCATCATCAAGCAGTGATGGTGGCACAAGATCCTTACCCACCCATACGTGAGCATGCATTGACTTGTCCATAAACTCATTGGGAACTACTAGGTCAAGTTGGATTGGGGCAGATGAGGCTACAATCACTACAGCATTCACTGCATCAATCCCTAGGCATTTCATGTCCATGAGTTTCACATGCGTGGCTACTACTGGGCATTCAAAGTTAAGGGCCTTGGACTAATGGGGCACATGCTCATGAGCCTGGAGCAGTGAGATGCTCTCATCATGGCATCGTTCTTGAGAAGTATCATGTGGCTCATAAGGATGCGCATGTTGCTTATAGTAATGATGAAGTGGCTGATGATATCGAGCAGTCCATTACTAATAATGATGTTGCTCCCCATGTACATACTCATATACATTTGCATGATGTTGCCCATGTATATAGTGCTGTCTAGATGGTTGTCCATGTATGTGACCAGAATGTAGCTCATAAGAACATACATAGTCGAGTCAGATGCATGCTGCTCAAAATATTCACAATCATCATATGCATGTTGACCATAAGTAGGCGCATGCACTTGCCTTTGCACATCAAACCCATGCCAATGGTCATGGTACTCATAATGTCTGTGAGAATGCCCATACATGCCTTGCTGACCAAAATGCCCTTGGGTGCCATGCTGCCCATGCATTACATGTGGGCCAAACTAATTATTAGGACCTTGCTGCCCAAAATTCCCATGCTGCCCATGTGCACCTGCATTAGGGCCTTGCTGCCCATGCAATACATGTGAACCAAATTGAACATTGGGGCCTTGCTGCCCAAAACTGCCATGTGCATGCTGCCCATTACCATGTGCATGCTGCCTATGTGCACCTACATTAGGGCCTTGCTGCCCATGCAATGCATGTGAACCAAACTGAGCATTGGGGCCTTGCTGCCCAAAACTGCCATGTGCATGCTACCCATTACCATGCACATGCTACCCATGTGCACCTGCATTAGGGCCTTTCTGCCCAAAATTTGTATTTTGCCCTTGCATATAGCTTCCACTACGTGGGTGGTGCTGTCCCAAGGATGGGTTGGAAGGGTTCGTTACGGGTGATGGGAGGATGGGTTCACCATGTTGCATAGAGGGCTCACCCAGCTCATACGTGCTATGGGAAAAACCATGGGTGCTATCAAAACCTTGCTGGCCATGTCCCATCATCAAGGGGGGAGGGTGATTGGTCTCTCGAGGAGGACCATGCTCCTTGGGCTAAGCCGAGGAGGGTGAGAGGGTGGAGATGAGGGTGACCGTGCGCTCTACCAGCAAGTCCATCTTAGCCATCATCTTGCTATGATGCTGATCTTGGTGATTTTCCATCTCCCTATGGCAGTGTTCTAGCTCTCGATGCCGCTCAGCATAATGGGTCTCATGTTGACATAGTGTATCTTTAAGCATAGCAAAATCGTCCGTCTCGGGGGGCCCTTCTTCAAGCATGTCTTCATAATCCTCTTGGGCGGAGCTAGGATCATTCATAGATGCACGGGAATCTCTAATTTCACTCTGGAAGTCCTCTTGGGTCTTGGCTTTATCCTTATGACCTGCCATACTAGGTGCAGTCCACCGAACCCCCTGCCACAAAAACTGCAATATCTCAATCTAGGGAGCTCTGATCGGGGAACTTTCTAGTTCACAATGGAGAGGAGAGTGCCCTCTAGGAGATATGAAAAAAAAATTATGACAAAAAATATTCAGAAATGATTGTGAACAACTTTCTGTGCCTGTTCTGAAGGGGACTGCAGCCTGTCCTGCATGACCACTGCACACAAAAGTGGTTGTAACTCTCCAATGGGAGCTCCGATCGGGGAGCTTTCAAGCTCTACTTGAAGGTATCAATTCCCTCTACACAAAGAGCATAGGTATGCAATAACAGGTCTTATACTGAAAATTCTATAATAAGAAATGCATGGCTGAACTGTGTAGTCCACCCTGTTTTCAACTGTGAGAGGCCTATTTTGAACAGTCGATACTCTGTAGGGTCTAATCACTTATCAAACTAAATGAGGACCTTTGGGAGACCTATGAGCACCCTAGGGGACCAGAAAATACTTCTTCAACCCACAAGTACCTTTGTAAACACCTGTGGAAGTCTACAACAACATTTATAACCCCTTTATGAGTTGGAAGTTGTCTTGTAAATCATTGTAGATTGAAAGTCACTGCTAATATGGTCCAAACCATTGCCACCATGGCCAAATACATTGCCAATAAGAGCATAACCTTTTCAAACATGATCATCTCATGACCACATAAGCATCACTGCAAAATAGGGGTTCATCGACATCTCAATGTTAGCATGAGCATATGAGTGCCACCATAAGTGTCATTGCCAAAAAAGTCAATGTGTCAATATCCTTTGCAATTATGATATAATATCTGAGGCATAACCATACCACATCCATAGATCAATTAGCATCAAAACACCTATCATGCACTCCCATGTCTAACACTGTCATTGTCAACATGTCAAATGAGCTAGTCTGAGAGGCTGACTACAAGGATGCTTGTTGTGATACATGCAAGATAGAACACTGTGATTCCAAGCGTGCACAATTGCATGCGATCATATGTTGTCTAATGTGTACTCTGATCCAAATCGATTATGCCTTGTTCATCACATTAGTATGTTCAATCTTGCCCGCGTACATGATCTTTTGATGGAAGTCAAGCATCCATATCCCCATATCAGTATTGAGCCAATTCTCTGTTTTTGAGTCCTAGACATGTTCAGGTCAAGCAATCAATTTCATTACAAATACTAGTAATTTGCACAAAAATCCCAAATTCTGCACATGGTCTTCTGTTTCGGTATGATGTACAAATCTCTGTCGGCTCCATCAAAATACTCCAAGGACGAAAATGAGGGAACTGAATTGTGCATATCTTTAAAATGTAGAAGCCAAAGAAAAAATGAACAGCTTATTGTAGGAGTCCTTTACACCTAAGGGTGTTGTTGCAGTCGATTGTTGTACTCATAGCTCATGGAGAACAGGAGCTCTAAGGGTTTGATCTTATCCTTGTTGAAGGAAGCTGATGAAGAAGGATTGATCACATCCAGTCAAATAATAAAAGGTTTTAGTCAGCTTGCAGATGCTATCGATGACTTGTCTCTTGATATAACACATACTAAAGAGATGCTTTTATCTCTTGTATCTAAGGCAATAGAAAGCGGCTTTTTAAGTGCAGCATCGACATCAACTCTCTCATTTACCGACACAATGACATTGCAGAGCCTGATGAAGCCAAGTTTAAGCAGAAAGATGCTAGTATCATTCAAGAATATGTCCTTTCTGATGATGCTGGAGAAGTAATAAGAAGTCTGGAGGACTTAGCTACACCTGATTTGAATCCAGTCTTCTTAAAAAAGTGATAACAATAGCTATGGACATGAAAAATCGTGAGAAAGAGATGGCTTCTGTTATGCTTTCTTCACTTTATGCAGAGGCCTGATATAGTCCGATTCTGCTTTCTTCACTTTATGCAGAGGCCTGATACAGTCTGATGGGAATGGTAACAATTCCTGCCTGAAGAAAGATTCAGCTCCAAATAATCACGCAAATGAAAAATTCTTCCAGGAACATCCCCGAAGTTTGTCATTTACGTCTGTAAGCTTGACCAAATTCTGATTATTTGGCCAAGTTGCCTTGAGATGCTTCAGGATAACCTTAGTCTTTTGAGGGAAAGCAATGGCTCTTCCTATCGAGAGGACTGGATCTGAGAGTTTAAGTTGAAGAGCCAGTGGTAAAGCTCTAGAGATCACGAAAGGCCCTCTATGATTATTTGGCCAAATTGCCTTGAGATGCTTCAGGATAACCTTAGTCTTCTAAAGGAAAGCAATGGCTCTTCCTGTCGAGAGGACTGGATCTGAGAGTTTAAGCTGAAGAGCCAGTGGTAAAGCTCTAGAGATCATGAAAGGTCCGCTGTCGAGTCATCATTGGTGCCATAATTGGAGCAATGGAGAACCGATTAAATTGCGCCTGTGATGGCAAAAAAGGAAAAAACTAAGCTGAAACAAGATTCCAAGGCATGGCGAGGAGCTGAAAACCTATCATTGCAGAAAGGGAAGGGGAATAGGAGACTTCGCATTCCATCATACCTAGGAAGCTTCGAGCTTCAGACAGAAGGGGGGGAGAGAGAGTGTGTGTGAAGGGAGGAGGAAGGAAGTGGGAAAGAGGGAAAAGCTGTAGACAGTAGGCGGAGTAAAGCTTTTTGATATGGTCTTCAAGAAAGCTGCCATCCCCCTGTGGTACTCCATCACTGCTCCTTACAGCTCTTGTCCCTATTGTACCTATCTAAACTAGGGCTTTCTGTAAAATGTAACTAGATGTGAGGAAAGATAAGGAAGAAATGACCAAATATCTAAGCTCTCATACCAATTGTAGTGAAGGAGACCTAGGAGAGAGAAGGAGAGAAGGAAGAGATTGCAGAGAGGAGAGAGAAAGGGGAAGAAGATGAGAGGAAAAGAGAGAAAAAGACTAGTAGAAGAGAGAGAAAGACAGGAAAAGAGAGAGAGAGAGGAGGGAAGCCATGAAAGCTGGAAGGAAGGAGAAAAGAGACTTGATTATTGATAAAACTGATGCCCTAATTGGGTCTCTCAACACCTGATATACCCTGTCAGTATAATTGGGTATTCCCATGCTAACCCGTGTCCTACCCGTCTATCCCCACTCTTTTACAATAAGAGTGAGGTGACCCTTTCAAGAAAGATAATGAGATGTCAACACTCCATGTGCTCTTTATATAGGTTTTGGAAAATCTTAATGGGATCTTGATCGGGCCAAGTGGGCCCACCAAGAAACTAAAAGAGTGTAGCAAGCCTTTTGCTAGTTATAAAGTGACCTTCAACATACTCAAATGTAAAAATAGTCAATGTAAAAATATTAATAGACTAATCATGCACCTTGTTTACATAAAATTTTGAGTAATTATGTAAATGTTCAATCCCTAAAAAGGAGGGAAAGAAACTATCAAACCCTTATCAAGGATTCAATATTTACATGATTACTTAAAATTTTATCTAAATAGGGTGTGTGATTACTATGTTAAGATGATTACATTGATATTTTATCACTCTGGATGTAAAATGTAAGCTCAAAATAGCTAAAATCTTGCTAGGAAAAGTAGAAAGCCCACCAAGCCTGTCAAGTAATATGTAGAGCATGTCGGTCCATTGGGCACAAAACAAAAAGCTCAATAAGCTTCAAATTTCTATATAAAGGCAAGCCCGGGGAACCCATAGGGCTCTATTCTACTCTTACCTCTAGGTAATCTCTCTCTCTTTTTCACCTTGTATGGTGTATGTGATAGGATAGGCTTGCTAATTGGCATACACTATGAATTCAATATATGCTTGCCATGAGGCAATCTTTTCCTACCACTAAGTGTATATGTATGTGTATATATGTGTGCATGTGTACATGCACGTGGATGAGAGAAGGGGCCATCTTATTGGCAAGCGACCTAAATTTGGTATATGCATGTCATGAGGACTGATCATGCAATCCCCTACTATCACTCATTGTGTGCATTCCCCTAACTTAAATTTTTTTGTGCTCTTTATGCCCTTTAACAATGTTCTATTGTGAAACCAACATGATGTTTATCAAGAATCATTGTTGCCAATACAATAATATAATAATCCTTTCAACCCACTCCTTCACCTTTGAGTGGCAATTATTAAGAACAACATGCCATGTTGAGTGATAAGACATAGGGAAAAAGAAAGCCCCAAATTCCCCACTTGTATTCCATGCATGTTTTGAATGATCATTATCCACAATTCTCATTACATGGTCAGGAAAAGAAATCCCTAGCCAAGGCCATCTACACTTCTACTCATTGTGTCATACAAAAACTATCATGGAGAGAGGCTTGGTGGGCATGTGCTTTATTCTTGGACTAGTAACTTCCCCCATCATGTCACACTTGAAGCTCTCCATATTTTCGGAGCATGGGGTATTTCAGATTGAGAGGCATTTGGCTAGTTGACAATGTCACTCTAGGAGTCAAAAATCTCAACTTCACCACATGATATCCTTGCAACGAAATCCCTCTTTCTTTCGTAATGTTCTCAAATAGCTTTAGCTTCTTATTTAGTGGCTTAGTATGACATACACACATGGACTTTTTCCCACTATCAAGGAAATGGTCCCTAATGTGGCATTCACCACTAGATGTCACAATGTGACAAAAATTACACTCCCAATTCATATATCCACCTAAAAGATATTTGGCAAATCACCATTCTATCTCGAGTGACTTTTTTTTTTGGAGCTAGGAGTTGACTTTGCATTAGGCTTTTCAGAGAAAGAAACATTGGTTGTCTTTGAAAACTTGGGGATTTCGTGTTCTCATATTTTTGAATATGGAAATGCATAATGGAGGTAAAAGTAAGCGATAAAAGATTAGTTCTCTATAATGTTACTTTGCTACAAGTTACAACAAACTAGTAATACATGAAACTATACATAAAGCAATAAATTAGATAAATAGACAAATGAACTATACAATAATGAATGAAATAATATTTAAACTCTTAATATTATATGAAATAAGTGCAATTAAAAATAAGAAACATACACTCACATGCAAATACTATTCCTATATCGTTTTAACAAATACATATAATATCAAAACACTATTCATTTTGACGATACACTAAACACTTGTAATAAATGTTATGTACACTAATTATAGACACATAATGCTTGTGAGGCATGACATGAAAGAATTATGAAATATATAAGTAAACATACAATAAATATGTGAATGTTGAATACTTTCATATCTAAGGAATACACATAGACACCAGTAAACATATGAGAATATTCAAAACATTGCATATTTATTAAATATGTAATATTTCAATATAAGTATGTGAATACTAATGTTCATGGGTATAAAAGTTCCTACTTGTACATAACTTATAAAAAATAAGCATAACATTAAAATTTAAATTAAATTTTTAAACTAATGATAAACAAAGCTAATCATTATGAACTAATCTTTGTCTAGTCAAGGGACAACATAGTCCAAATCGCATCAAACAACAACCATACCATGAACTAACATTCCCCAAGGTTGAATGCTAGCCCATTAAAAAAAAACACACATATTTCATTACTATTTTCTAATACAATGGATCATACCTAGGATACATGCAACCCATGAGAGGACCAAATACCCAAGATATAAAGCACTTTGCAATTGTCCCAATGTTTGCTAAAAGCAAGTATCAAGACTAGCAACTAATCAAGGATTACATCTTGCTCTTGCTCAAACAAGTAACCAGATCTTATTTGCATATGCTTTGGAATCTGTTTTTAAGTATCCCTTTGCACATAATAGATTTTTGCTCATCTAAAGATTCTTAGAATCATCCACTCAATACACAAGTTACTCTAGGGTTGTTCCGTAGGAGAGTTCTTCATACAAGAAGGATGCACTCCCCAAAAGATCCACCCGAAATATTGAAAAGTGAGAAATGAGATTTGATTTC
The DNA here is from genome assembly GCF_053477565.2 of Lygodium microphyllum. Classification (NCBI taxonomy): domain Eukaryota; kingdom Viridiplantae; phylum Streptophyta; class Polypodiopsida; order Schizaeales; family Lygodiaceae; genus Lygodium; species Lygodium microphyllum. Next base: position 92,566,903 of record NC_141161.1, on the reverse strand, counting down.
TCTATAAATAGTGGATTTTCTATGGTTTAAGGCTCACCATGCCTCTAGAAAGCTTGGCGGGCCCACCTCGGCTGAAACACCTTGATGGACCCACAAGGAAACACAAAAACCCATGGGGGTTCAGTGCTATAGAAAGTTTCACCACATTTACATTATCTTTAACATTATTAGCATAAAATAATATTTAATGATGTTATAAGATCACAAAAATGTAATCATGTTATCAATCCTTGCCCCTCATACATAGCATGGTCATACCTTATTCCCCTAGAAATTCGAGGAAATCATTGACAAATATGTAAGTATACAATGCGCATTCAAGAGGATGACTTAATTAAACTAGTAATTTGGAAGAGAGTCATAGAAACATTTACATGAGGGGATTTTTTAAAAGGATCTTTTAGGAAAAATCCATAAGTTTCTAAACATTATGGGGATATTTTTATTAAGATCAAATGTGCAAAGAATGGTACTCTTTATTATCTTTTGAATGCAGATGGTATGTATACTTTCTTAAGAGTCCATCCGTCTATTGGATGGGTTGTCGATATGTCCATCCTCCAACATTCCATCTATTCAAGCGGTATGTTTTTGTTTGTTTAATTACTATCATATTTTATTTTGACATACATGCATGATTCTTCATCGCATCCTTCATAGTTATCCTCTCACACCTCCTTCTAGTTAGGTAGCCACCAAGAAGGCCTTGAGTTGATCAATTATCCTCTCAAACCCAATATCCAACCCTTCCACTCCTCTCAGGGACATCATACACAAGGATTGGTCTATAGTCACCATCTACCTTGTGCCCTTAATTCTAGGTAGTTTTTTCTCAGAATTACTATACATAGGTAGCTCAATTCACTCCTAATGACTACACGGTGGTTGGTGTAGTCCAAGGCTATAATGAAACCTTGATGACATCACATCCTACCCTTACTATACTAGCCCTCCTTGGGCACACAAGCATAGGGGAAATTGGTAGGGAAGCAAGGAAAAAGAAAAAAATTCTATCACACGCTAAGCATGCTACATAAAAATTTAGCAATGCCCCTCTTTATGTCATGAAAACATCCTTTACTAAGTAATTTTTAATTCTTTAAATAATCGTAGTAAAAGAAGTGATTCAAACCCAAGCTACAAGAGCTTGATTAGGCTATGCTAACTTGATTTTGTAGTACGTGGATAAATTCTTTCAAAGGAGGGGGTGGAAAACTTCCATGCTAGGGGCAAACTCCTCATTTTACACATATATAGACAAACCTATATATCCTTCACATCATACGAGGCTTTTTTGACTTCACATTTGACCTCCGGATCAAAAATATTGATCAATGCATGTAAATATATAATATAGAAGGCTTTCCAAGGCAAATTAATTGTTCTTGTTCAATATTTTACCATCATTAAAGCAAGCTTAAAAGAACCCTACTCTTCAAAGAGGATAAATGAAGATGATAGCTCCTATCAAGAGGGAGGATGACCAATATGAGGCTAATAGCCTTCCTTGAGTGGATAGGGATGAGAATGAATTAAACGATCCAAGAAATACTCAAAATCTTCCTTAATATTAAATGATATCATATTACACCATAGCTAGGGTTATGGGAGCAGAGAATGATAAAGGAATGGATCAATATTTGTCCTTAAATCTGTACTATAGTTAAACCTTAGTCCAATATTCCAAAGGATGTCAAAATCCACATGAAAATGTAGATAAGATTATCCATTCAAGCATTTTTCCCATTGGTAATAGCCATGGATGACATCTCTTGACTCCGAATATGTATAATGTCTATCAATTTTTGTTGTAGAAGCTTCAAGTATCCAATAAGCATTGATAGGATGACTTTATGGTTGGAAATCCTGATTATTTTTGATTTGATCACCTAATGTCCTTCTTATTCCAGAATATGGGAGTTATAATTGCCAATGGCAAACAATAGAAGGCATCTTATAGGTTGAAATAAGGGATTAAGCAATCATGATGCTTAAAAATGGAGTAAAATGTCATCATGCACACACAACACAAAATGAATTTAGCACTCTTATCCAGGTGAGAAACTCAAAGCTCCACAAGATGGTTATAGCCATGCTCTATATGTTGCTGAGATGTAGGATCAAGTGGCCATTCAAGGGGAGAGACTAATATAGGAAGGTAGGATCCACATACTCCATGAAATTTTCAAGGGAATCTTGGACCAAAAATGACTTGAGAAAAGGTCACAACCTACTAAAATGGCAAGAAGACAACCACTTTTCTCCAAATCTTGTCCATGTCCTTCAAAATGGCCACATTTTACTTTAGTAGAGCCTACCTAGTCATGGTTATATGGAATAACTAGACAAAGACTAGATCCTCAACCAATGTAACCAATCTTTTATGCACAAAATCACATAAAAGCTTGAAAATGATGTCCCAAGTTAATCAAAGACTTGCTCTAATACCAATGTAAGAAAGATAGTTTCTTGTAAGCAAGAAACACTCAAAACGAACCATGAAATATTGCAAAAGCCATAACCAAGGTGGCTAGAGTTAATACTTAGATTATCATATGGAAGAAATACAATGGGAAAAATGTAGATGCCAACAAGATACCCACCTCTTGTTATGGTGGAGCAAGGTACACACCTCTTTGCTTTTGCCCAAGGTCCAAAATCAGGAATCCATTAGTGAAAAATCAACTAAATAAGATGTGAACATGTTATATTCTTAGACTTTTATACTCTTTCCTAAATGTATGCTAAACCTATGCTTTTTAATACATAATCCAAGATTGATTAGGTTGATAGATAACGGGTTCATCATTTAATCCATCCACCACTAAAAACTTGCTCATCAATCTCGAATTGGGTACGTCATGGTATCACAATCAAATGTTTACAATTTTTTTATTGTTATAATTGAGTACAAAAGTAGTAACATAATCATTACCAAATAATTTTATATAATATACCAAGATATTTCCAAATAAAATTCCCCTTTTGAGCTCATGTGGTATGCTCACATTTTGGGACATCCACCCTCCATGTAAGATATGTGCTTATCATGTGAGTTTTACATATAAAAATCTATACACTTTGTAAAAATTTGCTAAGAAAAGGTGATCATTTTTAGGATTGTGGAGATGAGATAAAGATTTCTAGCAAATGGGTGTGTTTTACTAATGAGAAAGTCACAAAGAATGGCCTTTACAAATAAAGCATGAACACGTAATAAATGTTTTTTATACATAGTGAACCCCTAAGATTCATGGTGTGCATGAGAAATTTCTCTACCTAAATGAAATCAACCATTATCTTTTTCAATATGTATATGTAGTGAAATATCCAAACTTCGTAGTTCAATTAAAACATGATAGATATATTTGGAGAATGCGATGTTCTCTTTTATTGATGTTAGAAGATGGCGTATCATACATGACCAAATTTTCTAGTTAATATCAATTAGCATACCTCATTTTGGATTTCCAATGATTGGTTTTTGACATTTCTTTCAAAAGGAGGGGGTGAGTGTCGGAAAGATTTGAACCATTTGAAACTCCCACTATTTTCTCGGGCAAGTGGTGCACTTGGACTATGTTTCACATCCTAAGACCAAAATGATCAATCATTAATGCACATTATATTCAAACATCATGGCTTTCAAAACCAACCAATATAGAAAGCTCATCTACATTGATAAACCATGTGCAAGTAAACAAGTACTAAGATTAGAGATCCTTGTACAATTAAAGGAGATACCTGATGACTTTCTGGAGTCCACATGGTTGACTCCATATTGTTAAATGATGCATCATAATCCTACAAAATGAATGTTAGTATTATGATTATTAGAAAGTGGCTTAGATCTAATATGTAGAAGGGTCGTGTGATAGTATCACAAAATACATTTTGTCATTGAATGTGCACTTTTATTGTTTTTCAAAGAGAGAGAAAACGAGTAAGCAATGGTCTATGTCCCCCACCATAAAATTGCATGTGCTTGCAAAGATTAAGGCTCAAGTCTTAAACCCTCCTTATATGCATACAATTTATTTGGAGTACATATTTTTGCATGCTTGAATATTCATTGCCTTAAATCACTTTTCAATTTTACTAAGGGTTATAATCTCATTATTTTACGATTAGTAGGCTAATATATTATAGCACTCCTCTAGCTACATGCAAATTTGTAATCATTAATAGATTGATTGATTATTATTGCTAATTGATGACATGGCTCAAATGTGTATGAAGAGTATATGTAGAGATTTGAGTGAAATCTTAGTAGCAATATAGATAAATATGGTGTTTAGGATTGGTGCCTATGTTATGTCTTAAGCGACCCACACAACTATCAAGCCAAGCAATGACCTCTAATATTTTTGAGGGTTCATATCTAGAAGCTCTAGTCTATAATAAACAAATGTGAAACAATTAAACATACAAGAAAACAAAAACCAAACTAGAAAGTTGTCAAATACAATTGTGGATTTAGCTCAAGGACATATAGTCGCTAAGATAGTATACAATTTCCAATTCTAGAACCGCATGTGAAACAAGTACAAGAATCTAAAAAATTAATTATACTTCTTAGTAAGTAGTTTTTCCCAACAATGGGGCAACTAATCCAAGAGTTACTTACTAACCACAAATCTCAAGTATTGTACCTCATGGTACATGTGAAAGCATAATTATTATTCTTACAGCTCGGGTAAGTTACTCATGAATATATGTGTGCATCACATGGGTTCAAAATAAGGTATTTTTAAAATTCCATTTTTTTACATATAGAAAAGTGTAATATAAAAGGGTTATTTACAAATTGAATAGAAAAGGGTTATGTTTTATTCGGGAAAAATTCATAGATAAGGATATTTAGAAATAGGCCATGAATGTAGGTGATATAGGGGATATACATATAGCTGACATAGAGTAACTTCCCCAAGTCTTAAAGTATGAAAAATAACTACTACACACTACTTAGCCTATGCAACAACATACTACACATGAGTTTAAATATCAAGACTATACTTTCCCAAAGCATGATAAATAGCCCAAATTCCTAAATATAATTTCTACAACCTAGTTGACTATTGAGAGTCTAAGAATTTTCACTTATCAAGAACAACACTCGCTCAAAAAAAGATAGATATTCCAATCTCACTCAAGAACTACACTTCTTCATCATGGGATTCAGTGTCACGCTTGGTACGTGTATCACGGTGTCATGGTCTAGAAAGTCTTGTGGCTTATAGTCACTATTGTGTTCTACCCATCACTTCAATTCTTGCCAAAGTGTGGAGTTTTCTCTAATAGTTCTCCCAATGACAAGGTCACACGAGTTGTTATGAGTGTGGTTAGTAATTTGCCATCCCTCTTTTCCTCCTCAACTTCATGGACTCCTTGCCATTGTTCTTGAACTGTTTGTGTATTCTTGGCCCTCTCATTCTACCCATGCAGTTGTTCACATGGTGGCATTGTCTCTCCTACCCTCAAATATGTGGGTGAGACTAGTGGGCTCATGGTTGAGAGTTTATTAATATCTTCCTCAACTATAGGTTTGGCATCTTGATAGGTAAGCTTGTGTTTCTTTTATCCATTCCTTGACCTTATTTGCAACCTTCAGCTGCTAGTTGGGGCCAGGGTACTCTCCAACCTTAGGGTTCCCTTCTCTCTCATCTTAGGACTAGATGTTTCTACTTCAGCACCTATGACTTGCTTTCCCTTGGTTAATGTGGTCTCACTCTTGGGCTTGAGCATTATTTTTGCCTCGGTTTTCTTTTTCCTCCGTCATCAACTCTTATTTCCTATGGAGGATGCATCCAAGTTGCTAGGCCCAGGTAGTAGTGAGATATCGGCTTGCTTGGTTTGAGCTCGTGTCATGACATTTAAGGGAATAGGTGTAGCATCATTGTCATGCGACTCGACACAAAAGAGTCCGAGCAGCACAGATGGTACGATTGTTTGCCAATATAGTGGAGGGCTTTCACTTAGAGTAGTCAGCAAACATATTTTTGACTCCACATTTGGGGCATCTCAAGTTAGCCTTCTCTCTATTTTCTTGCTTCTTTTTAGGGCAGGAAGATGAGCTATGCCTTGGATTGGACACATGTCCAATATGTTATGGGTTTCTAGGTCTAAACTCCTCCTAGGCCTCTACCTCTTCCTCTGCTTAAGGCCATGACCAGCACGGATCTATAGTCCATCAACATGGGATAGCCTTCTTCATGGTTCAAGTAAGAATCTTCCTCTAGTGGTTCCTCTATAAAGTGCACTAGAGCTTTGCTCGATGGATGGGTCACAATAGGTATTGGAGGTTTAGGGATTCCTATAGGGTTGATATCTATGTTGAGAACTATCTTGGGGGTGACTAGCTTTGAATTGTTGGGCACATGGAGGGCCAAAGGGGCTCCCCTTCCAAAATATGGTTGTCTAACTCCTGGATAATATGGTTGAGTGTAAGGCTCTTGTGTAAGGCAACCTTCTTGGTAGCTAGCACTGCAGGGCATCATGCTAAAATCTACCACAATTGACACAAGGCCTTGATCTAGGATTGGGGCATTCAAAGGGTAGGTGATTCCCTCCAAAGTGCACACATTGCACGTGGGGCGGCACTAGTCTTTGTATTGACTCTTGCAGTCTAGAAAGCTCCACTATAGCTTGGGTCTGGTCAACACTCTTCCCTTTTTCCTATTCACTGGAGATTGCTCATTCACTAGTTGCGACAACTCTCTCAATGTTTCTAATGGCATTGCTACTTTGCTACACCGTCTGAGAGCTTCTCTTCCTAAGCAAGTCATCTACTCATATGGCTTTCTCAAAGACTCTTGCAAGTACATCCCTTTGTAGTTTTGAGTTGTTTGCAAGGGCCTTCATTGCAGATCTCATTAATGACTACAATAGAGACTGCTCTCTCATTGGTTGCTCAACTACAAGTATTCTCTTATAGAGACTCCTCACATGAGTGATGTACTCTCGTATGTCCTCTTTGTCTTTTTGGTAGACATTCATTAGCTTAACAATGAGGTTATTGGAGTATTCTACCTCCGAGAATCTCTTGATGAAGAGATCCTTCATCTGGGTGAAGTTATTACATTTATCATTGTCTAGACTAGTGAACTAAGTCCATCCCTTATCTCCCAAGCAAAGACCAAATGCATGTGCTCACTGAGTGGGGTCCCTGAGATTATTAGCCTCACAGACCAGCTCAATCTGCTCGACGAAGTTGTAGGGGTAATTTCTTGTCTGGTATTTATCAGGTTGCTTTGCAAATATGAGTATTTTTATTTGGTTCCTTGCATTTAAGGTAGCTCGTAATGATGCTACCAAGGCCCTCCCACTTTGTTTAGCGCTGATATTATCTAGTAATCTTTTGGTGAGCAGTGCACTTACTATAAGATCAGCTTCCAAGACTCTCTCCCTATTTCCATTGCCTCCCATTCTATTCCTGCTTGATATGGCTAGGATCCTATGAACCTCATTGAGCTCTCACTCATGATACAAACTTTGAGCCCTTTTCTCCTGGCTATAACTTATAATACACTACAGTGCCATCCTTTCCAGTCTCCTCTCTTCCTTAAGGTTGACTATGATATATGCCAATTGGTCGTCCATGGTGCGCTATCCTCATCTGCTAGTCATATTGTGTGACAAGTTTCTAGATGTCGTCGGGGTGCTCACCCATGTTAAGGTCAAGGTTGAGGTCTAAAACTATTCTCATTTGAGCTGGTGCCTGCTATATTAGTTGCCTCACGACCCACTAGTGCATCTATGAGGTCAACTAAGCCAATTAGAGACGTATCCCTAATCTTAGTGAGCATTTTCTTCTCTCAGTAATGTGATGGTTTAGTCCCCTCTATGTCTTTATTCTTGGTTTTTTGGGTCCCTTGTCAAATTCTTGGGGTTGTACTCCTATTGGTGGATTCATTTTTAGATTAATTCCCCTTAGTGTGTTCCTTGTTAATCAATAGTTCACAAATGTGCAATACTTATACACCAGCAATGTGTCTTGATGTGCATTGTGCAAAATCAGGCTTTCTAGCTTTCACACATGCTTAAATGCCTATACTTCAGAGTGTGACCCTTTATGGCATCAAATTCATCAATTAGTTTCCTGCTCTCTCTTGATTACTCCCGACCAGTTGAAACTGGGTTCTCTATGTGTCATGATAGATGGTCTATCAAGTGTCCAGCTATTAATGGTATTTTGAGAAGGCTACAGAAAGCATAAGTGCCAACTACTGTATTTTAGGGATGATGGACATCACCACATTATCATGGATGTATTACTTTGTGAGAGACACACTCACTCTCGTGTAGATTGCATCTATCACTCATAATTGTGTTTGTCACACCCGCAACTATTGCATGGAACTATTGCATGGGTTGCGCACATGTATTTGTAATTAGAATATCTTAAGCTTGATCTAATTAGGCTAAGGTTAATACATGCAATGATGATTGATGGCCTAGAGGCCACAAAGTGGGTAGGATGCTCAAGAGGAGGATGCAAACCCTAAACACAAAAAGAAAAAGGGGCACAATCCCTAATCCTAGTCTAATTCTTGGTTTATATAAGGGTGAGAGGTCTCAATTGTATTCACCCTTTTGGCACATCCATGCTGCGAAAGCTCTATCAGTGTGACTACTCAAGATTTCTATTCTATCTTTCCATTCTATCATCTTGCTTCCATTGTGTTGAGAGTGATTGAGAGATGTGTTGAGTGAGGGACTGAGGGAAGTTGAAGCTCTTCATCATCATCTTGCTTTTCTTGTCTTCTCTTCTAGGTCTTCGATTCGGTGGTATGCTTGGTTGTGGATGTGAAGGAATGATGGCATTGGATTGTGTTGATCATGGTTATGGAACCATCTTTGAGCCTTTGAGTCATCGAACGCAAGAAGGTAAGTTAGGCAAGTTCACTACAACTCGAGCTAGTCTTGTATTCTTGCTTTCTTGGGTTGGAGAGGAGGATACTTAGTTAGTTATAGTGGAATGTTGAGAGAAAAGGTCAGAGATTATCATCGAAGTGAGTTGCAACTTTTGAAACAATAGAAGTCTATCCAAAGTCCTGATTGTTGGTGTGTTTGGCTCAACACCAAGGAGTCATCTTGGGTCTCTAATCACAAATAGTGGCCAAAGGTCCAATCTTTCAGTCTCCCACAGACTACTAGGTTGAGATTCCTCCTTTCTCTAAGTAAAAATAATATTATGGTCTAATTTACGGGTTCTAGCCTGGCTATTGGTCAGTTGGAACCAAGTCCTAACAAGCCCCTGAAGGGTTAAAATCCAATCAGACAGGGTTTTGGACAATTAGTTCGAGTTCCAAACTTGGCTGTCTAAGTTGTGGGTTCAGATGTTGGAGTGGTCAGGGATGAGGGATACTTGTTCAAGTGGCCGAGTGGCTGTCGGAGGCCAAGTGGTTTTATCTCGTCTGAGTCAGATGTCCGAGTGGGTTACTTAAGTGGTTTGGATGTTCGAGCCATAGTCACGAATTGGTCATCCAAGGCTTGTGGTCACCGTCTGAGCGGCGCCTGAAATTTTTCCAAATGGTAAAAACGCTCTATTCAATGATTTAATGCCACTCTTTAATTCATCTAGGAGTCTAGACCAATAGAACAATCAAAAACTAGGATTCAAACATACCTGGAAGAGCTGGAAGCGTCAAGGATAAGGATCATTGGTGCAGTAGTCTATGAACCTATCACTCCATGTCTCTCTCTCACTAGCTCTCTCTCAATCTCCCTGAATGCAAATGAGCTCTCTCTGCCCCTTGCTTCACCTTTTATGTTCTCTCTTTCTCCCCTTATCCTCTATTTTCCTTCCTTGATATGCAAAATCTAATTCCTTGCTTCCCTATTTTCAATTATACAAAGAGTTATCTTTTCCTTATTTTTTCTTATTTTTCAAATCTTAGTGTCCCAAATCTGTTAGAAAATACACAACTCCTACTCTAACCAATGCACTAAAAGCTTCCTAAACTTGAACTTATCCATAAAAGAGATGGAATAGCCTATGACTCCCTTACTTCCTACTTATAAAAGAGATCGAATAGCCTATGATTCCCTTGCTTCCTAAACTTATCCATAAAAGAGATCGAATAGCCTATGACTCCCTTACTTCCTACTTATAATTAAGTGCCATTTTGAAGTTGAACTCTTACTTCATCGCTCGATTTTTAAGTATGCAAGCACTCAAAGCTTGAATCCCTTGTCCCAACAACGGAATCAAAATGGTGTAGCTTCTCGATCAACTACCAAGACCCATGGACCACTTATTGCTTCAAGCGTTTCAAGCCAAGTCCAATCACTACCTCTCACATAGTTGTGTGGACTCTCATATCTACAAGTGTAGTGAGCTTACCTCCATGCTTGATCAAGTTGCCCCCTCCCACAAGCACTCTGGTAGCTCCACAATCCAAGATGCGACCTCAAGTAAGCTTGATCCTCAAGCTCTATAGCTGTGCGTGAGACAAGAGAAGATAAGAATAAGATGGAGAGCTTCTCCACCATAGTCCCTTACTCTCACACACTTACTCCCTCACACTCCCTCTCTAAAAGCACAAGCTCAAGAAAGTAAGAACAAGAAGAAGGAGAAGAAGACAAGAGCTAGTTTTGACCACACACAAGAATGATCTTATTCATTCACTATTTTGCCTTTTTATACATGACCTCCTCCTCTTTTGGGTGCCCATCTCGAGGAAGTTACTATATGTATATCCTCTACATCACATGTGTTCAAGGCCTATTTATAAATATCCTTATCTGTGATTTTTTCTTGCATAAAACATAACCCTTTTCTATCCAATCTGTGAATAACTCTTTTATATTACACCCTTTTGTATGTAAAAAATGTATAAAAATGGTATTTTAAAAATACCTTATTTTGAACCCACGTGATGCACACATATATTGATGAGTAAATTACCCGATCTTTTTTTTACATGACCGGCCATTTTAGCCTAGACTCTTTCCTTATTCCTTCCTATTCTCACCATTTCTTCACCTATGCCCGTCTACATTAGAGAGAGAAGCAAAAGAGCGGAGAGAGGGGTGAGAAGAAGAGGAGAGAGAATAAAATGAGAGAGAGAAGAAGAAGAAAAAGAGAGAGAATTATAGAGAGATAGTAAAAAAAATAAAAGAGAGGGAAAGAGAGAAAATAAAAAAATAAAGAGAGAATGAAGAAAGAGAGAGAGAGAAGAAGAAGAAAGAAAAGGAAAAAAAGAAGAGGAAGAGAGAAGGAAAAGAGAGGAGAGAGGGGGGAGAAGAGAAGAGGAGAGAAAAAAAGGAGAGAGAGAGAGAAAAAGAAAATAAACTAAAATAAAATGTGAAGAGAGAGAGGGGGCAAGGGACAAAAGAAGAAGAAAAAGAAGAGAGAGAGAGAGAGAGAGAGGAGGGGAACAAAAAGAGAGAATTATAGAGGGAGGAAAGATCAAATTTAAAAGAGAGAGAGAGAGAGAGAGAGAGAGAGAGAGAGAGAGAGAGAATAGGAAAGGAAAAAAGAGGAGAGAGAGAGAGAAAGGGAAGGAAAAGAGAGGAGAGGGGGAGAAGAAAAGGGGGGGAGAGAAGAAAAGCGAGGAAAGAAGAAAAGGAGTGAGAGAAGAAGAAGAAAAGAGAGAGATAAAATTTAAAAGAGAGAGAGAGAGGGAGAAAATAAAAAAATAAAGAGAGAATAAAGAGAGAAAGAGAAGAAGAAGAACAAAAAAAGAAAAAAGGAGGAGAGGGAGAGAGAAGAAAAAGAGAGGAGAGAGGGGGGAGAATAAAAGGGGAGAGAGAGAGAGAAGAAAAGTAGGGAGATAGGGGAGAGAGAAAGAGAGAGATGAAAAGCAGGGAGAGGGAGAGAGAACAAGGAGATGAGAAAATAAACTAAAATAAAAAAGGTAGAGAGAGAACATAGAGAGAGAGAGAATTATAAAGAAAGGAAAGACCAAATTTAAAAGAGAGAGAATAAAAAATGAAAAAAGAGGAAAGAAAGAGAGAAAGAGAATAAAAAAAGAGGAGAGGGGGGAGAAGAAGAGAGAGAGAGAGAGAGAAGAAAAGGAGAGATAGAGAGAATTATAGAGAGAGGAAAAAAATTAAAACAGAGAGAGAAACGAAAAAATTTAAAGAGAATGAAGAGAGAGAGAGAGAGAGAAGAATGAAAAAAAGAAAAAGGAGGAGATGAAGAGAGAAGGAATCTCTCCTCCCTCTCTCCTCACTCTCTCTCTCTCTCTCTCTCTCTCTCTCTCTCTTCTCCCCCTCTTAGTTATATTGAACTTTTTAAGTTAAACTTTCCTCCCTTTTTCTCCTCTTTTAATTAAATATTTTTAAAATCCTTCTCAAAAAATTCTTTTTATTTTAATTAAATATATTTAAAAATACAATTTTAATTTAAAAAATTTGAGATAGTTTTTCCTATACTTTGAGGGAGGGAGGGAGGGAAGAAGGGAGAGAGAAGAATAATGAGAGAGAGAGAGAGAGAGAGAGAGAAGAAGAAGAAGAAGATGATGATGATGATGATGATGAAAAAAGAGAAGAGGGAGAGAGAAGGAAAAGAGAGGAGAGAGGGGGGAGAAGAAAAGGAGAGAGAGAGAGAATTTTATGTTTGATGAGAGAGAGAGAGAGAATAAGGAGATGAGAGAAAATAAACTAAAATTAAAGGCAAAGAGAGATAGAGAGAGAAAAAAAGTTAAATATAGGGAAATGGGGGAGAGAGGGAGAAAGAAAGAGAAAATTAGAAACAAAGGGGGAAAAGAGGGGAGCGAAAGAGGAGAAATGGATTATCGAGTGAAGTTGCTTTGCAATAGCAACTTTGCTTGCTACTTCGTGCTAGGGAAGCTTCGAAGCGGCCTAGTGTTCATAGAAGTATATATATAGACATATTAATAAAAGGATGTGATTTATAGGATTTGAGAAAACACTTCTAGATTTCCAAAGAGAATAGATTTGTTTTACTAAATGTGAAACTCACACATCATGAATCTTATAGTTAGAGCTTAAGTACATATGGCACATAGGGCTAATGGATAGTGAAGCCCTAAGGTTAAGGGTGCGTGTGAGAACTTTTTCTCCATGAATAGAATTAATCATTCTTTTTTTCTCTGTGTACTTGCACTGAAAGATCCAAACTTGCTAGTTTAACAAAAAAAAAGTTAGATGGATTTGGAGAAAGAGATCATTCCTTCTATTGATGTTAGAAAATGATCATGTATCATACTTGAGAAAATTTCTTGATCAAGATCAATAGACATACCTCATTTTGCATTTTCCATGAAGTTTTGTTGAGATCGTTTGCTGGGGGAGGGGGTGAGTGCTTAGAAGGTCTTGGCATGTTGTAACCCCCAATGTTTGTTTGAGCAAGCGGCATATTTGGACTATGTTCCACATCCTTTGACCAAAACGATTGATCATCATCATCAGTGCACATTATATTCAAACATCATGACTCTCAAAAGCAATCGAAAGAGGAAGTTCATCCACATTAATAAGCTCTGCACAAGTAAAATAGTAGTAGGATAAGAGATCCTTATACAACCAAAGGACTCGGGAGATCCTTGAACAGTGCTTTCGGCAGTTTTTTGTTAGACTCTGACTGAATAATTAAGGTCGGTGGAGTTCACCTTCTCCTCGGTCGTCCGTATTAGAGTGAAGAAGCTATCTGGTCTTGTTTTGACGAGATGCTTGTAGAAGTCGATGATTTGGTTCTTGATCACCTCAGATTCACTGTTAGTGCGTGCAACGGAGTCCCAAAGGCACCGGTGCTTCCGGACAAGGGGCAGCAATTGGTTCTTGTAATTGGTGGATGTGGAGAAGGTAACGCATTGTCGAGAGAAGGTCTCAACTGGGGTGTCGACGTGCTTACTCCAGCCGCCCAGGACACCATTCTCGCACTGGACATGCAGAATGCCACCGAGGACCAAGAGCGAGTAGGTCATGAAGATGGTCGGGGTGGCCTTGCACTCCCTCATTCCAGCTGGAAGCATCACTCCAGCCACAAGCGGGGCAGCCATTCCCGCCGTGAGGACTGTCGAGGCCACGGCAACGCCTAGTGCCGCAGCGGCGACGAGATTGGGAATCAGGCGTCTCATCACGTAGTGACCGCTCTCCTGGACGAAGAAGCAGCTCCACAAAGCGGATTCGAGATTCCTAGGCACCTGCCATATCCGGCAAAGCCCGTGGTGAATCTTGATGAAGAGTGCGATAATGGTGCTCTGATGGGCTGCGGGAATGGCGGCCAGGAAGAAACCCGAGAGGATGGACGACCGCTTAAGCTTGACGATGAGCTCCGCGGACTGTGCCAGCTTGGACTCCATGTCGATGGCCTGCGCGGCCGCCCACGTGAACTTCTGTTGCTCCTGCAGGAGCTCCTGGGTCTCCTGGTTGAGCCTCCTCAAACCCTTCAGGTCCAGGATCCCTTCTTCCACGTCGTTGCCGACGCGGACCAGGTGATCCTCGAGGAAAGCCGCTTTCGAGGAGTTCCCCACTAACTTCAGCAGCGACTGTTTACTGGACTTTTTCAGGTCGGCCTTGGCGTCCTTGTGGGTCATGACCAGCAGCATGGGGATGTCGTATCCGCTGATGAGCTTCATGAGACCGCCGTCCTCCGCTACTCGGTTGTCGGTGGATTGCACGACGTACCAGACGAGGTGGACTCTCTCGACAAAGCTGGTCGATTTCGTACCGCGCTGGCGCATTTCCAGGAAGTCTTTGATGTCGTGTAGGCGTGATGCTCCTCGGTTGTCCATGCCGTTGGTGTCGTGGAAGGTGATCGGTACGTCCGGGTGCTTCCACTCCCTCCACACGTCCTGCACGCCGGCACGGCCGTCATGTCTGGCTGCCGGCGCCGTAAGGCTAGAGGATAAACTAGAACGATCAGATGTGATCGGTAATTCCTGGTGCATCTTCCTCATGGCGCCCTCCTCCATCATCAATCGGATGAGAGTGGACTTTCCGCAGCCTGACTTCCCAACCACCAGAATTCGCACATTCTGAAACAGATTCTCCTGCATGTCCTCCAGCAGATTTGGATCCCGCAGAATCCGAGCCAAGTGCGCCTGCTGTAATCCGGTTGCCATGCCCTCCAGGCTCCAACCCCAACAGTTCGCTCTAACGTGCTCTCTCTCTTTGTGGTGAGTCGTGACTGACCAGTGCACTAATTCTACTGCGGCGACTCTCACGCCATGGACTCATTAGACTCTTTTCTTTTTTTGGTATGTTTTTTGTGGTTTCTTTTTTAAAAAATTGTGGTTAGCGGGGAGCAGGGTGGCGGGCCTGGGTTTCGCAAATTATTGAAGGCTTGAAAGTTGACGTGCATTTAATAGCTCGCTAGACGTCATGACAGGCTAGTTGAGTCCTGGCCCCGGGTTGGAGTGAGCCAGCTGCTCTCCCGACTCCCGAGTCCCTCCGCCTACGCACGACAATTTAGGAGAAATTGTTTCACTTCGATGCTTGTTGAAGTCGACGAGATGCTCGATCAGAAATCATTCACAGGTCTTTTATCTTTCACAATTTGCCTCTATCCCCTAAAAGGAATCACCGTCCTCTTCCTCCGGCTGGCGAGTTCACAAGGAGGGGCACCAACCACAATTCTTATCTAAATTAAAACAATATATTTTCTCTTCCAAAGTACATAATGGTGCTTTAAAGGACAAATTAGGTTGGTTTCATGAAGCTATTCTCTTATGTTGTAATTTTTATGTGTTTGGATTAAGCTTGGAGAACTCATGCTTGGTATTGTTGATGTGTGATGATGATAGAAAGGAGATGAAGAGAGGAATTCTTGTATCTTATGTTTTATGTTTGGTCTTTGAGTCTTGAAAATGCGGTGCTGCACTAATTGGGGAAGCGAAGAGTTATTTTGACTAGTGTTAGAATCCAAAATTGTGAAAACAAGCATCTCGGACCCCTTTGTTGCATACCATTCTCTCAAGGTTGAGATTTGATAAGCACACTGGTTTCTTGACAAAACTTGATCCTTGTGTTCAGAATTTTCTTCCAAAAGTTGCAAGTTGCTCTAACTAAAAGTAATATTGAAAGAATTTTGTCTTGAATCTAAGATTGTTTATCCTACATACTCAATTGTGGAAAATGATTTTTTCAAAGAGTACCTTACCCTGAGCTATTAGAGACAACCACTACAACAGAAACGACGCATAGATGCGCATGTTAGACACGCAAAGTCGGGCGCGTCTATCATAGCGTCTATAAGTGCGTGAAAACGTGCGTGTAAATAGATGCGAATTTTGCGTCTATATATCCGTGCAAATAGACGTTAATATAGATGCGCCAGTAAACACACAATTATATAACCACCTAAAATTAGCAATTCACATAATTAAAAAACCAAAGTTAATAATTATTTAACCACCTGAAATTGATTCTTGAGCATGCACATGTGCACATGATAAAAACCATAGAATTAAGAAAACACATTGAATCATTGAATTAAAAAAATAGAGTTAATAATTACTTTTTCATTGCTCTCTAATGAATGACAGTTTCTCTAGTTGACAAGCCTGATATAAGTAATTAGCGGCAAGCGACACAAACCTTACAATTAGTAGCAAGCATTGCAATATGTATCTCGTAATTTCTCTACGTACTTGAAGATGATAAAAGATACTTCCTTTTTATTATGGAAAATTCGATTTAGCTTTAAAATTGACTATTGATTCTTGAGTATGCACGTGTGCGCATGATAAAAATCATAGAGTTAGGAATACACATTAAATCAATAAGCAAATTAAGTATGTTACAGTGAATGATCCATCTCATCTTCAATGAGATCAGCCCTTGCTAAACTATCTACTTATAGGTCTATGTTACCAAGAGGTAACAAAACAAATAAGTCTATCCCACTATCATTTTCTCTCTTTCTCTCATCGCTCTCTCTTTTTCTCTCTCCTCTCTCTCTCTCATTTCCTTTTCTCTCTCCTCTCCCTCTCATTCCTCTCCCTCCCTCTCTCTTTTTCTCTCTCCTCTCTCTCTCATTCCTCTCTCTCCCTTGCCCTCTCTCATTCATTTTTCTCTCTCCTCTCTCTCTCTCTCATTCATTTTTCTCTCTCCTCTCCCTCTCTTATTTCCTTTTCTCTCTCCTCTCCCTCTCATTCCTCTCCTTCCCTCTCTCTTTTTTCTCTCTCCTCTCTCTCTCATTCCTCTCCCTTCCTTGCCCTCTCTCATTCCTTTTTCTCTCTCCTCTCTCTCATTCATTTTTCTCTCTCCTCTCCCTCTCTCATTGGCATGGGAGGTTGGAATACACAAGGCTTACAATGCAAAGTCAGAACACTACAGGGTAGAGGAGTCTGTAAAAAGACAGCTATCAATCAGGTGACACTTTTTGGGTACTGGCATGGGCTAACAATATAAGCAACTTGGACCAAGACCATTTCACAACTGAGCTATTGCCTTATTAATGTTAAGTATCACTTTATTGGCTCCTTTATCCTAAATATACTAAAGAAATCTGGACAAGCGGACTAGCATTAGGTCCAAGGATAATTATTGAAATGTAGATCATTCATTAGTTTTGAAGCCACAATAAGGTCGCATCTAACGCTGTAGCATCAACCTCAGATTTTTGCAAATCCTCACCCTCCAGCAAATCAATAGTGGCTCTGCCCACATCAACCACAACAAACTTTTCTCCTTCTCTGATGGATAGGAATCTAGCATTTTGGAGACAATGCAAAGATGCAGCCTCTGGCTCCAGAACTACTCTTAATAGATGAGGGCTAGCATCCTCTGAGCATGTTCTACTTGACACTCCCTTGACCATACCAGCTTCCTGAGCACATTTCCTCATCTTTTGCTTGGCAGCTTCTACCCATATTGCTGGCGCGGAAAGACACCATTGAATATCCTTCATCATCAATTGCCCACCATGCCTGTCCCTCAGGTAATGCAGGATAAATTGTGATACTTTCTTGAGGTAGTCGACGATGAGAGACTCAATTGAAAGGCCTTGAGGAAGAGCCTTCGATTTGGATTGACCTTTGTAAGGAGCTTGTTCTGCTAGATATAACTTGAAACCACTCATGAAAGTACTTCCGCAAGGAAGCGATTGTGTGCATGCAACAATCGTCTTGATGGCAATCTGGTTTGTGTTTTGCAGTAGGGCACAGAGGAGGCCTCATGCTGCAGGGGCCAGTCGCGGTTGATGTCGTGCACAGATGTGGATGTCATGCAGGGGCCATACTCTCTCTTGCTCTATTTGCCTATTATGTTTAACATCTTATCTCTTTTTCTCTCTCCTCTCATTCTCTCTTTTTTTTCTCTCTCCTCTTTCTCTCTCATTTCCTTTGGCTCTCTTCCTCTCCTTCTCTTATTTCTTCTCCCTCCCTCTCTCTCTCTCTCATTTCTCTATTATGTTTTCTTCTCTCCCCCTCTCCCTCTCCCTCTCCCCCTCTCATTCCGCATCTATTTTCGCATCTATTTTCGTGTCTATACTCGCGTCTACCTGAACAATAGACGCGCATATACACGCAAAAATAGATGCACACGTCAAAATTCAAATCATACTTAAATCATTTCTTTTCAAACTGCAACTTTCCTTTCCTACATTTTTTGCGGTTCTGAAGCTTGAGTTTAGCCGACATGCAGTCTCTTCATGCCTCACCTCCTCATGACTCACCTCTTCTTTCATTTCAAACACACAAGAAGGAAAAAAGAAAAGCCAAGGAGAGGAAGAAAGAGAGAACAAGAGAGAGGAGAACAAGAAGAAGCAGTAAGCAAGCATCAAGGGAGGGTAACTTACCAAGGAGAGGAAGAAGGAGAAGGAAGAAGCGCCACCACCCGCCACACCAAACACCCAAGGTGACTCTCTCTCTCTCTCTCTCTCTCTCTCTCTCTCTCTCTCTCTCTCTCTCTCTCTCTCTCTCTCTTTGTTTCTGTCTTCCTCTCTCTGCTCTGTCTGTGTATTTAGGATTTGTGATTCCATTATGTATTGCATTTTGTAAATCATCAATGGCGGTCGTCGGCCTAAAATCAGCCGACCGAGCGCGTCTGATAGCGCGTCTACATCTCAGTGTAGACGCAGATATAGATGCGAGAAATGTTTCTCTGAGGGCGCATCTTAGAGCACGTGTGCTGGCGTGTGTGCTCTGCAGTATACACGCAATGATACATGCACTGCACAGAAGGTTGACCTGCAGTCTACACGCGATTATACACGTGCATTGACCTAGAATGTGCATCTGACAGCGCATCTCTGATGCATCTTAGATGCGTAGATAGACACGCTGACAGAAGGTTCACTCTGGAGTGCGTCTGAGGGCGCGTCTAACCTGCAATTTAGACGCGGGGATACATGTGCCAGGTCTCCCAGTTTTGATAGTAAACAATATATTTTTGCAATGATGAATGTGACCAATCCCATGTTTGTGTTTATCAGTTTTCTTGTTTAAGAGAAGCATAAGCACTTAAGTGTTATACTCAATGTCTAAAGAAAGCTATTTGAAAATGTAGGTAATATATGATTTTTTGTATGTAAATAAATTTGTCTTTTTCTTGTGTTTTTTTGCAGATGTCGTATCCTGGTTCATCTAGCAATGACCCAGATGTGGATCGCATGAATGATACATTGGCCTCCTTTGACAGGGGGGTTAATGCATTTTTTGGAGGTTTTCCTAGTAGGGAAGACTTCATGGGAGAGATGACCAGACACCTTGGCCGCTCTCCCACAGCGGATGAGGTGTTCAGTGTCATGTCTAGGACGCCTCTGACATCTTTGCCTGGCACTACTTCTCAGACTCCACATATAGGTACTCCACATGCAGGTACTCCATATGCAGGTACTCCACGTGATCCACGTGCATCGGCTGAAGCACAAGTATCTGCAGAAGCACATGCATCTGCAAAAGCTGGTGTGTCTAGCGAGGCAGAGGATAGTCAACAGAGAGGGAGGAGCGAGAGTGGAGGGGGAGGACGAGGCTTGTGTGGGGGTTGCCTAGGAGGTGGAGAGCGATCACCCTCACCAGTAGATCACGTAGAGGAGGTTGTACGCCAGTACTATAGAGTTACAGATGCTGGTGGCATCTTTCATGATGATGAGGGAAGGGATGTAATGGTGTACATGAGGAGCATCGTTCATGCAACGTATAAAGATTGTTTCATTGCCTTCAAAAATCAGAAAAGCGGCTTGTGGCAAGAGGTGTTGAGGACAGTCCATAGGAGGTACCCAAATCTTGAGGGTCAGCGATTCTCGAATGATTGGGGATGCACAAAAGTGAGGGATATGCTTCACAACAAAAGATCCCACCTCATGACACGGGCGAGGGACTCACTAAGGAGGCTGGAGGAGGGGCGTGGAGTCTATAGCCAACCCCTTATATGCCACCACATAGAGTGGAAGAAAGCCAAGAAGAAAGCAGCAAAGAAAGTGAAGAGTCGCCAGCACGTAGAGGCACGACGAATCCAAATAGAAACCATGGGATCGTCGCATTACGGATCGGGCGGCAGAGAATCATGGGAGGCAGAGTTTGTAAGTATATTTTGATTTCTAGTTTTTTTAAATTTATATTTCTTTCAATTCTTTATATATTTTATTCTAATATATTGTGACTCATAATTGTTTGTATATATCTAAATGTTTTGTAGACTACCATCGTTGGTAGGACACCTACTCCTAGAGAGGTAGGTTACCATCGAGGCCATAACCGCATAGCGACATGGCTTCACTTCTATCAGGAGGGTCTCATCACTAAGGACCAATACAATCGGGCCATGAGGATTCTACAGCCAGAGGAGGTATGTTTTTCTTACTTTCCTATTAAAAGTATAGCTAATTATAACTTTTTCTCCACCTTGTCTATGTAAGCAACCCTAATCTTTTGTGTGTGTAGGCAAACCCGGATGTGGAGCATAGCGAGGAGGGGGATAGCAACGCTAGTAGCTATGGTGGTACTAGCGAAGATATTTCCTCTTCAGATTCGTAGAGGAGCACCATACCTCCTCATGAGGGCTTCTTTTCTTGTATATGTATGATATCTCTTTGAGCCTACTACTTGTGGCCACGCTTTAGGTCGCAAGCACTTAAACTTCCCTTGTAAATGCTTTTGATATATAATGAATACATGGACTTTTATTTTCAATTCTTGTGCCCGTAAGATACATTGTCTTTTTCCCAAATGCACAATTTGATGTATGGGAGGGAGAAAAAAAAACCAGAGAGCATGGGACATGCTCTCTGGTTTTTTTTTCCAGTTCTGTTTTGCGCGTCTATCCGCGCGTCTATATTGCAGATAATTCGCATTTATACGCGCGTCTATAATGCAGACTATATGCACTTGTACACGCGCTTCATAATTCAAATTTTAAAAAAGAAATTAAATATCTTTTTTTTTAATGACATTTTTTATTTTCCGTTCGCGTCTATCAGTGCTTGTAAAAGCGCATCTACCAGCGTGTCTATATGCACATGTATATGTGCGTCTATTGCGCGTCTAAATTCATTGATACATGCGATTATAGACGCGAAATCGTAGACGCGCAAATAGACGGGCGGATAGACGCGCCCGTAAGAATTTCTCTATATTCAAAAATCGTGTCTAAATGTGTATTTATGAGGTCTTTTTGTTGTAGTGAACCTTCCTTTCAAGAAATTTCATTGTGAAGTAAAATATGTCAAGAAAAAAATTATGTTGATAATCATGTCTCTTGGTCAATGTCTTTTTAACTCTAACAATGCTCCTTGTCTTCTTTCATCAGGTTATGAGTGGGTTGTTTTTTCCTTCACCACTTTCATGGCAATGCCCCCCTTCATGAGAAGAGGCTTGTAATCTTGCCAATGATACTTTGGCAGCCTTTTCTTATTGGCAATCTTCTGTAGAGACAGTGCCCTAATCCTTGACCTTGAGAAAAACCCATTACAATCCTAAACTTCGCTCTCTTTAGCTTTGTTTGAGAAGATGCATCTATCTTCAAACTAGAAGATTGCAATTATCACGCTTCCTTTAATTCATTTTAGTTGGTTGCACTAACATAAGACACTCTACTATTGCTTTAACATTTAGTCCCAATTGACTTGGAGCTTCTAGTACATAGTAAAGCATCACAATTACACCCACATCCAACTCTAAAGATCCGGCCACCTCCCAACTACTATTGGAAGCTGTCATCTAGACCATGTTGCTACCTAGAAAGACCTGAATGTGTTCTTGGGAGGTCACTTGCTATCCCCTTCTTTCTTGGTGCTTTACGACCCTCACTCTTGCTTTAACATTATAGTCCCAATCAACTTGGAGCTTCTAGTCCATAATAAAGCATCACAATCACATCCACAGCTAACTCTAAAGATCCACCCACCTCCCAACTACTATTGAAAGTTGTTATTTAGTCTACCTTGTTACCTAGAAAGAGTTGAATTTGTTGATGGGATGTCATGTGGTATCCCTTCTTTCTTAGTGCTTAAAGACCCTCACTCATTCTTTAACATTATAGTCCCAATTGACTTGCAGCTTCTAGTCCATACTAAAGCATTACAATTACAACCACATTGCCAACTCTAAAGATCCAATACTATTGGAAGCTATCATGTAGCCTACCTTGCTACCTAGAAAGAGTAGAATGTGTTGTTGGGAGGTCAATTATTGTCCCCTTTTTTCTTAGTGCTTTAAGACCCTCACACTAAGGTTAAAAGCTCCACTGACTCTCTCTGGCATGCTATTAATAATGCATCTAACTCTTGCAATTAAATCTAACTATAGAGCAGAACACTAATCCTCTCGCAAACCATCCTTTCGTTATGACCTTCCTTGTTAGATCGTGAGGTTTCCCTCTTTCAATATGCTTTCTTCCCTCCCCCCTTTCTTTTAAGCAATATGCATGTAGCTACCTCGTCTATAGCAGATAGCTTATTCTTAAGAAATTTGCATTGCTAGTCTTCATCATACAATAGGGAAAAATTGAAAGAAAATAGAACTTGAATAGATTGCACGAGAGAAGAGATTTGAGAAAAAATATACACTATACAAGATTGAATACTATTTCCCTCATGCATGAGTGAGCACCTCCCTCATGCGTATATTTATGAAATTGAATTAAGCTTTTATGCTCAAAATACATTAGATATATTTTTGTGTTCTTACTTTTTCTCTTTTTTCAGGACTTACTTTTGGGAAAATCAATCTAAGACACCATATTCTAAATAGCCTTATATCCAAAAATAATATTTTAACCCTTTTAACAAATACATCCAAAATAAATCAATTGCATATGTGAGTATACAAAGTCCTTGCAATTATGAGTGCCTACAAAAAATGTAATATTTTTATGTTATGTAGCGTATAATTCCCAATAATAATTCCACACTATGAAGCATATAATTTTCACTTCCCAAAAATAAGCATAACTCTGTCTAATAATAGTCTTACCATAGCACAATATCCTTCTATGTATCTTCCAGGCATAATGGGACCAATATCACACATGCATCTCGTGCGATAACTTGCAGATCATGAGGAAAATAGGCAAAATCTACCATAAATGAAATACAATCATCTTATTCTCATAATGCCTTCTAGTAAAATACTGTGATAAATATCATTTCATAACATTTCCTAGGGGTTTAAAAGTAATTGTCCCTAGTTGATAACACAAAGAAAAATGCAAGGGTGGCCAATCTCATACTAATGTTGCCTCATGTAAAAAAATGTGCACCTTCTTATGGAATAAGGTTCTATGGATTTTTACACAAAATAGTTCCTCATGTGATAAATCTATGCCCATGGGATATTTAATGTGATTGTGAGTTATAGGCATTGATCAGATTGTCATAGGTTAGAGTTAATGCTGATTTTTGAATTTATTAAGATTCTTCTACTATATGGTTTCTATACTTGACTGGATTTCTATCATATTGATTTCTAGTCCTAGTAGTGGTTTGCTCATGGTCAAAAATTACTTCACGGACTAAAATTTTGGTATTTTCCTCAAACAAAGGAGGGTCATCTACAACATGAGTAATTGGAGGTGTTTGCATAAATGGTTTCAACAAAGTAAGCTGGAAAGAATTATGAATTTGTGAGTGCGGAGGAATGCCCAATCCAAATACATTCATATTAATATTGTGAGCAATACAGAATGGGCTTTAATACCTTGGTAGTAGATTAATTTTTGAATACATTTGAATGGATTTTACCTCCTCTTCTCAATTCTCCACCATATTAAATCTTCTTGTTAGCTTGGGTGGCATACCTCAATTGCAATTGCCTAAACTTTTCAATAACTTCCTCTAAACTATTTCTATGGTTAGTACTGACCAAAGTATCAACACTAGCTAAAACATTAGTTGTAATGGTGGTCATAGGGATAGGCAATTTCTTTTTATAGACTACCTCATAAGGTGCTTTATCAATATGAGAATGTGGGATGTTGTTGTAGGTAAACTGGAGGACATACAAGTATTGATACCAATTATTAGGTTTTGTCCATAGTGTGGGATCCAGGAAGGTTAATAATAGTACTATTAGTTGCTTTAGTTTGACAATTACTCTCAGGGTGAAAATTTGATGTGAAATCCATCTTAAAGCCTAGAATTTTAAATAAAGATACCGAAAAATAATTACAAGATCAGCCACCATCACGATCGACAAGTATAATTTTAGAAATTGTGATGAGAAAATATAGTGATCATGAAAGTTCTAGCAGTAGCTTGAGAGATAGATGAGGTATTTTTATGACAAAACAAAATAAGCTAGTTGATAGAATATATCCACAATTTTCTAAATCATATCATGGTGTGCAAACCTTATTATAGAACTGTGTCCACCCATGAAAAAATCATAGATAGCTCTATTTCCATGGGATGTTAAGTTGCTTAGTTGTGTGTGATGTTGTCACTCTTTGCAAGTAGAAAATCAAGATGCCAAGTGTGTGCATGTACTGCGAGTGATGTAACAAAACCTAAGAAGAATGATCTATGGAAAGCAATGGATCATGAGTGTTATAATGATTAAAGAGACAATGCATATCTATCAAGAGATACACCAAGTGACAATGCTAAATATCCATGAGTAGGTTAAACTCAAGTCTATGTTCAAGTGGTGCAGGGCTTCCAAACAAAAAAAACAACTAAAATAGTGTGTTTTGTAAAACTCGACAATTGTGAGATCATTTTTGTAATTCTATCCACGATGGCTTGTAGATCAGGCCTATTTCAATTGATTTGAGTACCTTGAGGACTATATTTTGGGTTCATATGTGAAAGTTAGAGCATAATTAAGTTATAGAAAATTCAAGACAAGATCCCACTCGCCAAGGCTTTGATATAGGGTTCTTGCTCATGAATGATTACATGATGCTTCAAAAAGACTTGATCATTAGAGCTAATAATAGGGGCTTAGTTTTGATCACTCCCCAGTGACATTATG
Source organism: Lygodium microphyllum (assembly GCF_053477565.2). NCBI lineage: Eukaryota > Viridiplantae > Streptophyta > Polypodiopsida > Schizaeales > Lygodiaceae > Lygodium > Lygodium microphyllum. The sequence goes on along the minus strand of NC_141161.1, from coordinate 92,541,578 downwards.
CTCGGATAATGTAGAGGGCTTAGCAAAGTTTGACCACTCCTAAGCCATGGAAATGCTTGGATGAAGTGGAGGGCTAATATCTAGGATATTTTCTTACGAAATTCGTGATTTGGATTCCAGGCTTTTTGACATACAAAAATTTGTGATTTGGGTTCCAAGCTTTCGACATGGATTGTAATCCAGGTTTTTCATTATGTTGTGCTTGATATTCAAAGCATCTCTTCTTGTGCAATTAATTGTACCACTCTTCCTCCTCTTTCTTGAATCTTCTGGTAGAGAGCGTGCATCTTAGTAGCTTATGTGTGCCATTTCCTTCTAACAACGTTGTGGAAAGACTAGTATTCGGATGTAGCCAGCCAGTTTGACTTTATTAATACAACTCCAGTCAAAACCCACGGACACGAGCCGCTCTAGTCCGTCTCTCGATCAAAGAAGATAAGACGATCGATCTTCAAGGGCCGTGGCCCGCCGTCCGTAATTGAAAGAGAGTGGTTACTGGTCGTGACTCGGTCCCCGGGGCCAGCAAGTTGGCCAGCAAGTTGCAACTCCTTGCCCAACCTTTATTGACTCGGTCCCGACTCCCCGGGGCCAGCAAGTTGCAACTCATTGACTGCTAGACAAAAAGGCTCCCAGGGGCCAGCTACTCGTTGTGACTTGGACGGAGTTTTGTTGGAGTTAACAATGTACAAAAGTGTTTCTATGTAGTCCTTGACCCCTAAAGTTGTGAGAGACGGCTTTCAAGTTACATGGTATGGAAAAGAAAACTAAGGTGAAGCATTGACCTTGAATTGATAAAACATTCACCTACCTATTATTAACGAATAGCAATTCTTATCATGGACACTATATCTCACTTTCTCACGAATAAAGGATATTAGTACGCTAGCTTAGATGACTCTTTGATCCATCTCTCCTCAATAGCCTTCATGAGGGTCGGGTCCATTGCCACATGAATGTTTGCGTGGATAGGGAATTGCCAACTCCACTTCTTACCATGTAGCTCCAATTATCTACAAATGGGGAGACTCTAAATATGCCTAATTATAATTCATTGAGAGTCGACATTAAATTTGATCATGTTCAAAAACCCATCGACAGTACGAGAATTGACGGCGAATGCCACTTAGGGTCTATAAGGATGACTACAAAATTGATCCGTATATACTCCATGGAGGATCGAAGAAGAGTATGTCAAGGAGGTGGAGGAGGTCATGTTAATGCAATGATTATAGGCTCTTTAGGTAAATAAGATTGATAAAGTGGAAGATGTGGTGGCCTGTATGTGAGATTCAGCTTTATTCAATAATATTTCTATGGAATCATATCCTACTGCATAACATAGATCGGAGTGAGCTCACCAAGCACCTCCATTTTTAGAGGTATTTGGTGACACTAGAAGCAAGAGGTGGTGTTAGAGACACGACGAAAAATGCTCGAGGGGTTCACTATATATATATATTCTCTATAAAACGTGCGTTCATGGCCTATCTATAAATATCGCAATCTGTGAATTTTTCTTGAATAAAACACAACCCTTTTCTATTGAATCTGTAAGTAACCCCTTTATATGACACCCTTCTGTATGTAAAAAATGTATAAAAATGGTGTTTAAAAAACCCCATATTTTGAACTCACATTATATATACATATATTCATGAGTAACCCCCCCGAGGAAAAATGACGAAGAGTCGCTTAGGCGAGGCCTATTTTTTCTCATATTAATTCTTAGTGCACGTCACCTAAGTAACATTTAAAGTGTCGTATAAGCGACACGTTGTTACATCGCAATGAAGTCGCTTAAGTGATGCGTAATTGCAACGTGTTAAGTGACATTTGCAATATGGATGTCATTGATTAAGCAATGCTTTGTATATTTTAATTTCTTCGCAAGCTGGGTCAATTCCCAACCCACAAGAGAGAGCGAGCGTGTGAGAGAGAGAGAGAGAGAGAGAGAGAGAGAGAGAGAGAGAGATCGGCCTGCCCTCTTTCCCCTCCCCCACACACACACATTGAGAGAGAGGGAGAGAGAGAGAGAGAGAGAGAGAGATCGCCCTGCCCTCTTTCACCTCCCCCACATACACACATTGAGAGAGAGAGAGAGAGAGAGAGAGAGAGAGAGAGAGAGAGAGAGAGAGAGAGAGAGAGAGAGAGAGAGAGATCTTCTTGCTCCGGCCCACCCTGCATTCAACGAGCATCACCCCAAATACGTCGCACCGGTGAGCACCTCAGAGACATTCCAGGTAAGCGTCTTCTCACAAGAACATTGGAATAACGCCTCAACTACCATGGGTGCTAAGTCACAACAAAATCATGATTTTTAAAAACAAAATCCCCTCTCCATCAATAGCTTATAGACCAATGGTAGCTAAGACAGCCAATATGGTGGATGGCTTGGATGATGATGAGAGCTACTTTCCTAGTAGCAAATGCACATTTGGAACCCTTCTATCTTGTGGATGCCATCCAAATCACTTAGCATTACTTGAATCTGCATTCCCTCCTTTATCCTACCCTAGAGCCTGATACCAATAGTTGTATGTTTCCAAGGGTATAGAAATCTTGATTCTGGACTCAAGCTATGGCTATAAATGAATCGGATATAGTAAACATACTAAGACAAAAAAATGAATTTGAAGCACATATGAAAAATGTGACTAGGGTCATGAAGGATGCAATTTCCACAGTCTATCTTAGTTTAAAAGATGCTAAGCCAGTGAAGATCAATACTCACCTGCAACCTGAGTTTCAAGAGCAGCTCATTGCCTTCATGACGAAATTTCTGAATGTATTTGCATGGGATTGGACCCTAGATTCTATCAGCACCAAATTCTACTTAAACTAGATGCTATTCTAGTTTGCATAGATAGGTATTGCATGAATTTGCACATGGCCAAATTGGATAAGGAGATCGATTCCTTCTTGTACCAAAAATAGATATATCCTCCATGCAATGGATTATTGTACTAAGTGGATAGAAGCTTGGGCACTCTCAAACAATTTAGCCCATGCAATAGCTACGTTCTTAATCAAGCATATCTTCAACTACTATGGTTTCTCAGTGGAATTAGTAAGTGATCATTGTAGTCACTTTATCAATAAGGTCATTAAGCATATAACTACCTTCTTCATGGTCATTCATAAGAAATCCTCTCCTTTTTACTACCTACAAGTAAATGGACTTAGCCAAATAATCCAACAAGACCCTATGCAAAAACCTTACCAAGCTGGTGGAGCAACACAAAAAAGATTGGGATACAAAGCTCCCAGCAGCATTATGGGCTTACCGCACATCCTTTAAGGTGACAATTGGCCTTACCCCCCTTACAAGCTTGCTTTTGGCATTTAGGCAATCACTCCTCTAGAGTTGATTGTTCCCAATCTATGGATTGCTATGGAAGATCACCCTCTTTCATAAGAGTCCCTCCCATTCTGGTTTGAGAGACTAGTAGAGCTAGATGAAGACCGATATACAAGGATTGTCTACTCAAAAATACAAGGCATAAGCTAAATAACCATGGCTACAATAGAAATGCAAAAATGTAGCTAATCATGTGTATGTCAAACCATGTGTGTGACCATCTGTGTGTAGAACCTTCATCTCTTCCTATCTGCTCCGTATATAGCCTTTTTGCCCATGGTGGCTTGAAGTCCTTCTGCTACTATCCTTAGCTACACCATTTCTTTTCATTACTATACCACTGCTGTCATCTTTAATTGACACTTAGCTACCAATTTGCACCATTCTACACCTTGTTGACACGAGACATGCATGATGGACTCAAACCCATAGGAGATTATTCTTCAATGGCTCCTACATCTTCTAGAGTGGGTGTATCCTTAGGCACTATTAGTTGTGGTAATGCTAGGGTTAGGGGTGGAGCTAGAACTAGTAGATTTTAAGGAAGAGGCATAAGCGAAGGAGGAGTCCAAGTCTAGGCTATGCGAGGATGTGGAGGTACCAATTGTAGGGGTGGAAGAACCGGATTGTAGTTCTTCAAATGGTGCTGTTGGAGCTAGAGATCCATGTAGTTCAAATGTGGGGGCTAGGAGATGTGGTGGAATAAGAGCTCCATAGCCAAAGTTTCCAAGTAGTAGGCACCCAACCAAATGGCTGGCTGAAGCTGATTTTGCTCCACACTTACCAGCATGAGCTACTACTTGAGATGTTTAATGTGGTTAGTTTGGCTGGTAACATTGTCCTTGAGAGAGTGAATGAGTACCCAACTGAATAGCTGGTTGAAGCTGATTTTGCTCCACACCTACTAGCATGAGTTGCTGCTTGAGATGTTCAATGTGATTAGTTTGGCTAGTAACATTTTCCTTGAGAGAGTGAATGTGCATGACACACTTAGAAGATAGTGCCTTCGCTTGCATCAGCTTGCCTTTGAGTTGCTTACAGGGCCATAAGATTAACCTCTTTAGCTTCTTTTTTGGGACATCTAGTAGAGTGAGCCGTGTTTGACAATTCCTGTACTTGAGAGGTACCTTATCATGTATTCCTATATACATTTGTATGGATATTTGTGGATATCCATAGTTTTTCTCTATAGAAATAGGCATTAGTCGATTAGAACTCAAAATTTATACTAAAATTTTCATTTTTAGGTGATTATTATGATTTTGGGGGCTCCAAAATGACCTTTCTTTTTGCTTGATTTGTTTGAGGACCCATATTTTTAGCCTAAAAATAAAAAATTCACCTAAAAGAAAAACATTGGGTGGGCCCCTACAATATCATGTGGGGAAGAAGGGGAAGGGTTGCTAGAATCAGTGATGGAAATAGAGTGAGAGGGACCCACTATGGCAATAGGGGGAAAAAGGAAAGTGAAATGCTGGCCCCATATGATCCTTAAGGATTTCACATTCAAAGGGCTGGTTGCCACTCACTTGCACTCCACACATGGTCTTTTTAGAAAGACTCATATCAAGCTATGGTTGGAGTGTTGGGCAAGAAGAACATAAAAGAGACCTTCCAAGAAAAAATTGAGTATCTCCTATTTTGATTTATGCTCGGCCATTATGTTGCCAAGGTGATACTTGTTTTTATGGTAGGCCCAAAGATAACTTCCATGTATGGGCCGAGAAGTAGAGAAGATAGATGTGCATGCTAGACATGACAATTGGAATAACACGTAACATATATCTAGCATGCACATCTCGTGACACCATGTGAATCATGTCTTGGAGGCTCTCACGATAAATAATAGCCACCCCACCTGACCCCCTAGTTCCTCTTGGTCTACGAGGTTGAGGTCTATAGATGCTCTCCCATTTTTATCCCACAACATCCAGTAATCTAGAATTTATACATTGATGTGTCTTTGTATACATAATCATGTCTATCCCATGAAAAGTATCCTCAAAATAACCTGCATCAAGTCATCCATAATGCATGTCTCGTCTGCACCCATTTTAGCACAAAGTGTTTTTGCATCCTTGTGGGGGTTTCCTTTTTTAGCCCATCCCACCACACGTACATGCAATGCATGGAGTTTCCTCTTTGCTTCCTCCTCTAGTGTTGCGTTCATAATTTCTACTTTGTTCTGAGGCATCCCTTTGTTTCTTTTGACTATCTCAATCCATTATGCACTTTTGTTCATTGTTTGCTGATGAACATTTTCTACTTTCTTTTGAGCTCCCTCTACCACATTCACCCATGTGTACATGTCTGTTTTTAAACTTTCCACCTCTTTCTTTAATTCTGGTGCATCTAGCATTGTGCATCTAGCATTGTGCATCCATCATTGACTTGTATGTCCCTAATTCATTCTTACATGACTCTAACCGCCTTTTTAGTTTAGCAATCTCCATGTCCTTGGCTGCTATGCATGCATTTGTGTCAACTTTCAATGCATCCATATTTGCTTTCCAAGCGTCCCTTTCCATGTTCAAGTTATCTATCATATCCGTTTGCAAGTGAGCCTTGATTTCTTTATATTTTTCATCGTCCCAACTATTAGAGCAGGATTTCCCATTTGTTTCTATAGCAGCATTTAGTTATTTCCTGAAAGTTTCCTGCAATTTTTCATACATATCTTTTTGCTTTGTATCCATGTCATTCATGACTTTTTGTTGCATGTTGCCACACACCCTCATGCACGCTTTCAGGTTTGCATCCATTTTAGCATTCAATTCCTTTCCCCATGTTTTGTGCATTGCATTCATGTCACTTGATACCTTGTCAATCATTGGCATACATATTGTTGTAATCTCAGTTCTTATGAGGGATTTCATGTCATCCAAACCATTTGTTGCAATCAGCCTTTGCATCTTTGTCCATCGCTTGGTGCTTGTGGGAGTGGCATTTTCATGGGCTCTCCTTCTGTTTTGTCTATAGTAGAACTTTTCGTCCTTAGTGGGTGTCTTATACTACCCTTTTGATGTAGTGCCTCCTATCATTAGCCCAATTGGTTGTGTGCCAATTTTGGTCTCATATCCATTGGTTTCTTTATTAGTAGTCTTTGCCATCTCGTAGTCCAAGGCATCCACTCAGTGTGCTTGCATTTGTACCTTACATAGCCCCATGTTGACCCTGCACAGAGACACACACACACACACACACACACACACACACACACACACACACACACACACACACACACACACACACACACACACACACACAAATACATATCCACCTAAAAGTGAGTTGACAAATTATTGTCATATCCACCTGAAAGTGAACATGAATACCTGGAATAAGATTGTGTCGTCATTGCCACATGACATGTTACTTTTTTTTTGCTGCTTATATTGACATATTACTTTTTTTGTTTTTACAAATAGGTCATCTACATATATGGCTTCTTCCAACAACGGTCTAGTGATCACTTTGAGGACTATCTTGCGGCGGGCAAGCGGCATCCCCAGAGAGTACATAGTAGAGGATTGGCTAGATTATGAGTTCCTCCTCGATGCGAAGCTGGAGGCAATGATAGTTCATCTCCAACACATTTTGAGGCCAGCTCGCCTTTGCCCTGATGAGGGCTCTTCTAGTGTTTTATATTTTATATAGTATTTTTAGGGGCAAAATTCTAACTTGTTGATGCTACGAGGACTCCCCTTCCAGACACAACATGAACTCCCCTTCTAGACACTACCCAGCCACCACTGGATGATGGGGTTGTGACTCAGCACGGGATTGAGACATAGTTATATAACTTGCCCCTCTGTTTTAGGTTAGCATGATATCCTATGAACCTATGACTAATTATCTTGTGTTTTTTCTTACTTGTAGTGAGCCTCCACGACGGCAACGCTGGACCTCTGCCACCACATCTACATCTGCAACAATGGCTTCTAGGGAGCACTTGCACTCCCAAGTGTCTGACACCCTGCTAGAGAGCTCTACAGCACATCAGCCACCATTCAGGACTTGCACTGAAGAGTTAGGGGTCACTTGCAACATTGATGTTGAGGGATGGGTGGTACCTATCAGAGGTGGCGCATGTCTTTTCCATCGACACATCGGATCGATGTGCTGGAGACCTACATGCTTAGAGTGCATGTTCTATGGGCGTATATATCTTTGACTTGCTTTAATGATTTGCAACATATCAGGAGGTTGGTTTAATTCTTTTTTGTTGCAATGCAGGGATCAGTTAGAGATCCACAAAAGGTTTTTCCTCAATCACCTAGAGCACGAGTTTGATACCGAATGGAGCCATAAGAGGGTGTTGCGCGACATGGCTTGACTGCTGAGACTTCGATGAGATAATGCATGGTTAGTAACTCCAACTAGAGAGAGAGAGAGAGAGAGAGAGAGAGAGAGAGAGAGAGAGAGAGAGAGAGAGAGAGAGAGAGAGAGAGAGAGAGAGAGGGGGGGAGAGAGGGAGAGAGAGGGGGGAGAAAGATGAAATCTTCAAAACCTATTCAAACAAACAAGATCGAGTCTGTGGGGAATCGAACCCCAACTCTAGCCATAGATGGATATCATCCACAAGACTCCCCACCCAACCCACCCATTGTTAGTAAGTTTCAAAGAGAGAAATGAATGAATGAATATGATCAATGGAAAAATGTGTTAGGTCTTACCAATAGGGTCCCTTGATACGAATTTGATTTTCTTGCAATCATTAAGAAAGTGGTCAGAATACCTTGGCTTTTACGACTCAAGCGTGGTTTGGAAAGAGATCAATGATCAAGTCAATCTCTTCATTTTCTTGCATTGTCTCTTGAAGATCCTCGTTCGTGAGTTGTACGTAAAGAGCGAGAGTGGGGGGTGAAGATATCTATGGTTTAGGGTCTATAGGAGACTCAAAGTCCACAACTCAAACTCAAGATCCTCCGTCTCATCATCTGTTGCATCATTGTTACTCAATTCCTCTTCCTGGTGCACTTCTTGTACTAATGTTGTGAGTGAATGGGGCTCTTTAGAAGTTGAGTCATCCTCTTGTAGACTCTCTTGGTCTGCCTCCCCACAGGTGGTGTCAAACACCCATCGTCCTCGAGGATCGATAGGCACAACTTGCCTCCATGGACTATGAGAATCTGGGGCAGCATAGAAGAAAGCTTGCTCACAGTGTGCCAGTAATATGTATGGTTCCTGTGTTGTCCATAATGGCTTTGAAGAGTCAACTGACCAAAACACAGAGGGCTCTTATGTCATTGTGGCTCCAGCCCCTTTGTACTCAACTGGGAGCTAGTCAACCTTCAACATAACCTATTAACATACAAGATTTGCAAAATTTTAGAAGGAAGTCTAAAGCAAAGATTGTCAATGTACTATTGTTGTCAGAAATTACCCTCTTGGAAACATTGTAGCTGAGCTCATAAATATCGGCTATGGCTCCCACATAGCCGAGCTTCTCTTCAATAAGATTTGTGTCTCATGCGCTTGCACGTGATTGTTGGCTAAAAGAAGAGATAATGCAAGAATCTTGGGTCTCTGAAGCAGTCGATCAATTCTGTTGACTTGAAGATGTTGACCATGTGCCCACATATTGCTATACCCATGTACCTAAAGTGCAAGAATGAAATATGCAAACTTTAAGTTACATCACTAAGATTACATACAACTCAATATAGATATATGAAAGAAAGAAATGTTACCTCTCTATCACAACCAAATCCAATCTCTCTTTGCTCATCATTGATGTCTTCCCCTTCCATGATTCCATCTCTAATATAGTGGGATGACCATGAAAGAATTGAGGGAGGTTCTGTCAGTCTTGCTACTTTTTGTATCAATCTATATGCGTCATTAGTACTGGACATTGGCCACTCTCAACCTTTCCATTGAAGTGTCTAGCTTGTGTCTTTCGACATAGTGAGTGATCTTCAGGCAAGAATCATCTATGCCAAAGATATATGTTCTTGTTGAGATTCTTACTATAAGTAGATTTCAACCAATCACCACATAGGGGACAAGCTTTATAACCCTTGGTTAAACACCCTGCATCCATAGTAAAACATTTAGCATGAGCATGAAAGATTTAATTGAAATGAAAATACTCGTGCATGTGATACTTACATTACAACAAAAAAGCCTCATATACGCACATTTAGACGCGATTTTTGAATACAGAGAAAAACTTACGGGCGCATCTATCCACCCTTCTATTTGCGCGTCTATCATTCCACGTCTATAATCACATGTATCGACGAATTTACACGCACAAATAGATGCACAATAGACGCACATATACATGCGCATATAGACATGCTTTTAGACGCGCTTTTACAAGCACTGATAGGCGCGAACGGAAAAAAAAATGTCATTAAAAAAATATATTTAATTTCCTTTTTTAATTTGAATAATGTAGCGCGTGCATAAGCGCGTGTAGTCTGCATTATAGATGCGCGAATAAACGCGAATTACCTGCAATTTAGACGCGCTGATAGACGCGCAAAACAGAACTGGAAAAAAAAAACCAGAGAGCATGTGGTTGTATGCTCTCTAGTTTTTTTTTCCCCCTCCCATACATTAGATTGTGTATTTGGGAAAAAGACAATGTATCTTACGGGCACGAGAATTGAAAGTGAAAGTCCATGTATTCATTATATATCAAAGCATTTACAAGGGAAGTTTTGAGTGCTTGCGACCTAAAGCGTGGCCGCAAGCAGTAGGCTCAAAGAGATATCATACATATACAAGAAAAGAAGGCCTCATGAGGAGGTATGGTGCTCCTCTACAAATCTGAAGAGGAAACATCCTCGCTAGTACCACCATGGCTTCTAGCGTCGCTATCCCCCTCCTCGCTGTGCTCCACATCCGGGTTCGCCTACACACACAAAAGATCAGGGTTTCTTACATAGACAAGGTGGAGAAAAAGTTATAATTAGTTATACTTTTAATAGGAAAGTAAGAAAAATATACCTCCTCTGGCTGCCAAATCCTCATGGCCCGGTTGTATTGGTCCTCAGTGATGAGACCCTCCTGATAAAAGTGAAGCCATGTCGCTGCGTGGTTATGGCCTCGATGGTAACCTACCTCTCTAGGGGTAGGTGTCCTACCAACGATGGTAGTCTGTAAAACATTTAGAGATATACAAATAATTAGACGTCACAATATATTAGACTAAAATATATAAAGAATTTAAAGAAATATACATTTAAAAAAACTAGAAATCAAAATATACTTACAAACTCTGCCTCCCACGACTCTCTGCCGCCCGATCTGTAATGCGACGATCCCATTGTTTCCATTTGGATCCGTCGCACCTCTGCGTGCTAGCGACTCTTCACTTTCTCAGCTGCTTTCTTCTTGGCTTTCTTCCACTCTACGCGGTGGCACATAGGTGGTTGGCTGTAGGCTCCACGCCCCTCCTCTAGCCTCCGCAATGAGTCCCTGGCCCGTGTCATGAGGTGGGATCTTTTGTTGTGAAGCATATCCCTCACTTTTGTACGTCCCCAATCATCCGAGAATCGCTGACCCTCAGTATTTGGGTACCTCCTATGGACTGCCCTCAACACCTCCTGCCACAAGCTGCTTTTCTGATTTTTGAAGGCAATGAAACAATCTTTATACGTCGCATGCACGACGCTCCTCATGTACGCTATTACATCCCTTCCCTCATCATCATGAAAGATGCCACCGGTATCTGTAACTCTATAGTAATGGTGTACAACCTCCTCTACATGATCTATTGGTGAGGGTGATCGCTCGCCACCTCTTAGGCAACCCCCACACAACCCTCGTCCTCCCCCTCGATTCTCCCTCCTCCCTCTCTGTCGATTGCCCTCTACCTCGCTGGACGCAGGAGCTTCTGTAGATGCACCTGCTTCTGCAGATGCTTGTGCTTCAGCCGATGCACGTGGAGCACATGGGGTACCTACAAATGGAGTACCTGCATATGGAGTACCTGTATATGGAGTACCTGTATGTGGAGTACCTACATGTGGAGTCTGGGAAGTAGTGCCAGGCAAAGACGCTAGAGGCGTCCCAGACATGACACGGAACACCTCGTCCACTGTGGGAGAGCGGCCAAGGTGTCTGGTCATCTCTCCTATGAAGTCTTTCCTACTAGGAAAACCTCCAAAAAATGCATTGACCCCCCTGCCAAAGGAGGCCAATGTATCATTCATGAGATCCACATCTGGGTCATTGCTAGATGAACCAGGATACAACATCTGCAAAAGAAACACAGGAAAAAGACAAATTTATTTGCATACAAAAAACATAGGAGGATATTGTGCAGTACAAGCAACTCATGGATGAGGGGTGGAGGTGACTATCCATAGACTAGAGGGCACATTGAGGCCTATATGCCTAGGTGAGGGCTCTAATTCACGAGATCCACATGTAGAACACACAAGTTTCAATCTCACTTTATGTAAAGAATGTAATGTTTGTATAAATGTGTATAAAAGTATACCATTTCTAATTTGTCACTTTTAGATCTAACTAGACTTCTATTTAGGAGTTAATCAATACCACGCAACAAGATTCTGCTCTAGGTGATGTCACACAATAGGACCTTGCAGTTTTTAATGTGTATAAAAGTATAACATTGCAGTTTTTAAGCCTTTGACATAACATTGCTGTTCATCTTCTGTCCAACGCGCCTATTTGCGCATCTAACGTGCAGCACAGACGCACTGCCAGACGCGCATCCCAGGTCAATGTGCGTCTATTTGCGCATCTAACCTGCAACACAGATGCGCTGCCAGACGCGCATCCCAGGTCAATGTGCATCTATTTGCGCATCTAACCTGTAACACAGACGCGCTGCCAGACGCGCATCCTAGGTCAATGTGCATCTAAAATCACGTGTAGACTGGAGGTCAAACTTCTGTGCAACGCGTGTGCATTGCAGAGCATACGTGCCAGCACACACGCTGTAAGACGCCCTCTCAAAGGCACTGAGAGGAGACAATTTTTGCACGTCTATGTCCGCGTCTACACTGAGATGTAGACGCGCTAGCAGACGCGCTGGGTTGGCCGATTTTGGACTGACGACAGCCATTGACGATTTACATAATGCAATACATTATAATGGAATCACAAATGAGCAATACACAGACAGAGCAGAGAGAGGAAGAGAGAAACAAAGAGAGAGAGAGAGAGAGAGAGACTCACCTTGGGTGTTTGGTGTGGCGGGTGGTGGCGCTTCTCCTTCTCCTTCTTCCTCTCCTTGGTAAGTTACCCTCCCTTGATGCTTGTTTGCTTACTTACTGCTTCTTCTTGTTCTCCTCTTTCTTGTTCTCTCTTTAATCTTCCTCTCCTTGGCTTTTCTTTTTCCCTTCTTGTGTGTTTGAAATGAAAGAAGAGGTAAGTCATGAGGAAGAGAGGCATGAAGAGACTAGGTGAGGCATGAAGAGACTGCATGTCGGCTAAACTCAAGCTTTAGAACCGCAAAAAACGCAGAAAAGGAAAGGCGCAGTTTGAAAAGAAATGATTTAAATATGGTTTGAATTTTGACGTGTGCATCTATTTTCACGTGTATATGTGCATCTGTTGTTTAGATAGACGCGAGTATAGACGCGATTGTAGACGCGAAAATAGAAGTGTAGGCAGACGCGGATTTAGACGCGCATTTGGGATTTATCATGATTTTTTATTTTTAAGATAAGTTTTGATAGTGAATTCTTCTTAAGTTTTGATAAGTTAAGATAAGTTTTAAGATGATGATTTTTGTGTATTTAAAATTAAGATCTTATGTAAACATATGAATGACAAATATTTTGATGTTGTCATGAATTAGGTTTAATCATGTCGACGTCGTCATCACCTAGTGCGGTGCAAGCTGGTGAGTCAATGAGCACATCCTCAAGTGAGGATGAAACATCGTGTCTTCATAATCGAGATGCATGGCTACGACGAAAAATTAGATGCATGTGTGATCGTTGTCGAGGGTGAATTGCAATATCACACCTCAGCTTGTATGGAGAATGGGACCAAGAAAAATCACCGGTATTCATTGTTTTTTTTTACCACTAAGATTGCTAGTCTATGTTACAGGAATTATATATCAACGTACATGAAACTCCCTTTTGTGGTTGAGCAGGATGCGGTGCCACATCCTCAGATGCTCCCTCCCGGGCGTCGAGAGGCTCCACAATCCCAAATATGTTCTCCCTACTAATGGAATGACTCCACAATCTCTAACCATTTGAGATTGGAAGGAGAGATGGATTAATGCCAACAGCCACCCTCCACATGGCATGAGTCGGTAAGAAGTGCATTTCTCTCGATTGACTTTAAAGTATTTAGCATGATGAAATGTTTACATAATATATTGTTTGTTTATTAGGTTCTCTATATTCTTTCGTCTTCCGTACTGGACTGAACTCAAGATCAATCACCTGTTGGACCCCATGCACATATTCAAAAATGTTGTATCTACATTATGGGATCACTTGATAGGGGCTCGTGACTCAGTTAATGTAAGGGAGGATTTACGTAACATTGGTCGCATGAGATGAGCCTGGCCACGAATTGGACCCAGAGGAAAGATTGAGCTACCCCATGCACCTTGGATATTGTCAAAGAATGAGGAAAAAATAGTGAAGGAACAAATATATAGGTTTCGAACACCCACAGGATGTATGAGATGTCTCAAGGGAGCCTTCATAAAGAAAAAGAAAAGAGGTGTGGAGCAACTATCTGGTTTGAAGTCCCACGATTGGCACAAAATGATTCAAGTAAGGGTATCTCTAACCATGAATATAGTAATTAGTGGCGTAACTATGTGTAAACTTTGGGGTATGATGACTTTTTCCTCTACTAACAATTTGCATCTATGAATATTGTTTACATTCAGTTCGTACTTCCTACTAGCATATCCCATTGTGCCTCCAAAGATGTACGTGATATCATTTACAAGATGGGAGAGCTTGTGAGGTGTGTCCACATTGTATTTTTTCATTATATATCTTTGAATTTCTACACAAAAATAAACAATTCTCAAATACATCTTGACAGATACGTGAGCTCGAAGGAAATTGATCCAAACACATTGCAAGATGCTCGAGTATTATCTATTGAGGTGGTTTGTTTGATGGAGGAAATTTTTCCTTGATCCATTTTGACAACTCAATTACATTTACTCGTACATTTGATTGATGAGATCGCACTTTGTGGGGCAGTTCATGTAAGGTGGATGTTTTTTCTTGAGCACTTCATGAAAACCTTGAAAGATTTTGTGAGGCAAAAAGCACGGCCTGAGGGAAGCATGGCTGAGGGTTGGTTAGTGCAATCATCCCTTGTTTATATCTCTGAATATCTTGCTGAAGTGGATCCCTCTCAACCACGACTATGGAAAGATGATGAAGGCTTGAGGATGACCTTTATAGTACCTCAAGGAAAAGGAATGAGTAAAGTGCTAACAAAAGAAGAACTTCATAAGTTAAATAGTTTTTGTGTGCTCAATAGTGATGTTATGAGCAAATGGGTGACACTATATAATGAAGCAAGGGCAAGAAGAAAAAGCGAAAGCCAAGAATTTTGCACTAGATATGGACGTAATGTCTCATTTCCAGATCATCTAAATGCGCTCCCACGTCATATCGACATAGATTGGTTACATGAGGAAATGGAGAGAATGGAAAAAGAGGAGGAAATTAATATATCTCAAGAAGAGTGAGAATACGCACGAGGTTGCTTATCAAAGGTGAGACATACTATCAATTAATTTGTTTCTATAAGTTTTATTTTATATAAATAATTGACATGTTTGATCTTTTATCTTTTACTACTAGTGCACATTATTCAATGCACTTTGGTGTGAGGGTAAACATCTTCGAACTCAACGTATAGATGAAAAGAGAAATACCCAAGATTGTGGTGTCCTTGCTCACTTCGAGGCTGCCAATGGTACCATGGAAGGTTATTGTGGCTTGATCCAAGATATTCTGAAGCTTGACTTCAGACGATTCTTTATATATGTACTGGATGTGAAGTGGTTTAAAGAAGTGGTAACAAATGGTGAGCATTGCACAATCAAACGTCATCCAAGTGGTTTTGTAATCATTGACTGTACAAAATTTCACCAAAATAAGAATGACACATTAGTACTACCTCAACAATGCGAGCATGTATATATGCAAAGGCTAATTTTTTTATATGTATACATGTGATACATATACACAATATAATAAGTACTTAAGTTTTTTGCTTTTGTTTTTCAAATACAGGTTGTGTATCATCCAATGGTAAACAATAACCTATGGTGGTATGTCATCCCTATATCTAATCGTTCAAAACCAATATATGGTAATATTACCGACATGGAGATAGCAGATGGCAATCCAACAAATAATGATGATGTGCATGATGACACCATAATGGATGATATGCGTGATATAGTACAAGATGAACCTTGCGATGATGTTCAAGGAAATGCAGAAGAAGACAATAATGTGATTGTCGATGATATTGATGAAGTTATTGAGCAATATAGCAACACATCTGATAGTGGGATAAACTTATTTGTTTCGTTACCTCTTGGTAACATAGACCTAGAAGTAGATAGTTTAGCAAGGACTGATCTCATTGAAGATGAGATGGATCATTCACTGTAACATACTTAATTTGCTTATTGATTCAATATATGTGTATTCCTAATTCTATGCTTTTTATAATGCGCACACGTGCATATTCAAGAATCAATAGTCAATTTTAAAGCAAGCATTGAATTTTCCATAATAAAAAGGAAGTATCTTTTATCATCTTCAAGTATATAGAGAAATTACGAGATACATATTGCAATGCTTGCTACTAATTGTAAGGTTTATGTCGCTTGCCGCTAATTACTTATATCAGGCTTGTCAACTGGAGGAACTACCATTCATTAGAGAGCAATGAAAAAGCAATTATTAACTCTATTTTTTAAATTCAATGATTCAATGTGTATTCTTAATTCTATGGTTTTTATCATGCGCACATGTGCATGCTCAAGAATCAATTTCAGGTGGTTAAATAATTATTAACTTTGGTTTTTTAATTATGTGAATTGCTAATTTTAGGTGGTTAAATAATTGTGCGTCTCATAACGCGTCTATATTAGTGTCTATTTGCACGGATATATAGACGCAAAATTTGCGTCTATTTACACGCATTTATAGACGCTCTGATAGACACGCCCGACTTTGCGCGTCTAACGTGCGCGTCTATGCCTCGTTTCTGTTGTAGTGTTAAATCACAATCGAATACCTGAACAAAATCCATAGCCAAGAAAGTCGTGTATAGTCCATGCTAGAATTCCATGAACTTGAAACCCTCTTTTGTCGTCTTGTTTTGTCATATCAAGCACGTCTATGCCTCTCCATAAACCTAGAAGATCATCAATAAGAGGAGCCAAATAAGCGTTAAGGTCTTTGACTTGACGTTTTCTTGGGATTACGAGGGACAAAATTAGGTGTTGTTTCTTAAAACAAATAAATGGTGGTAAGTTGTAGTTCACAAGAACTACTGGTTAAGTGGACCATTTACTTCAATGCATGGAGAAAGGATTCACACCATCCAATCCAACGCCCATCTTAATGTGTTGCGGCTCTTGTTTAAATTCTGGCCATTTTGAATTGATATGCTTGAAGGCAAGACAATCTGAGGGAATTCGTATAATCCCATCTGTACTTACATTCTTTGCTCCCCAATCCATAAGTCTTGCTAACTCTAGGGTCCGAAATATATGTTGTATATGGGGAGCCCATGGAAAATGTCAAAGCACCTTGCAAGGGATCTTTCCACTTGCATCTTTGTAATGTGATGTTTCACATTTTGGGCATCTCTCCTCATTTTCGTATTCACCTCTGTATAAAATACAATCGTTGGGATATGCATGAATCGTTTTGTAGTCCATTCCAAGCTTGGTGATCATCTTCTTTGCCTTGTCTCTTGATGTAGGAAGGACATTGTTTGTAGGTAAAGAATTTTGTCATAGTAGCCTGCAACATTTCAAGCACACATACTCAACATTGACATTGGAGAAGTAGCTTACTTTAATAGTGTTGAAACGGATGTGTTACTCCAATCATAACGACTTTGGAGGTTCAAGATAAGTAAAGTCGTACTTAATCATGACAATTAAGAGCCTTCGTAGATTTGCTGAAGTGCTTCAGCTCTAAGAAAGCTTTCATCCTAACCCGCTTCACCTTCTTCATACCAATCATTAATAAACTCATCCATGTCATCATTGTTGTTGAAGTCTTCGTGCACTTTTCCAAAATTTGTGACATAAAGTTTCTTCAAACTATCATAACTTTTTGGATCACTCTTGCGAAGGAGTCTCATGTACTCATTTGGCATTCAAGAGGTGCCATGAGAGGGTAGACACATATCATTCTCTATATCATAAGCTAGAACCTGTCACATCATTCTCTATATTCATCATCAAGAAAGGAGACAATCTGATTAAACAAGGATCTCGTTATTATCAAATATACATGTAAAGATTGAGGAAGCTGGAAAAAACAAAGAACACATGAATTCATGCTTCCATGTATAGAGAGTTGAACGAGTATACTTTTTTTTTTGCCAATAAAGTGTGGCTAGTTATATTACTTCAGAAAAAATTGAATACAACGAAGTGCTCATGGTCGATAGACTAGCTTTTACATCCAAGGAAAAGTGATGTTGTATTCATGCATCTTAGGAATGAGTATACATAAAAAGGGATGATCCAAGGAAAAGGACCATCCTAAGAGAAGTAAATCATCTAAAATTCAGTCGAAAGGTGGAGATGTTCTTGTAAGTTTGCAAAATCCATAGCTCGCCAATAGTTCATCACCGGCACACAATGATCTAATGGTATTGACAAGAATATATCTTGGAACATCTCTACTCATGTATCCTAGTTAATGACCATTTTCACATTCCACAAATGTGCAATTGGTTCTTGCACTTCTTCCTCCACTGCTATTAATTAGACCTTTTATGTTTCTTTGTGTGTATGGTCTCCCATCTACATAAAGTCTCTGTCCTTGAGCATGAGTGATGCCTCTATTTGAAAGAGAGGCTGCATTGAGGCACATACCATAATTAAGTGCTCATGCTCAAAGTGTACTACACTAGTTGGTGCCATGGACCCCATCCATATATGGATCCGCAAAAGCGCATAAGTGTTGCCTTTGAATTGGGTGGAACTTGTAGGTCTTATGCAATGAAGAGGCCATGTCCTCCATCTGATATTGGAAGGAGCTATCATGTAGCAAGCATCCCAAAAGCTAAAAGTATCTCCATCTCTAGGAAGTGATCCTCCTTGCCATCCTCCATAGAGCTTGCGATCATACGTCTGCACAAGAGATCGTAGATGATCACAAAATGCATAATTGTGAGACAACTCACTCTCAAGGCAGGAGGAGGTAGGGGCTGTCGTAAGATATCAAGTTGTAGTTGCTGGATTGCTTAACCAAGCCGTGTAGTATGAGAATGAAAATCATCTCGGCCATAGATGTCATCTTCACCAACAAATGAAGTTGCATATTCCTACATGTGTAATGTGATGATTACTAATATGTACCTTCGACAAAAATGAGAATAATGTAAATAGGATGTAAAGAACACTAACCATAGGCTGATGTCATTGTGCTGGGGCTAGTGCATGAACAAAAACATCATATTCTGACTCATGGGAACGACACTGCCATCACGGCCTCTAATACGAGCCTTGACATCTATTACACCAACATAGAATTCGCTCCTCCTCATAAAAAGATGAAGAATCTGATTCACGTGAAGGAGCACTCTCTGGAATTACGAATGCCGCACAACCACCACGACTATAATGGGGAGGTAATAGTTTACAAGAGAAAATTGAATTTGCATAAATAGAGATAAAAGAGATTAAACTTGGTGTTGAACTTTTTTTTTCATTGACTCACAAATACAACATGGGTGCTAGTGTGGGAAATATAAAATAGTATATTGAGACTCTTTTTTAAACACAAATAGGAGGTATACACATGATCCCAACAACAAGAGGCCTACTAGATTGCTGGAGGACTCATGGATGCACTTCTGTCGGGAGAACCGTTTACGAGTGACACTTTCACAATAGAGAGTACGTTTTTTAATCGCTTTATTGAAGTATTTTAACTTCAAAATTCCTATAGAGTTAAAATTGTCTAATATAATTTGTCCTTTGATTTCAATAAACTGATATAGGAGGTAGCAACGACCAGAGTCTCGAGTGGACATACATCTCGCCTGGTTCGCATGGGGAGAGATGGTTTTGTTGCTACTTTTGTAAGTATATGCCATAGTCTTTTATTGTTTATGTAATAAGAAGCATAGAAGAAAGAAATTAAATAACCAAAATAATCTAACTTTGGGTCTGTTTTTGAACAGACCAAAGATTATGGTCGTCTCACGACGACAACAGAGATTCAAACAACAACTTTTGAGGGGTACAGAGCCCTTTAGAAGAGCGGCTTCCTCCGACACGCCCTTTTGTGAGTATCCATTCTATTACTTTTAGATATTTTTTTCAATTTTTTTAAATAATTCAATTTGTTAATTATGTCAATACTTGATCTTTATTGATGCAAGAGCTTCATGGTGAGACAGACATGGATGTTGTCGATCGAGAGGAGGAAAATGGTAGGAGGATAGATGAGGAGCGGACCCAAGCTATTGCGACACAAGTACCTCCGAAGCCACCGAGGCCCCATGGAGATGCAGAGAGCACATCGAATAGTGCATCCGATCACTACCTCCCCTCTCCCACTCTTTGCTACATACTTAATCAGACTCATGTAACACATTCCATGACATGCCCATGACGTTGTATATATATTGATTTATATATATATGATTAAGAGAGAGCAAGTATGTGTGTGAGTGAGAGAGAGAAAGTGTATGTGTATATAAGAGAAAGAGAGACCAAATATGTGTGTGTGAGTGAGAGAGAGAAAGCACGTATGTGTGTGAGTAAGAGGGAGTGACGAGTGCCCCGCACATTAAAAAAAACTGTCCGAGAGCATCGCTTAAGTGATGCTTTTTTTAGCCACTTAAGCGACGGTTGCTATCACATATGTGACACATAATATGTCGTATAAGCGACACAAAAATGTCGCATATTGTGTCCTTAAGTGCGTCGCACATAGTGACGCGCATAGCGACGTTTGGGAAACATCATCATCGCTAAAAATCCCCCCTCCCCCCGCTTGTAGTGTGAACGTGTTGAAGTTTTTTTTCCATGGAGTTAAAGTTTGAATAACCCAACCACATGCATAGAACATTGATTGTGAGAGCTTGACCGAGTTGAATCAACTTGCATGCGGCATGGCCCTTATAGCCCCACCATGTGTAAGTGAGTATACTTTCAGTGCGAGAGCATCAACTAGCACATTGACAGGCCACTTGCAAGTAATCAACTGAGAAGACTTAACTATACACTACCAAAGTGTGCACTCTAGCAAGAGAGAGAAGATATGCTTGTGGGGAGAGAATAGTTGCAATAGCAATGGCTGTCAACCATGTCATTAATACTTTTGTTGGTTAATGGAGAATCCACCAATTGTTTATGGTATATAGGAAGTCCCATTTTTATTGAAGCTGAGGTTAACTTGGTTCAAGTTCTTTAGGTTGGGAGCTATTTTGTAGACAGTGTTAACTCATCCTGGTCAATTGACTTATGGCATTTCTTGGGCTACCCCAGCTTGTACTTTGCATCTCAAGTTTTCCAAGGTCTAATTAAACCTGCGCATTGTAACTTGTCCCTTCCTATCACAAGTGAAATAATTTCTTCTAAATTGTGTTTTAGTCGAGACTAGAGTCTCGGAGGGAAAGCAGGTGCCAAGAAGCTCATCCCCTGGTCCTCAGACCCCAAGTCCCCAACTAGTTAAGTGGACTTGATAATATCTAATGAGCTGTAAAAAATAAGCTTCGCATTGTCGGAGGGCTTTTTGTCGAAAGGTTGAATCCACCGGGGATTAGAGGTAGAAGAAAGTAGAGATAGGAGATGGAAGAGAAGAAGGAGAATAGACAAGAGGTAAACACGACAAAGACAAAGCACAATGAATTGAATCAATATGTATTGAAAGAACCTGGAATTCTTGCATTACTCAGAAGCAATCTCCAGGCATCAGATCTCCTGGAGCTTCTTCATAGAACAATGTTGAGAATCAGCAATCACACTCAAACAGCCTCTTTGTATGGAATCTCAGGGTCAAGGATATGCAGGCTAAATTATCCCATATGCACAATAGTGCCTACTGCAGTTTCCTACTTTCCTATAAAGCATTGTACTTGCTTCCTTTCTTAATAAAAAAAATGATAGTACTCTTTTCATTTCAGTAAAGTGTCAATGTCATTGTCCACATACACAAGATTGTGTTTATGAGTCCAAGTCTCAATCTTGGAACCTAATTCACTTGTGTAACAAACAGTGTCCATTCCATCATGAGTCTACACTTCTCCTTCCATCCTCCATAGCTTCCGGTTATGTCATGCTCTAGATCCCGCATTTCTAACATGGTATCAGAGCCCAGTTGGGCATGGCATTGCTTCTCCAGCCTGTCTTGATTCTTCTGAACCTCCATCCAGCTCAGTGTCAGTGTATGACTTCTTTTCTCAACTCTACTCTCACTGAAGCTTCCATGGCAGCCATAGCCAGCAGCACCCTGTCAGATTGAACTGCTTATATCTCACTCCACAGGTCAAATCTCTTGGAGCTTCCTTCTGGAAAAGTATTCCCCAACTCATAAAGCTTCCCTGTATCACATCAATCCAGGACATTGGACCATCTGGATCTCAGCATTGTGAAAATCCCCAATCTCTGTTCTGTGTCTGCCATAGCCAGACAGGACCTACCTTGCTTGGAGCTTTCATAACTCTTCAACCAGGCCATTTCAGCCCACGATTTCTTCTGGAGAGTTGTTCCTCTGCTCAAGGCATTTCATCTTGGCACAACAATCAATGACATTGATGCTCCCTGGCTCCAGCATTGCAGAAATTCGACCACGCTGTCCAGATCTGCGCCGAATCTGTTCGCGGCACCTGCGCGCCTCATACTGACCACGATCTGCACAATCTCCATGGGGCTTTGGTAGCCCATGACATAAGCTTCCTAGATATGTAAAAAGTTTTGAAAATGATGCACTGTAGCTCCTGCAATAAGCAAAAAACCAGGCCCCTGTCTCAGAAACCCTAATTCCACCATAGCCAAAAGCTTCAAAATCTTGACATTTTTCACTGTTTCTCTCACTGAAGTTATCAACAGTGATTTTAATCACTGAGCAATACTCTCTGAAGTTCGTTAAAGTACTGTCACTCAGATCTGAAGACATCAGCATCAAATCAAGAAGGGGAAGATCACTTGGAGAAAAAGACTTTTGCAGATTTGGTATTCATTGACACTCAGTTAGTGCTTTTTAGCACTTGTGTCTCTCAATCAATTCTTCTGTTGCTCAAATCTAATAAAGTCTGAAGTTGATTTGCTACTGTTCCCGTAAATCTAACATGGGCAAAGACTCGCCAAATGCTCGATTCAAAGGAGTCGGATTCCACACTTGGCAAACCCGCATCAAGCTCATCCTGATGAAGAAGGGTCTCTGGGCCATCACAAATGGCAAAGAGAAGAAACCGCGGGACGCGGACCTTGCAACTACTTGGCAAAAGAATGATGACAGAGCCCAGGCCATTATCAAATTGGAGCTAGATGACAGTTATATCCATCATGTGGATAACTGTGAGACCTCACAGGATACATGGAAAAGACTTGACACCCTGTTCGGTGCACAATCTAAATCATCAAAGTATGGTCTCCTAATTGAATTCTTCAGGCTTGAAATGAAGTCCAGCACATCACTTGCCACACATCTTAATTACATGGAAGGACTCCTAACCCAACTTGCAGGAATCAACATTAAAATGGATGAAGATGTTTGCATCGGTGTTCTACTTAAGAGCTTGCCTCCTGAATATAATAACGTATCAACAACTTTAATCAACATGCCAAATCCTAAACTTGTTGATATCCAGGCATCACTGTTAGAAGAAGAAAAGAAGCTAAAAACTAAAGAAGAACCAAGTACCTCTAGAGATGAGCATGCATTATATGTTGGCAACAGGTACAAAGGCAAGAAAGATCAGCTCTTTTGTGACTTCTGCAAAAGGACCGGACACACCGAGAAGTTCTGCCACGCAAGAAAGAGATCCCAAAAGGCCTATCTAGTCGCAGTCAAAGAAGAAGAAGAAAATGAAGCAAAGGAAGAAGAAGATGAAGATCACCAGGATCGGAAGGACAAGACTCATCAGTCCTTGTACTCTCATAATTCTGATAGATTGTTTTAATAGCCTTGTATTTTCCTTACCTTAATGCTTCCTGCCATAAGCTATGTAAACTCCTTATGTAACTTGGCATTACAGTCCCTGTACACTTTGTGAGGCCCCTGTTACAGCCTCTGGATGTCCACCATGTTTATGGTACCCACACTTAGCTTTTTCTGCAACAGCCTCTGGTGTTTTGCCATGTCTGTGGTATATCCACACTTTGCAGGTGGTTCTCATTACAGCCTCTACACACTTTGTGCCTTTCCTAGTTGTGATTGAGGAGGGGTGTTGAGAATCAGCAATCACACTCAAACAGCCTCTTTGTATGGAATCTCAGGGTCAAGGATATGCAGGCTAAATTATCCCATATGCACAATAGTGCCTACTGCAGTTTCCTACTTTCCTATAAAGCATTGTACTTGCTTCCTTTCTTAATAAAAAAAATGATAATACTCTTTTCATTTCAGTAAAGTGTCAATGTCATTGTCCACATACACAAGATTGTGTTTATGAGTCCAAGTCTCAATCTTGGAACCTAATTCACTTGTGTAACAAACAGTGTCCATTCCATCATGAGTCTACACTTCTCCTTCCATTCTCCATAGCTTCCGGTTATGTCATGCTCTAGATCCCGCATTTCTAACAAACAAAACGTGCATCAAAATAACAGCTCCTTCTCTGCTGCTCGAAACCCAAATCTGATGGCTCCGTTAGCATCGGAAGGGGGCTAAAACCCTACGACACTTGCTTCAAGGATCTCCCAGATCACTCCTTCTTCCTCTTCTAGTTCAAAGTGCATTTTTCAACCTGTCAACAGCGATCACGACACGCGCGATTTCGTCAATTTGTCTTTTTTCTGAAAAATCTCATAACTGGTTGAAAAAGTAACTTGCTTTTTGCATGCCATCCTAATCTAGAAGCTTTTCTAACTTTTTCAGATTTTTACAATAAATAATATCAAAATTAGGCTAAAATTATCTAAAAATCTAGTATTTTTGGATAATTTATGCCACTCACACTAGTACTAATGATCCAGATCACATTGACTCTCTTGATCAATAAGAAAATCAGATGATAATGCATTCCATGCTTTTTCACATTGTGTCCGTGTAGTGATATGACATCCACCCCCTCTGAATCTGCACATCCTTCGGTATGTGCCAAAATCCTAGTTGTCACCAGATTTTGAGTCCTTCTCATCCTCTGCAACCATATCCTTCACTTCTTCATCTTCAATATCTTCCTGGCTTTTCCCTACATCATGGCCATTATTTTCTTCCGATTCTGGCAACTCATAGGCAGTAGATTCCCGCCTCTTGAATAATTTGATTCTTTTCCCTGCTACTGGAAGTTTTATGGTTGTCCCATCCAATTCATTTAATGCATAAGTAGCATTATCAAACACATATCTTACCACATAGGGTCCAAACCATCTTTTGGAAACTTTATGCATGGCACTATGTTGGTTGTCTAAACTACTATCATAAACCAATACCCAATCCCCATCTTGTATGGTTCTTGGTCTCATTCTATGTCTTTTGTCAAACCGTTTCTTCTTCAGTATCCTTGTTGCCCTTAATTTTGCAATTGCTGCCTCTATGTCTTTTGACTTTCTTTCCAATTGTTTAATGTGCAAGGCCAACAACTCCTCTCGATTCAACTTCTCCTCCCAAAGTAGAGAGAAAGAGAAAGAGAAAGAGATGGAGAGGGAGGGGGAGAAAATGAGAGAGGGAGAGAAAGAGAAAGAGAGGGAGAGGGAGAGGGAGAGGGAGGAAGAGTGCATTCTCTCTCTCCCTCTCCCTTTTGCTTTTGGAGAGTGTTAGGATATATTGTGAGAGGGAGAGGAAATGAGAGAGAAAGAGAGGGAGAGGGAGAGGGAGGGAGAGAAAGAGAGAGAGAGAGAGGGAGAAAGAGAAAGAGAAAGAGAAAGAGAAAGAGAAAGAGAAAGAGAGGGAGAGGGAGAGAGGGAGAGGGAGAAGGAGGGAGAGAAAGAGAGAGAGAGAGGGAGAAAGAGAAAGAGAAAGAGAAAGAGAGGGAGAGGGAGGGGGAGGAAATGAGAGAGGGAGAGAAAGAGAAAGAGAGGGAGAGGGAGAGGGAGAGGGAGAGGGAGGGAGAGTGCATTCTCTCTCTCCCTCTCCCTTTTGCTTTTAGAGAGTATTAGGATATATTGTGAGAGGGAGAAGAAATGAGAGAGAAAGAGAGGGAGAGGGAGAGAGAGGGGGAGGAAATGAGAGAGGGAGAGAAAGAGAAAGAGATGTATACTCAAATGGATAGCTTTATGGAGATGTATGTCTACTCAAATGGATAGCTTTTGTCAACACAAGATGTAGTCCACCTGTGTGTGTATATATTGGAACGATAACATATCCATGATTATGGTAATTGTATGCACTTTGCTTTTTTTATGGGTACCATTACATCGACTCCTTAAGAGGGCTAAAAATTGGTCATACACTTTATAAAGTCTAATTAGGAGATTTAAGATGCACGATAATACACTACAAGGATTTGAGCTTATAGCGATGGCGATTAGCGACGGCGGGTAGCAGCGTCGCTATTTGCGTCGGTATTTTTTGCGACGCAAATAGTGACGATCCAAAGGGAAAAAAAACGGGCCGAAACCGAGTGCGGCTTTATTTCGCGTTTTCGCGTTTTGTGTTTTGAGAGCGAGAGTGAGGGAGAGAGCGACCGTCATGAGAGAAAGAGAGGAAGAAGACTTGCCGCTGCCGTTGTTCGCAAAGGAGAGGAGGAGCCTTCATCGCAAAGAGGAGCCGCCCCACACTCGCCATATCTCATCGTGAGTCTCCCTCTCTCCTTCTTTTGCTTGCTTAAGGCTTAAATCACTTTCTCTTTTGCTTGTTTAGGAGAAAAAATGAGAGAGAAAGAGAGGAAGAGGGAGAGGGAGAGGGAGAGAGAGGGAGAGAAAGAGAAAGAGAAAGAGAGGAAGAGGGAGGGGGAGGAAATGAGAGAGGGAGAGAAAGAGAAAGAGAGGGAGAGGGAGAGGGAGAGGGAGGGAGAGTGCATTCTCTCTCTCCCTCTCCCTTTTGCTTTTGGAGAATGTTAGGATACATTGTGAGAGGGAGAGAAAATGAGAGAGAAAGAGAGGGAAAGGGAGAGGGAGGGAGAGAAAGAGAGAGAGAGAGAGGGAGAAAGAGAAAGAGAGGGAGAGGGAGAGGGAGGGGGAGGAAATGAGAGAGGGAGAGAAAGAGAAAGAGAGGGAGAGGAGAGGGAGGGAGAGTGCATTCTCTCTCTCCCTCTCCCTTTTGCTTTAAGAGAGTGTTAGGATATATTGTGAGAGGGAGAGGAAATGAGAGAGAAAGAGAGGGAGAGGGAGAGAGAGGGAGAGAAAGAGAAAGAGATGTAAACTCAAATGGATAGCTTTATGAAGATGTATGTCTACTCAAATGGATAGCTTTTGTCTACTCAAGATGTAGTCCACCTGTGTGTGTATATATTGGAACGATAACATATCCATGATTATGGTAATGGTATGCACTTTACTTTTTTTATGGGTACCATTACATCGACTCCTTAAGAGGGCTAAAAATTGGTCATACGCTTTATAAAGTCCAATTAGGAGATTTAAGATGCACGATAATAGACTTATCAATAATGGTATGCAATGTGCTTTGCCATGGGCCATGTACATTGGTGACTCTTTAAGATGGTTTAAAATATCCTTCATAATGTCCAAGTAGGGGATCTAATTGTGATATGCATAATTCCTTATTTTGGTATTAACTTTATAGGCATAACAAATTAGTAATCATCCCAACTAGTCAACGGAAGGACTAAAAGAAAATGATACCCTAGTTAATGGTAATTATGGTACTTCATCAAAATGAACCCAAAAGTATTGCTATAGAAGAAGAATCCCTTAAATTGAGCATAGGATATTTTCTTCAAATGTTATGACTATGAGTAGAATTGATTGGAACAAATTTTATAACTATAGTTGATAAATTTCATAGATGGCATTAATTTTTATACATGGACCTAGGACAAAAAATCCACATTACTAAGATGTTTTTTGTTGAGACTGATTTATTATTAGACAAAGAGATCCTCAATGATGCTCATAAATTTTGTTGACTAAGATTACTTATACTCAAAGCCCTCTAGTGTAGTTGTATAAGTAATCCTAGTAGAGCCTCTCTAAGATTCTCAAAGTACATAACCTAGAGACCGTAGCTAGGTATATAAGGTATAATGGCCATACAAGAAGACGCCTTAATAATTGACTGATCACCACTAAATCCCAAAGAAGAATCCTGTTCCATCCCCTTCAACTCTATATTCACCTCGTGAAGAACTTCATTAATCATAGCATCCTTGTCACCAATCTTTTTGTTGCAATGATGAAGTAACATATTCATCACTTTTCCTTTTAACATTTAAGGCATTATCCAATCTTTTAGTCAAGTCCAAACATTTAGTCTTCAACTCATGAACCTTATGAACCAATGCTTTTTTTTTTTACAATAATGAATAATCATCTACCGGGACAAACAAATCCTTGAGCATGGTATATGGCCGAGATATAACATCAATAAATCTCTCAACTACTATGTCCCATGCATTCTTTACATCAATCAATAAAGCATTTCTTATATCTTGAAGTTTAGATTTCAACACAATGGATACATCAATATCAACCTCAATGTTTTACAAAATTTTCTTCTTAATCTCTTACAGAGACTAAAACCTCTCAAGCAAGAGCTTATGGTCAACTTGCAACTTGACATACATCTCCATAAAGCTATCCATTTGAGCCTCGTTTTCCCAAATTGTATTACAAGTCATTAAATTGTTTGTTGTAATGTAGATAAGATGGAAAACGAAGAAGGTCTTGTTGTTCAAGATTGCAAGGCATATCTTAATCAGCGTGTCCCATGTCCTTGCTCTCAATGCAAGTTGGCAATTAGATAAAAACGCCGATTGTCTATAGAACATGTACGACGATTTGGCGAGTTTCAATCTGAGATCATTGATTAAGCGATTGCAGATTTTCAGCAAACGGTAATTTGAAGTTAATATCAATCATGCATTGTACTCGCAAGCTAATTGAAAACCATATACAATAAGATTGGGTCTTGCTGGCAAATTTTCTATCCAGGGAGGTGATATCTCGTGCCAAGGGGGAGTGCACCCTTTGCGGCCAATTAGAAGAGTTCGTGGGTGTGCAATGGATGGAGTGCAGGAGCCAATCCACCACTCGCAAGGCCAATCTATACCATCAATGCCAGAGGAGACAGACAACCTTCCAGACCTACCTACAAACTTGAAGCCTGAGATGGAGGCAATGATCGATGCATTGATTCCCATGGATGTTGAGACTTGTGATCCGCTTAGAGAGGAAGCATCCATACCATTATATGATGGGTGCCGAGTATCTCGGTTGAAGACACTGCTTGCACTCTTAGGTGTGCAAGCAAAATACGGGTGGAGCGATACGAGTGTGACCGAGTTATTCAAGTACCTTGCACATAGGCTTCATTGTTTTTTTTTTTGACACTATTATTATAAACATTTGTGCTTTTTCAAGGTGTTTTATGATTTTTTTAGGTTATTGAAATATCATATATTACCACTTGCAAATACCATGCTTGAGTCTCGTGATGATGCATGACATATTTTACGGAAGCTTGGCATGGACTACAATGCATGGATCAACGATTGCATACTGTTTCGAGGAGAATACGAGACTATGGAGACATGTCCAAAGTGTGGTGCTCATAGGTATCGATAGGACTTGCAAGGGCAAACTATCCCTCAAAAAGTTCTCAGACACTTTCCGCTCATCCCCCGCATAAACCACATGTTTCGTACATCCGGCATGGCGAGCTTGACAACGTGGCATGTGCAGAATAGGTCCACAGATGGAGTTCAACGAATATCAGCGGATTCGCATGCATGGAGCCACATTGACTCTACCTTCCCAGGCTTTGTGCGAGAGCCAAGGAGTCTTCGGCTCGGTCTCACAATGGATGGCCTGAACCCATTCGGTCTGCGCTCAACTTCTTACAGTGTGTGGCCTATAGTCCTTGTCAACTACAACATCCCTCCATGGCTTTCTACGAAGAAAGGATATCTCATCCTTAGCTTGCTTGTCCCAAGCCACTATAAAGTAAAAAATATGGATGTGTATCTTTGTCAATTAGTCGATGAGCTTAAGATTTTGTGGGAGGAGGGGGTCACTGTGCAAGATATGAGTAGGCGCGATGGTCGGCGGCGGTCGGCCAATATTCGAGCCATTCTCATGTGGACGATGCATGACTTTTCGGAATTGGGAGAGTGCTCAGGTGAGGAGGCCTCCGTTCTTACTAGTAATATCTATATTTTATCTCATTCAATCAAGTATTCACTAGGTTGTGGTGTTGGAACAGATCTGGTTACCTCAGGTTATCATGCATGTTTGTGCGGGCCATAGTTAGACTCCCGAAGGTCACAAACCATGAAGAAGATGGTATATCAAGGACATGTCGCTTTCTTTCAGTCGCAGTAGATAGATTCTCTATGGGCTGGATGATGGATTGCATGCATGCATACATGTCACATAGACGATCCGACGCACGCAAGGCAATCAAGAGTGGGGCTGCAAAGCCTGAGTGGTTAGATGCAAACGACTGGCACTGATTGAGGAAGGAGGCTACAAATTCTCCAAGACATTGGAGTTGGTAGTGCAAGGCGGCGAGGGCACGACTCGAGGCCGAAGTGGTCCATCATCTTGGGAGTGGCGGCCACATGACATATTTGGAGGACTTTGTAAGTTTTTCTTTTGTTTTGCTTGTTTGTTTTTTTGAAATATTCTTTGTACTAACAATCATGTTTCTAATAGTTAGCATTTTGTTTTCTTTGCAGCACTCCATTACAAATCGCGATCTGACCGGCCTTGAGACTCGATATGCATAGAGGCACGGTCTCAATGCATTGATCGACTGATTGTATAGATGCGACGGCCCTGTAAGTCACTCATCTTTCTTGTCCATAGTTACCATGAGATATTTGATTGCATTATTGTATGGTGGATTGATATGTTGTTTCTTTTTCTGCAGAGTCTGTTCGATGCTTCTTTGTGGCAAGACGAGCTTTCGGGGGACGAGGATTTGTAGCTTGCCCTTGGATCCCTGGAGCTCACACACCTTTATTTTTTAGTCGCCTGATCTATGTAGACATTTTCTATGTATTAGTGATATCCTGTCATGATTGTACCAATCGCTTTTTATGCGATCATGTATTTATTTCATGTATCAGTTTTATGATTTTAGTATACATTCTTTTTGTTTGCAAGCGCTTTGTACACAGTAGTGCAGAAACTATTTTGTATGGCTCTCATAAAGCATAGCCCTGCCACAAATGTTTTTTAATCCCTGTTACAGTTGCTATTAGTGTCGCAAATTTTACTGCTCGCATCGCTATTGCCGTTGCTATGCGCGTCGCAAAACGTCGGTATTAGCGTCGCTATTGGCGTCACAAATGCGACGCCAATAGCGATGCTAATAGCGACGCCAATACCGACATTTCTATGGCATCGTTAATAATGAAGCTTTTTTCGACGATAGTGGCAAATTTTTTTGTTTGTATTTTTGTCGCTTTAAACGTCGGTATAAGGCCTATAGCTTGTAGTGGGTGTTATTGCTTTTTAGAGCAAAAAGCTTATACAAAAAGATATGGTTATGAATGTATATGACCATGAGATGTTGGCTATACTCCATACAATCAAGAAGTGGCACCATTACTTGTACAGTAGCCGATTTAGGGTCAAGATTTAGAGTCAAGAGTAATCAAAGGGTCCTCAAGTATTTTCTTTCTTAGTCAAATCTCACTCCTAAGTAGCATAGTGTAGATGGTTGCATTACATGGGGCAAAGATAATAAAGTGGTTGATTCTCTTTTTAGGATGTAGGCATTAGCCATTACTTAGCTTCATAGTGATTGAGCTGAAGAGCTACAGGAAGCCTATCTTTTGAATGAAGAACTAAGCAATGTATTTCAAAAATTATAGTAAGGGCTTATGGAGGAAAAATCTCATTTTCAGTTTAAGAATGGCCTCATTTGGTTTAATGGTGCCATCCCTAATTCCTCTCAATTCAAGCTGAAAATTATGAATGAGATGCATTCTTCACCCACAACTAGACACTTACATATGTTCAAAACCTATGATAAGATCTCTAAAAGTTTTCATTGGACAGTATTGTGAAAGGATGTGAAAAATTATGTATCTAGGTGCATTCCATACCAATAGAATAAGGACATCACTCATAAGCTAGGGGGTTTATTGGCCATTCCTCAAGGAAAGTGGATGCATAGATGATTTTGGGATTAACAGTTGTGAAAATAGATGTATGGATTCTTATTCTGTACATGAGATACATACATCTATTTTCACAACTCTTAATACTAAAGTCACAATAATTAATGTAGGTGCTACAAATTTTGCATGAAATGCCTAGTTTGTAGGACAAAGTCAACACATTCCCATAGGTAGTCCACATTTACCATCCTCTTACCGTTGAGGAAAAATATAAGCTAAAACATGCACTTATAATGGAGATAACCACATTTGAAGTCCATAAAACACGTAAGTTTCTATGAATATGTGTTTAATCATCTACACTATCATTTTGTGAGGGGTATTATGAAAGGCTTCTCTAGAACAAGCACTTAGAGAACCTCTATATCACCTTTTAAATCATTCTCTATTGATGCATTGCATTAGCACGTGCTCCCCATATGCATCAAAATTAAGTGCCTCTGTTAGGATTCAATCATTGCAGTATATATGTACTAACTTTTTACTCAATCAATAACTAGTCTATTACAAATTATATTGTTCACAAACTTATAGATGCTCCTATTCCTCTCTGAGCTAGAGTTTTCTACATAGTGAGCTAGCACACACCTTGCACATGCAATTCCAAAGGTGTGAGAAGCTCATAACTAATACAATTTATCATGCACAAATCATAAGTAGGGGTTTTTCCCATAAATGCCTAACTAAAAGTTTCTTATTTCATGTATATTTTATGATCTCACAAATGAATGGTATAGATTGATCTTTATTTGGATAAAAATTAATAAAGATATTGCCAAATTCATCCATGACTTCTGGTTGTACTTTTATTTGCATCTTCTAATACTTAGGTTGTATAATGCAACCCAAAATGATTATGTGTATAGACCCATCTTCTTTGAAGGTATCTACACAACACATTGCACTTTTTATTTGTATATGACATTCTCTAATGATGAATAGTTGAATTATTCTATGTCAAAAGTCTTATATTGTCATGTTACTCCATATTGAGATAGTGTGCTATATCCACTAGCATAAATGTGTAGGTAGACTCTGTAAATAAATTTATTTGTCAACTTTTAGTTATTTTCATTATCCATTACTATTCAACCAAATTAATTCCACCCACACTATCATTTACTGTAATGTAAGATCCATCCTTATCTTGTTAGAACTATTAATACCTCTTATTAGAGTTTCACTATGAGATATGGAAAACCTATAATTTTATTACATGTCATTTCATTACCTCATGACATGTAAGTAGAGGGGTTTCGTTTACTTGAATGCAAGGGCTATCTAGGGTTTCATATAGGTAAATTGTTGACAATTTATCCAAAAAAGAATACCTCATATGATGATAGGACACTAGGAAAATTCAACAAGTTGCATCTAGTTCTCCTTCTGAAGCATGTATTAGGATTACCCATGAAGGAATGGCTTCTGAAAGCTCATATTGAGGATCCTCAAGCAATTCTCTAAGAAACTTTCCTCTAGGAATGATTATTGTGCTCCTCGTGATTTATGTATGCATCAATACTTGCATACCCACTCTTACTACATGTCATTGAGATTGTTTGAAAGTTGCCCCTCTAAGTCTAGCAATTTCTTACTTGGATTCATAGTGTAGACAATGATAATCGAGGTCCTAAAACTTGTGATGACTAGTATCAACTATCTTCAACTAGTGTCATCCTTCATTGTGAAATACACAAGGAGTTAAACCAAATTATATATAATTTTCACATTTTCCAATTGTAATGTTTCTCATCTTAAAAATTTAATGGCCCTTAAAAAATTTAATCTCAACCTCAATTAAATTAAATTAATATCTCTAGTTAATATTCTAAACTTGCAGATCACTTATTTCTACTCTCGAGATTTAAGCATTGCCTTGTTTGTCATTTGAATGGTAACATGTGAATGGACATTTTTCCAAAGGCTTATAGCCTTAATAAAGGAGGTTCTTTTTTAAAAAAAAATTAGAACACAAAATTGATGAAATAGAAAAGCACCAAGAATGGGCCTTCATATGATCATCAAATTGGCCACCTACTTTGTGATCATGATAAGGATAGTTAATAGTAGAGAAACAACCAAATTGAGAGGCAAAGAAAAATCAAGGAGAGGGTGGTGCTAGTATGGTGGACCACTTATTCTCAAATCCTTACTCGCAAGTAACTAAGCAATGCCCCACAAATAATTAATGATACATACCTCCCCCCATTAATGAGTAAAGCACCCCTCCCCATTATTATTATTAAGTGTCCCCCCTCCAAATATAAGTAATAACTCCCACTCCCCCAGGGGAAAAATCAATTCCTTGTTTCTTATTTTAAGATGAGAGAGAGTAAGGTTTTCCTAGTGCCATCTTCCTATTGAGACTAGTTGAGACCCTTGCGGTAATTATACAAAGGGCCAATCTACTATTACACTAATATTCTACCATATAACCCATAAACCTTGCCCCCAAAAAACTCATATTCTCTCTATTTCTTTCTCAAAACTCAGTTTGAGCAAGGAGTTTCTACCTTATTTTACTATGAAAGCAAGTTAGAAACATCAACTAACAAGAACTCATGGCTACACAGTATTGTTTGAGTTCCATAGCTCCTAAAGCCACAATGAACAAGGAGAAGTTAAAGCCTATCAAGCAATTATCCTTTGAAAAAATTAATCAATGAACCATAGAATCAAGTTGTCATGGCCCATGCTTGAATTGGTGATTGTGTGATGATTATTGATTAAACTACTTAGTAAAGAATAATTTCATGAGATAAAGAGGTGCATTGCTAACTTCTTTTGTGGCATGAGTACTATGTGAAGAAATTGGGCTTTTTCTTACTTCCCTATTGACTTCTCCCTATGCTTGTGTATCCAAGAGGTCCATTAAGGGTAGTATATGATGAACTCGGTGTCCCTCTATCCTTGAAGTAGAACAACCATCCCAAGTAGACTTTGTGGTCTTTGGGAATGAACCAACCTACCAATGTGTAGCTTTTTTAAAAATATAGTTTCCTAGCATCAAGGACATGAAATAGGTGGTGATTATAACCCTCGTGTGTGATGTCCTTTATAGGAGGAGAATGGTTGGGTATTGGTTTTGGGCAAGTTAAAAATTTACCTTAATGACTTACTAGTTGTCCAAGAGGAGATTTATAGTTCCTTAGGGGATACCTAGAAGGTTGAATCCTATGTTGTTGGTGGATTTGTTTTGATGAATGGGATTGATATTTTGTGAAGACAATTATGTTAATCAAGGGTCTACTTAAGGGCTAGGAAAGGATTGTGTTTCTCCTATTAGTTGTTGTTAAGGGAACTTGCGTTAAGGAACCCATATTGAGGATGCAATGAGGGAACATGTATGTTAGGCATAGTGTGGTATTAATTAGATAAATATAATAATATTGGGTTAATGGATGGAAAGAAAACGATGGAGATCAAGACAACCCATTTCTATGGATAGGTGATTTTGGTGTACTAGTCTACTTGAGAGTTGTAGAAGGTCTAATGGGTTTTAAATCAAGGGCTAATCGTATTGTAGGGGGAACAAGGTGTAACTATCATGTGGTAGATGATTCTATGATTTATTTTTCTCATTTAACACTCTTTATAAATGAATACAATGATTGGTTTTCTAAGAAGCTAGTAGAGCCATGCCCAAGGGTATAGCAGAAGCCCAACTAAATTGGCTTCGATTATGAACTCATTTTCTTTGCAAGGTAGGAGTGGATCCTTCAATTTGTTATCCTAGTAATTCAAGATGGATTAAAATGATAGATGATTTGCTCTTCATTGGATCTAGTCGACTACTAAAAGGCATGCCACTAATCTATGATCATGTACCTTGCACATTGTATCATAACAAACAATGAATGGGTTAAGAATGTTTAGAAAGAAAGTAAGGGATTGGGAAACAAAAAAGGACACGAGCTATTTAAAAATACTTCTCAATTTGTTTTCATGGTTATTCATTGCTTATAGGATCTAAACTTTCAACTAGCAGAAGTTGTCAGTCTTCATGATTATGCATTGAAATGCTTATTGTTTTGTAGACTAGGACTTTAGGGCATTGATGATGAGGATATTAGAAAATGTGTGTATAATGTTTGTCTTCCCTCTATACACTTTATGAGATTGAGCTAGCCCCCAATACAATGTGATATTGGTCAAGTATCTATTCTTCATCAATGTGAGTAGAATTGAGTACTAAGAGCTCAATTCTACTCAGTACCCAAGTGAAATCAATCAACAAAGTCTAGTTTCAAGTATTGAGAGCTAAATTTAGTCAATCTTTAAAGTAAATATCCAAGTGAAATCAATCAACAGAGTCTAGTTTCAAGGGAATTCCTACTAAGAAAGTAGTCTTTGAAAGGGAGAAAGAATATGATTACAAGCTTTAGGGATTTCATGAGTTGCAAATTAAATATAGATCACTTGATACTTTCTTTAAAGCACCCAGATTTGTTGACATCATTGTTGAGGATTATCATCATTAGATGTTGTAAGATAAATACTATGTCCTTATGGCTAATATATGATCTTAGTCAATATTCTTGCCTCTACTTTTTCTCCCCATGAATACATCTCTTTGTATGTTTTCCATTTATGCATGGTATGGTCACAAGTTTTTTTTTCTAACTTGGGATAGGAAGAGAGATATCCCTATGTGAAGTTCATAAGTTTTAAGATATTGTATCAAGTAGCCTCTCAATCTTTGGACATGGGATTTTGTGAAACCATGAAGAAATTTCTATAAACCATGTCACTACTTAGACATTGATGTCCATTTTTTGCAAGCACCATATTTTCAAACAAATCCATGCTTATGCAATATTGTCTCACAAGCAATGCGAAGCTCTAGTGGAAATAACAAAAACAACATTGCAGGGACAAATGAGTAACTAAGGCCTCCCAAACTTGGGAAGGTATCAAGAACATAGTGGAGGAACATTACATCCCAAAATCTCATAAATCTATTTAATATGAATAAATTCCTTAGCCACTAGTACAAGATGATGTTGGAGCTGTACTGCTTGAAGTTTACAATCGTGTGGAAGTATGCCCCTATGACTATCAAGAAATAGGTGGCCTTATTTTCAAGGGCTTAATGTGCCCTTGGACACCCATTTAAAGGTAATTTATTCTACTCTCCAAGATGCATCATAAGTTCAAGTCTCTTGATAAGGAGATAAGCACTAGTTTATCCCAAAAAACCCTTGAGTCTTGTTTGAATTTGCACTTAATAAAATGATAGAATTTTCTTTAGAAACTTGTGGTTTCTTCCTAAAAGTTACCTTTTTAAAATTCATTCTATAAATATGTTTCTTTAAGTTTTTTCCAAATTACTAATTTTAATAAAACCATCTTATTGAAATCTTATGGTATACTTACATATTTTTTGCTGGTGTGACATTATTATAATCAATCTAGGTTTGGGTGTCTCAAATTATTACAATCAAAGGCTTACAAAATATATGTTATGAAATTTCATCACGAAAGTAGTAATATAATCAATGCCACACAATGCTATATGATATACCCATATTTTATGAAATAAAATACCCCTCTTGAACTCATGTGGTATACTTACATATTGGGACATCCACCCTCCAAGTAAGATATATGCTTATCTTGTGAGTTTAAAAAGAATAAAAATCAATGCAGTTTATAAAATTACGAGCTTTATAAATAAAGCTTGGATACATATGATAAATAGGGTTTATGCATAAGGAACCCCTAAGGTTTAGGGTGTGGTGTGAACTTTCTATACATGATGAAGTGTACCATTATATTTTTTGAGATGCATATATAGTGAGAGACCCAAGCTTGATTGTTTTACTAAAACATGAAAATAGATTTGGAGAACAAGATTTTTTCTTCTATTGATGTTAGAAAATTATGTATCATATTTAACAAAATTTTCTAAATTAAGATCAACTGACATACCTCAATTTGTATTTTCAATGAAATTTTCTTAACATTGCTTACTAAAGGAGAGGATGAGTACTAAGAAGGTTTTGACATGTCATAACTCCCACTATTTGCTTGGGCAAGTGGTGCACTTGGACTATATTTTGCATCCCAAGACCAAAATGATTGACCACCATTAGTGTACATTATATTCAAACATCATGGATCTAAAAATCAATTGATATAGAAAGTTCATCTACGTTGATAAACTCTATGCAAGTAAAAAATTACTAGGATAACACATCCTTGAACAACTAAAGAATATACATGACTTTGTGAAGTCCACATGGTTTATTTCTTCATATTGTAAAATGGTGCATTATACATAGAATCCTGCAAGATGAATGTTAGTATTATTATGATTGGAAAGTGGTCTAGATCAAAGTTGTAGTGGGGTTTGGACAATATCACACAATAGGTTCTCCTATTTAACATGAACCTTTATTTTTGTTTCTCAAAGAGAGAGCAAATAAGAGAGTGATGGTCTATGTCCCCCACCATAGACTTGCATCTTCTTACAAAGATCAAGGCTCAAGTCCTAAACCGTCCTTGTATCCATACAATTTCATAGAAGTACATCTCTTGTCATGCTTGTATATTCATTTAAAATTTTTACTTTCCAACATGATTGATATTGAAGGTTATAATCTCATTGTGATTAGTAGGCCAATGAAGTATATGACTCCTCTAGTTACATGAAACTATGCAATCATTTGTAGATTGATCACCCATTGTTGATTGATAAAATGCCTCAAACAGAGTGAACATAGAGATTCAAGTGAAATCTTACAAGCAATATAGATAAATGTGTGGTTTGCAATTGGTGTTGATGTTTTTTGGTCAGTGTGTGCCATGGACATTTTTTGTATTAAAAAATATCAAAAGATTATGGACATTACATATAACTATGGCAATAATAGTAAAACCTATTACCACTTGAAGCTCAAAGTTACAATAGATAATCCACTTTAACCCTTGAGAGTAAAAATATTAGATATTTATTGAGCACATATTATATTATTTTAACTATATTTGATTTTGGACAAGCATTCCTTGTTATTTCTTATCCATCAATATTTTTATAGAAACTTTATATTTCCATATATATTGACAATGTTTTAGATTAACAGTCCGATTAAAAGTTCCATGCTATTTTGCCATTCTTAGGACTAGTTGGAGACCCTTGGACCATCTTTGCATCTTAAATTTAATCTTGCTATATAGCCAATTGAATCTCTACTTCAACATGATCTACCCCAAACAATTAGACAACCAAGATATCTCAATGGTGCTCTAGGTTGTATTGTCTTAAAGATGATCTCTATGAGACAACTTGGGGGAGGGTCCCATGAGAGCATGATTATCTCTATTTTTTCCCTACTAATTCTAGAGCCAAATGGGACAAAATGGTTTTCATACATCTAAATAAGTTTTTTCATGGAAGGTTGCCCCAAACCCCATCACTTGTAGAAGGTTGCCCCAAACACCATCACTTGGAGGGTTCCTAGCATAAAGGATCATGAAAGCCTAATCATAAGCTTTTTCAAATTCCATGATCAAAAGGAGGTCTCCAATGTGTAGGCTTTTCTCACCTCCTGAACACAGTTCTCATCCCCACTACATATGAGAGTCGCAACCATGCAGCAATATAAGGTCTCTCCGCCATTCACATGGGGATCTCTTGCTTGGTGGTGACCCATGCGAGGTTCACCTCACAAAAGGGCCACCACCAAGTGATATGGTACTCTTTGCCTTTAGGCAAGGCCTCTCTCACTTCATGGTGATCCATTGTGGGTTTAAACCATGCAAGTGTCACGACTGAGCAATAGCTCTTAGGAATTGAAACAGTGAGATCGAGTAGTAATATTGCTTTGATGTTACCATTCATCATATATGCCAATATGGTGGACAACATGAAGTCTTAGCTAAATGTGGAAAAATGCAAAACAAACAAAGTAATACCATGGAACCTCACCTCTAGGTTTGCCTTCATCACCAAACAGGTTTGATGTTTTCTAGGATTGCTGCCTAGAGTAGCTATCCTTGCTTGCACTAGTGTTTGGGGTCCGCATCTCCTCCGGCAACATGGACCACTGTTTCTTGTTGATGTTGTTAGGGGATTTCATCTCCTCCTTACGCTTCATCATTTGGGGCTTCACTGGATTGATTTAACATTCCCCTTCCTTGATGGAGTCCTTGTGGCAACAAGTAAACATGCAAATTGGGTGCAAAACACCAAGAAGAGAGTTTGAGCGGCATAGGAAAGAGCCTTGGGGGCTACTTGAGAGCTTAATTATTGGAGGAGGCTCATGCTATATTTGGGTAGCAAGCTTTAGCATATCTCTTATGCCTCAATTGGATAATGGCGAGATTCATTTGTGGGATAAGACATTTCTCAATAGTTTAAACTCGAGTCTACTTGGTTGAACTCCATCCATACATGATCATAATGACACCATACACATACGTCATGGCTTGGCATCATTTGGGACACGCAAACTTTCTCAAAATTCTTTAAATTTTTAACTTTTATTATCTATGGATTTCCCTCTAAAACCCAAATTAATAATTAATAGAATTAGCAACTACGCATAGACAAAATCACCAAACTGTGCTTTCATCCAACAAGGGCTAATTTTCCCTTGGCTTGTGATTTTTTTTCCAATGGTATATTTTATGGATTACATAACACTTTCTCTCTCCTCAATGTCTTACTAGGCCCAAAATTGACCTCAAATCTTCCCTAA
Source organism: Lygodium microphyllum (assembly GCF_053477565.2). NCBI lineage: Eukaryota > Viridiplantae > Streptophyta > Polypodiopsida > Schizaeales > Lygodiaceae > Lygodium > Lygodium microphyllum. Next base: position 92,500,907 of record NC_141161.1, on the reverse strand, counting down.
TGTTTTATATGCATCATGGATCAAAATTTCAATTTTCGTGATATTATGGACTTATTAATGAATCGAGATTGTACTTTAAAGAGTGCATACAATAAATCGACGTGACACTTGGCATGGGGATAGACTCAAAATGATTGTATCTTAGTTTACATTGATAAATGTCTTAGTTTCACTATATATCTACCATTTCCCATGACTAATGCAAGGATGGTTATAATGATGTTATAGGCGGCTTTGCAAAATGTGCCAAGAAAAATGTCATGGATGTGATTAATGCTTTAATGGTTGTATACAAAAGTAAAATCATGAACATAATAATATGTCATCTTTTGAGAATGTTGATGTAATGAATGTTGAAGATTGTATCCACAAGTGTTATAACAAAAGGAAGTAATTTATATTGGAAACAAGTGATTTATGCATTGCAACTCAAATGTCCAACAAGAGATACTTTTCTTCGAATTTTAGCCAAAATACAAGATAATGCAACATGTATAGAGGTAGATCATATGGATGAGTTTCTTGATTGGAAAAATTAAATGAGCACTAATTTGGTCCTCTTAGCATGTGACCCAAGGATGAATTTTAGCAAAGGGTCGATGTTAAGAAAGATGGCATTGTGCTTGTTCAACCTTCAAATCCAACATATCCAATATGGCTTGATGTTGTAGAAACTGATCCAAATACAAACAAAAATTTCAACAAATTCAAAAAGGTATGCATCCAATAATGGGTATCAATTTTTAATCTTCAAAATTTCTATATAGAGAGGTGTATCTTAATTGTTAACATCAGTATTGGATGTACAAGAAGGATGACCCCAAACTATGGGAGTCAATAGATAGCATTGTCTTCTCTTAAATGAAAACAAAGCCCCAAAAAAAAAACCTCCAAATATTATATCAAAGGCCAAAAAGTTCTACATGAAGCATTTGCTTGAAGATTTCCATAGAGGGAGATAGGTTACTAAAGCTAAGGTACTTATTTACACCAACTATAGAACCCCTGAGAGGGAGTCCACCTTATAAAACATGTAAGATACCATGTGAGTTCAAAAGAAAGGATATTATACTTAGTAAAATTTACACAATTATATTTAAAAAAGGGGTTTTTAATTACAATTTGAAAAAAAATACGTAAGCTTAATAAAGTAAAAGGGGTCATTTTAAGGCCTTATAGCATGTAAAGAAAGGTTATTTCTTAATATCCTTTCAATGCATGTTATATAGAGGATTTCTTGTAGGTGGACTTCCTAGGCTATAGAAAAGTTTTCAATCTTTTTCCATTGAGCACAATAAAAAACATATTTCACTAAACCAAGATCCAAATAAATGAAATTTCCAAAATCATGAAACTCATATCAATTTGAGATTCTACAATTTTTTTGAAAATTCCCTAATATGCAGTTGACTTCTTCTAAAAAAAGTGATTGATTACAAGCAATTAACAAGCTTATTAACTATGATAATAACTAAAATTGAAAGAGATCTCTATAGATACAACTAAGGCCAACCAAGGCCACTATCATCTCGCTATTAAATGTCATGTGAGGGGGTGGTATAGCTAATTTTGGGCATTCCACATGAAATTGAGAACTATGTTTGGCCAAAATCTACAAAAGCCATCACAAAGATTTTTCCAATGGCTAACTAATATGGGATGTTTTTCAAAGACATCCTTAACTCCAAAAATTGAGTACAATCACAGCTAATCCACACCTTCTTCCATACACTCTACTATAAATCACACATGAAAAGGATAACTAGATTTGATGATATACTTATAATGGCAACCATAAAGGTCAATATTTTGGATCGATGTTGTGCAAGAGGATGAAATCATGCTATGTGGTTCATGTAGTTGTGTCTAAGACACAAACTATGATAGAGCTATAACACGATCATTTTTCATGTTAAAATGTATTTTGGATGTGAAATTTTGTAATTTTTATATCATTAGATAGTACTTTAGAAGGAGATTATGAATCTACAGTTGAAAAAGAATAAGATGATTTGCAAAAAAATTAATTAGTCACCATTCTTTTCTTTATTATGATGTTTTGCTAAAAAAGCATAGGCATTGAGTGACCTTAGTATACTTTCACCTAAGAATCAACATTAAAGTTGTAGGAAAAGGCCCATAGATCCAGAGACACTTTACACAGAGAGATTTGGGGCACTTTACATGGGTAAAAAGAGAAACTATTTTAGGAGTTTTTAATCATGCTTTTTTTGGCTACTATCATGGTGGAAAAAGGTGGGAAACTCACACCAAAAGGTTCCATTAAAAATATGGAAGCCTACTATTATGAAGCATGAAAAGAGAGGAAGACAAGGGAAGCTATGTTCGTGGGTGAAGGAAGGAATACATGTGGTCTTCTTGTGGCATAAAATGCAAACATATATATTATGTATGGAATAGTTTTTGTGGACTAAAGCACTACTATAAACAAGATATTTGGTATCTTGAATAGGGCTGAATTTTTGTACATCAATTTTTCCTAAAGAGATATATGCTCTTGGAACATTAAAACACATGGTTTTTGTGCACACAAATAGCGCAAGAAGGACTATACATGTTGTTGAAGCTCTTTGATGAGAGGCAAATTTTGATGTTTTAGGATGCAAGAAGGGTTCTTTTTGTAATCAAAAGTAGGAGTTTTATGCTTATATGGGCTGAATACAATGTGGATCTTCTTATGCATGAACAAGTTTGATTTGCTCTACAATGACGGTCCATATGCAGACCACTGTGAATACACTACATCTGAGTATGTACTTTGGTATGTTAATTACTTTGAACAAGATAAAATAAGGTCTTTTGATTTAAAAATACTTGTTGGATATAATCCAATGTATGTATATTAGATTCATCTAGTGAATATAGATTGATCTTTGGTTCTATTTCACCCCTATCTGAACTCTACAACATCATCTTTTCTCTTTGTCCTACCTTACAACTAAATTTCCCTTTTGAACTTTCTTTTGAGATGTAGTGTCTTCTAACATTTTGCACTAAACCCTATGTCATGTTTGGTGAACTTTACATGAAAGGATGATGGAAAAGAGTTGTAGTATGGGGATGTTACAAGTTCTTCTAATGATGTAAGGAAAGTATTGTCGGCTTTTACTATGCATTTCTAATAGTAGTAGTAGCTGCAATAATAGCAACAATCATTTGCATGTTACAACTATATATATCATCTGAAACATCTGACGACCATGTGCCACCCATAGTCTTCTCATCAAATATAGCATCACGACTAATGATAACCTTTTGAGAAGAAGGATCATAAAATTTGTAACCTTTGGAATGATCTGAATAACCAAGAAAAATAACCTTCAAAGCTGGAGGATCCAACTTATGTCGAGTGTCCTTGGGCACATGAATATAAGCAATGCAGCCAAATGTGCGAAAGTGAGAGACTGAAGGTGTCTTCCCTGTCCAACCAAATATGTTGCTGCATCATTAGCAGCTCGCGAGCTAGTTTGGCTTCGACAACTACTTGCAGATTTGGGACATCCTTCATCATCTAGTACACCTCTTCGATGCGATAACCAAAGTGCTATTAGTCTTACCAAAGACTATATACAACATAGTAAATCAAAGCATATTGCTATTCATTATCATTATGTTCGACATGAAGTCAAGAAAGGTTCCATTATGGTGGAGCATTGTCCCAGTGATCAAACGGTTGCAGACATCTTCACAAAAGCTCTTAATGAAGCTCGCTTTAGCTTATTAAGACATGAACTTGGTATTGTTCCAAGTTCTTGTCTCACTGATTGAGGCATGTATCATTGTATTCAAGAAAACTTTATAGTAAATCATTTTTGTATCGTAGGTATGTGTAGGGGCTCGGGTTTTTCCCTTGTTCTCCCCAAGGGTTTTTTCACTCGCAGCCAGAGACCTTTGTTTGAGTGGGGATGTTACAACTATATATATCATCTCTCACTTGACTTGGGTCTCACCTATATATACTAACTCTACATCAATATGAATCAATCTTTGGGAGTATGTCTTGTGTATCTCTCTCGTACTCTCTCTCTCTCTCTCAACATTGCAAAGCATAAGTCCATCATGAGTAAAGCATTGTAAGTTGTTGAAAGCTAGGTTAAATTGTTTGATGCTTAGAATGTTTCCAACTACTTTAAGATGTATGCAAAAAAGCCAAAATTACTTAGGATATATGCACACGTGATATGTAAATATTTTATGCAGTTCACAAATAATGAGAGCTAAAGCCTCACATAAACAAGATTTATATAAAAGATTCTACATCCCGGGGAGTCCACCTATAAGAAAGCATCTATATAACATGTGTTCAAAGGATATTAAGAAATACCCTTTCTTTACATGCTATAAAGCTTTAAAATGAACCCTTTTACTTTACTAAACTTATGGATTTTTTTCAAATTGTAATTAAAAAATCCCTTTTGTAAATATAATCCGGTAAATTTTACTAGATATAATACCCTTTCTTTTTAACTCATGTGGTATCTTACATGTTCTATAAGGTGTACTCCCCATGTTCTACATGGGATGAGTTAAAGAAAGCCCTAAAGGAAGAGTATTTTATAGAAGATATAGGATTGATAACTCACAGGATTTTAATGAAGTGGATCACTAAACCCAATAATGATATGTTTATGTCTATGCACAATGGTTAGCTTTGTTGCTTCATTGCTAGGATATTTAGTTCAATACTTCACATCAAACTGTGCAAACCCCCCCTCTCTCTTTTGTATCTCTCTCTCTCTTTTGTTTTGATTTCATTCAACATAAGAAGAGGAGCATAGGTGATTGGAACTAAGTGCTTGTGACTCTACAAACACATTGAGTATGTTTTTTTGGTATTGGATCTATTCTAATCTTAGTGAACTCCTTTTTAGTGCCAACATCTTGGATACAATAAGTGTGTGCATAGTCACTTGAATAATGAAATTTCTAGCTTGAGACTTTTATGCTTTATTAAATATAAATATATAGACTAATGTATATGAGCAATAAATTTCATTTTAAGCCTAAGAAATTCTTAAGAAATTACAAGTGACACATGAACATATTATCATGCAAATCTTCTTCCTCAACCAAAAGGTTTAAATGCAAATTAGCCGCTATATCCCTTAATCTTGCCAACATGCCTTCACCTATAGGCCACCTATGGATTACTTTAATCCGTTCTATAATCCTTCCTTATTTTTACTATTGAATGTACAAACTTATGTCATTTTTGTAAAATTCCCCATGGTGAGCTCTCTGGGCTTGTAGTGTGCAAACTTGTGAGCTCTCTTCTTGCTTCTTGCTTGCATCTTGCTTGTGTGATAGAGGGAGACATTGAGAGAGAGAGAGAGAGAGAGAGAGAGAGAGAGAGAGAGAGAGAGAGAGAGAGAGAGAGAGAGAGAGAGAGAGAGAGAGAGAGAGAGAGAGAGTGTGTGTGTGTGTGTGTGTGTGTGTAAGGTAGAGTGAGGGACTGGTCTAGGAGAAGGTCTTGCGTCTTTTTCTCCCTCTTCTTCTTCTTCTTCTTCTTCTTCTTCTTCTTCTTCTTCTTCTTCTACATGAAGATTTCATAGTGATTTAAGCAAAGCTTTCTTGAGGTGCATCACGTGGTTTATGGAGGTATCAATGGCCCTTTTACCATTAGACTATAATGAGAAGGTAAATTGATGAGTGTACTATGCTTGTTTGGTGAGTGTGCAATGGTTATCTAAGAGGTAGTCATATCTACATTGCTTGAAGCACTTGAAACAATAAACATTCCAAAAATTCTAGCATGCATAGCTTATGAAAGCGACGACAACCTCAAATTAGAGAACACACAATTTGTAGAAGGTTCAGACATGATGCAACCAACTATTGATTGCAACAGAGATTATCATACCCTCAACCTTATGTTCAAAGACTCCATTTGATAAATAAGAAATTTCATTTTATTTGAGGAACTCCATTAGCTCTAGCCATGGTAAACAATCAGAGACATTCTACACCTAGAGTAAAACTTAATCAAATAGGGAAACATCTCCTTCACTAATCATAACACTTTCACAAATAAATGCTCATATTCACTATGTGGAGGAGTCACTAGATGAATAATTGTTCCTAAACATCTATATCTCATATGATGAGGAGGGCAACCTAGTACTTATGGACTATTGACCAATTCCAATGTGATGACATTAGGTAGAGGAAGGGGTTGAGGGTTTAGAGGTATGCAACCTCAAGAACCACAAAAATATTTAAATTATAGTTATCCTAGGGATATTGTGTCTCAATGTCCATAGAAAAGGTAAGAGTTTAGAGATAAGGTGAAACAAAGATACCCTAAATTTGGCATTTTCTTTAATGTAACATTGGCCAATGGCACAAAAGTGAAACCCTTTATACTCTTAAAGAATTGGCTGAGAAAATTTATAGGAGTCCAGTTCTCAATGATTTTTTTGGTTATGAAGCCAGTGGATGAGGATATCCTATTAGGAAGGCCTTAGATGCAAAAGCCTTGAGTAATTAAAGTCAAGGTAATGAACTAATATTTCTTAGAAATAAAACAAAAGAAATCCACGTAGAAATGGATATGTGGAAGACTTCACCAATCAACCTGGATGCCATCTTTATAACACTAAAATGAGATTTGTGAAGCATGCTTAATTATGGACCCCACAAAGTACATGCCATGCCCAAAGAATGAGCATGATTGGATGCACGTTCATGCAACCATCAATTTTCCATTCTTAGATGGTGAAAAAGAGTAAAAGTGAAGGTATTGAGGGATTAAACGAACCAAGGAAGTTTGTGACCATGGCTTGTGACCCTTAAACAAAGTTCTACCCATATTACTGTTGTGCATGACAGAAACTAATGCAAATAATGGAAAAAATCCTAGCACAAACTTTTGAGTGCCCACCTACAAAGTTGAAGCTAATTAATAGTCTCAAGTTTCTTAGAGAAGTTTTGAAAAAAAAATCATGCAGAGACCCTAGAGCCCTTACAAGAACTCCTAGAAACCCGATAATTGGAAGTGGAAAAAGGTGCATCATAGTCAACCTTAACACTCACACCTATAGTAGAACATGATGGTGCTCTATTTGATCACTAGCTACCCTATCAAGACATGGCATTCTTTCATGTAGCACCATAGCATTCTTAGAATTTCCACCACCTCATTGAAAGTACTTTTTATAAGCAACTACAATTGTAGCCTACATTCGCTACACCACTAAAATATAGATCTTCATTCAAAAAACCACTCCTTCTCTACTTGAATCATATTTTGAAAATGGCATACTTGAGTGCTTGAGCATCACTGATCAATAAGTCAAGCCTCCACTATCCTTGCATTGATAAAACATGAGCAATTTACATTTACTATTGTAGCCCCGTAACTAGAGTAATATGGTTGCTTGATTACTTCCTGACAATAGGTCCCCTTTCCTAAGCTTTGCATTAATAGCATGGACCCTTACTTTTGGTTTAATGGAAACCTTACAAAGATACAAATTCTTGCATCAAGATGAGCTCTTCATGAGATAACAACAACAAATTTTTCCATTATTCTTGTTTCAATCAGTATACTCTACTAGCAACATTTGCAATAGCATTTCTTGCTCCCAATCATCACCGTCTTTCTAAAGTTGACATAAGAATCAAAAGCTAATCCTTCTAGATTTGCTTTCAACTTTCTCTAGCTCAAATCCTCCATTATAGAGTGGGGTGGTGATGATATCTCATCCTATGGTATGCCATCTCTCTTTTCACCATAGAACTATATAAACCTCCTTATCTTCTTTTTTGTTTTTTTTCATTGGCCCTTAGCAAAGGACATCATAGCCATGATGAATATAATAGGTAAGAAAAAAAATTGTCTACCATGATGAGCCTCCATCCAAAGCAAACACAAGTTTATCATACTTATGAATTTTCATGTCCATATTTTCTTCAATCCATTTCATTTTCTAGCTCGATTTGGTGTTGATCCCCATAGGACCCCCCAAAAACCTCAACACCTCCCCCACTTTAATCAAATTGAAGCCATATTTTCAGATCCATCCGAGTTTTTCTTATAGTTTGTGGTATAGCTTTTTTTGGGATCTACTAACCATAGCTCGCCATAGCTAGGCATATTCATTGTACACTTGTAATAGTCTATCCACATTCTTCTTATCCACTCTAACAACATTCTACTTTCCAACAATAAATAACTGGGGGAATAGCTCTAAGACCCAATGGTAGTGGGAGATTGTGGATGGCTCCACATTGAACCCTAAATTCTAAATCCCTGAACCATGGGTAAGCCCCAAATGTAAGAGGAACAAATGAATACTAGCTTTGTATGACTAGTCTTTGCAGAGTGAATGCTTATGACATGAATCCATTTACCCCCACTTTGGTCATTGCATTGGAAAACATCCTAATCATTTTATAGAAATGACTACCAAAACACAGTTTTTCCATAACATTCAGGAGTAGAACCAACCCAACCTATCATAGGCTTTATCTAAATCCATCTTGACCAATAGGAAGTTTCCTCCAATCTCCAAGGTATGCTTGATTGAGAGGATGAAGTTCAAGATGGAATCCTACATTCTCCTACCATCATGCACAAAGCCATATTGGGACTTATGAAGTACTTTGCCCAATAGAAACTTCAAAGAGTGATTTAGATAAAATGAGAAAAATCCCATGTTGTGGAAAAATTGGAATTTCCAAGGTTAACATTTGTTATAATAAGTTTGTCTAATATTATGAGTTTAGGAAGCGATAATAGGATTGAGAAGTATCGTTTTTTGTATGATTATTCTCTTTTTATTTTAAGCTTGGCCATCTAATAAGGCCTTACATCTATGCTTTGAATATAGTTAGCCCACTTAATTATCATTAACAGCTATTATTCTTATTTTTTGGTGAATATTGATATTGGCAAGTTCATTGATGAAAGTTTATGATGAGAAGTGTGTTTTTTCTTAATTTAAATTAATTTAGATCATTTTTCTTAATACTTTAAAAAATTAAACCCTTTAAAAAATTAATAAATTTAAATGGAAAATGATCTAAATTTAGTGAAATTTGAATGTCATTGTAACTAAAAATCAATTAATAAGATATAATTTAATGAAGTGTGACATTAAATAGTTGAAATCTACCCCAATATACTAGACAATCTCTTTGGTTTTGGATTGTTAACTCAGCCTTCATGTACTATTGTATCTTCTCACACGCAACCTTTGGTATCTTCACTCTTTTACGTTAAACTAGTCCATTTATTTCCATGACCAAACAATTCAACATGTTCATATACCTTTAGGTCTACCTTATTCTCCATCTAATACTTATTCCAAAAATCATGATAAATCCCTACATCAGTCATTCTTTACACTTGAAGCATGTTATTGACTATTGGGACAATGTTATCAAATAGATAAAGAGTCTTGTTAGCTAGATGTCGAGACCAAAAATGGGCACGAAACTGGCTCTAGGGCTCTAGCTGAAGCCTCCTATACTCACCTAAACAATCACATAGCCTCACAGCCAAGAGTGTGTAGACACTACAAATTGATTTATCGAAAGAATACATTTGTAGATACCATCTCTAGATTATAGTCCAACTTGATGCCCTTCCCAAATCCAAGAAAAAGGAGTACCCAAACATATTGGTATATCTAACACCTAGTAACAAAATGAAGGGAGCACCCCCCAGCTTATTCCTGTGGCCCCACTACGGCTCTCCCACACCCTAGGGATTAGCCCCAAGATGCACTGTTTCAACATAAAGCATAGATGCAACATAGTCCTCTCTTTTAGTAAAATAATCCAAGAGATAATATAATCCTCACCACATCAGTCCCCAAAGGAAATGATAACACACTAGACCTAAATCTTAGGGAGTCATTAGACTCATCGTGGATCAATCATTCGAAATATATTGCTATGCATCTAGGAGATAATTCTCTTAATCCCATGTACGAAAATGTGGATACAAAGTGAATGATATATGTGCTCAATCAAGTAAACTTATAAATCAATCAGTGTGAATATACACAAATAGCTCTTTCATGATTGCACTCTAGCCTGTTGCTTTGTTGCTAAGGTAGAACTAGAATAACCCATGTTCAAGTAAGTTACTTATGAATATATGTGTGCATCACGTGGGTTCAAAATAAGGTATTTTTAAAATACCATTTTTTACATACAGAAGGGTATAATATAAAGGGGTTATTTATAGATTTAATAGAAAATGGTTCTGTTTTATTCATGAAAAATTCACAAATATGGATATTTATAAATAGACCTTCACTACAAGATACAAACTTTAGAACAAGCGATGAAAATGTTCATTAAAAAATTGCTCCCGTCATCGCAAAAAAATCGGTATTACCAATGCCATAGAACAGTCACTATCATCGTTGCTATATGCATTGTTATCAGCGTCACAAATGTGACACTCAAAGCCACACAAGTAGTGACACTTTGCGACACAAACTGCGATGCTAATAGAAACATGTGTAGGTAAATTCGCGATGCTAATAGCGATGGTTACAAGGGAAAAAAAATTTGTGGCTACCCTGCCACAAATAGCACTATGTGCTTTATTTGGGCCATACAAAAGAGTTTTAGTAAAGTGTACAATGCTCGTCTAAATGAAGGCAAAGTGCACTTGAATCCATAAGACTGATACATAGAGTAAATACAAGATTGTGTAATAAAAGTGACAGTATAATCATGGCAAGATACAAATGATGATAATAACATAGTGCATAGAAATTGCCTAGGCATCTCGCCGCAAAGGAGCATCGAACGGACTCTGCAAAAAAGGAAACAAGTACACATCGGTCCACTATACAATAATGTATTTTAATTAAAATTAGTAACTACGGACAAGAAATATGAGTGACTTACTGGGCCGCCGTGTCCATACAATCGGTCAATCAATGCAATGAGACCGTGTCTCTCTGCATATTAAGTCTCTAGGCCGGTGGGATCACAGTTTGTAATGGACTACTATAAAGAAAACAAAATACAACTATTAGAAACAGGATTGTCAGTTTAAGGGATATTGCAAAAAAAATAACCAAGTAAAACAAAAGAAAAACTTACAAAGTCCTCCGGATAAGTCCTGTGGCCGTTACTCCCAAGATGATGGACCACTCCTGTCTCCAATCATGCCCTCGCCGCCTCGCGTTGCTGTCTCCAACATCTTGGAGAATCTGTAGCCTCCTCCCTGAGGTAGTGCTAGTCATCTGAGTCTAGCCACTCTGGCTTTGAGGTCCCACTCCACGTCTCTGTAGCACCCCCCAGAACCACTCCCTCCATCCGGACCAAGTCTGGGGCATCGACCTCGTCTACTGGAAACTGAAGCATCAAAGCGCATCGAAGTAGATCTAATAGAACGACCTGATGGTGTCCAAGACAGCTCTTGGTCCACCATATCTCTGAATCGAGCCATTAAATCTAGAGACATACATGTGAAGATCTCTTGTAGCTCTTTGTCACTCATCCCTCGACTCATCGTGTAGATCCAAATATCTACAAAGATCACCTGTACAGATAAAAATTGATGTTAGCATAATTAATATAAATCAAGAAAAGCATAGTAATATAAATCTTTAAAAAATGATGTTACTTAAAATGCATACCTTATGTACCCTTATAAGCCATTCATCAACGAATTGAGTAGGTGGATGCTCCAAAAGTACCCTATGGACCCATGTCAATCTCCTGAAAAAACTCCACATACACTGGAAGGTCGATAGACAGGTCACCACAAAAGGATGAGTCTTCCTCGTTCTCAAAGAATTCTTGGACTCTTGTATTTCCATCATTGTTACCTGTTTTTGGCTCCTTTGCATGCTCCAAGCTTTCAGCGGCTTCCACCCCTTGCAATATCGACCCCTGTATTTGCATACTTTCCTGATCTATGTTGGCAACATTGCTTTGATCATATACTCTTGCACTTCGGGAAGCTGAAGGTACAACATACCACCATCAAGGTTGTTGAGGGTTTGGATAGACAATTATCTGTTTAAAATCATGTACAAGAGAGATTTAACTTTTGTGACATGTACCATGTCATAGTAAAATTTAAAAAAATATGTGTTCATGCACCTGTTCACAATGGGCCGTCAATACAAACATGTTGCGCAAATTCGTCCATCTTTTTTCAGAATCTATTTCGAGAAATCCAGATGAACCTCATCAAATTGTTGCCCCAGCTCCTTGAAGTACCATTTTGAACCACTGCACATCGAATAGGATCATGAAGAAGCTACGGTAATCCACCTTGATAATACTTTCCCCAAAATACTCCATCTCATCTATAATGGTGTTTGGACCCGTTGCTTATCGTCAGCTCTCTTGCTCGAACTTTGCCATGATACCACAATCTATTGTGGAGTATATTTTGTCAATATGCTCCACGCGAAAATGCCATCCACGCGACCATGTCGCATTGTACATTTTGTAATGTACATTGAAACAGTCAATTATTTGTCATATATAAAATCTAGATTACGACAAACCCTAAACACATCGTCACTTTTGGACTACATCTCCTCAAGAATTCCCACTCCTCACTTGAGATCTCCGCCCCTTTGCGAGACACTACAGTCAAAGCTCCATGCAACCATTGCGTTGACATAAACTACGGCATCTCCTCTATGCCCTTGGGATATTGAATCAGTTGATGGCATGTACTACGTCAAAATTCAGATCACGCTTCTTTTCGATCTTTCCTAGCTTGCTCGTACGTAGCAAGCCATGTCTCCATGGAGGCATGGTGCAACAAACAAAAGTGATTCACTTTCTTCTCCATTGCAGCATCCATTCTTTTTTCTACCCCATTTTCAACCACCACATCTCTGGTCAATCTATCATTCTCCTTCAGTGACCAAAGCATAGTGTTGTCTGGATCCACTATTGGTAGCCCACTGTGAAATATGCACTAATGCCTCAGACACCAACCAACCTTTAGCCATGCTACCTTCTGGCCGAGCTTGTTGTCACACAAGGCCTTTCAAGGTTTTCATGAAGTGCCCCAAGAAGATCATCCATCGCGTATGGACAAGTCTAGCAATCTCCACTTCATCTACAAGATGTACCAAAAGGTGGATTTATATCATGAGCATGCTAGTGGGTAGGTATTTCTAAAAGAGACACACCATCTCCACTACTCCCTGACTTGCGAATCACGTCCATATTTTTGACTTTGTAGCAGTCGAGAATGAGCAAGCTAAGGATGAGGTGTCCTTTCTTCATAGAAAGCCACAAAGGGATATTGTAGTTAACAAGAACTACATGCCACACACTGTAAGAAGTTGAGCGCAGACGGAATGGATTCACGCCATCCATAGTAAGACCAAGCCGAAGATTCCTTGGCTCTCAAGCAAAGCCCAAAAATGTAGAGTCAATGTGGCTCCATGTGCATGAATCTGCTGATATTCGTTGGACTCTATCTATGGATCTATTCTGCTCATGCCATGTTGTCAAGTTTGCCATGCCGAACGTAGGAAACATGTGATTTATGTGGGGGATAAGCGAAAAGCCTCTAAGAACTTTTTGAGGGATGGTTTTCCCTTGCAAGTCCTATCGATACCTGTGAGCACCACACTTTGGACATGTCTCCATAGTCATGTATTATCCTCAAAACAGTAAGCAATCGTTGATACATGCATGAATACTATTGTAGTCCATGCCAAGCTTTCGTAAAACATGTCGTGCATCATCACAAGACTCAAGCATGGTATTTGCAAGTGGTAATATATGAGACTTTAGTAACCTGAATAAAAATCATTAAACACCTTGAAAAAGCACAATTGTTTTTTATGATAGTGTCGAAAACAAATCAACGAAGAGTATGTACAAGGTACCTGAACAACTCGGTCACACTTGCATCACTCCACCCTTGTTTTTCTTGCACACTTAGGAGTGCAAGCAATGTCTTTAGGCGAGATACTCGACACCCATCATATAATGGTATGGATGCTTCCTCTCTAAGCACATCACATGTCTCGACATCCATAGGTATCAATGCATCGATCATTGCCTCCACTCAAGCTCCAAGATTGTAGGAAAGTCTGGAAGGCTGCCTATCTCCTCTGGTATTGATGATATAGATTGGGTAGTACCTTTCAAGTGGTGGATTGGCTTAGGCACTCCATCCATCGCACACCCATGAACTCTTCTAACTGGCCGCAAAGGGTAGTACCTTTCAAGTGGTGGATTGGCTCAAGTATTCCATCCATCGCACGCCCATGAACTCTTCTAACTGGCCGCAAAGGGTGCACTCCTCCTTGGGATGAGACATTACCTCCCTGTAATAAATTTGTCGACCACATCCAATGTTTTTGTATATGATATTCAATTAGTTTGCGAATACAATACATGATTGATATACACTTTTCTTACCGTTTTCTCAAAATCTAAGATCACCTGGTTAATGATCTCTCATTGAAACTCACTGAAGTGTCGTACGTGTTCTATAGACAATCGACGTTTTCGTCTAATTGCCAGCTTACATTGAGAGCAAGCACATGGGACACGTTGATTAAGATACGCCTTGCGATCTTGAACATCACGGTCTTCATCATTTTCCATTTGGTCTACGTTACGACAAACAATTTGTTTTTATTATCATTCTTTTTTTCTTTCTTAAATTGTTTGAGAAGGGATTTCTTCTCTTCTAACTCAATAAAATTAATGTATGTAAAGTCTCCACCAACCTATGGATGGGCCTACAATATGTAAAGTCTAATATGCTATGCATGGGGATGAGGGAGTAGCTACCCTATGTCGGAGTGTTTCCCATCCCATGGTATTGCACTGGACCTTGCCACCTTTTTTCCTTTGTGCGTACCTTTAACAAAACCCCCCTCTCTCTCTCTCTACTACTACTACCACTACTACTACTAGTACTCGCCTTCCCGAAGCGTCGAAGACACCCAAGATGCACCTTTAACAAAACCTCTCTCTCTCTCTCTACTACTACTACCACTACTACTACTACTACTCGCCTTCTCGAATACACCAAAGGTGCACCTTTAACAAACCTCTCTCTCTCTCTCTCTCTCTCTCTCTCTCTCTCTCTCTCTCTCCTACTACTATTACTACCACCACCACCACCACCACCACCACCACCACCACCACTACTACTCGCCTTCCTGAAATGTTGAACACACCCAAGGTGCACCTTTAACAAAACATATATATATATATATCTCTCTCTCTCTCTCTCACCACTACCACTACCACTACCACTACTACAAACAAGAAAATAAGAAATTAAAGAACTACTACTACTACTACTACTACTACTACTACTACTACTACTACTACTACTACTACTACTACTACTACTACTACTACTACTACTACTACTACTACTACTACTACTACTACTACTACTACTACTACTACTACTACTACTACTACTACTACTACTACTACTACTACTACTACTACTACTACTACTACTACTACTACTACTACTACTACTACTACTACTACTACTACTACTACTACTACTACTACTACTACTACCACCATCACCACCACCACTACTACCACTACAAACAAGAAAATAAGAAATTAAAGAACAAGATCTTATCCTCTCTTTGTTTTTTATCCATTCATTCTCCTCTCTCCCTCCCTCTTTCTCTCTTTCTCTCTTTCTTTATTACGTTTCATGTTTTTTTCCTCTCTCTCTTCTTCCTTATTTCTTTTTCTCTCTTCCTCTCCCTCTCCCATTTCCTCTCTTTCTCTCTCAATACACATCATTATTAACAAAAACAAGTAAAAGAAAATGAGGAAAAACAAAAACAAACCAAGAGGGAGAAATGCACTCACCGCAAAGGCCCGAGGATGGATTCGGGCGGCTCCTCTTCCCTACAATGGCTCCTCTTCGCCCTTCGTGCACTTCCTCCTTTTCTTTGCAAACAGCGGTGGTGACAGTGAGAAACTCTCCTTCTCCCTCTTTCTCTCTTTCTCTCCCTCTCCCTCTCAAATGCACAATGCAGCTCGCTCTCTCTTTTGCTTTCTCTTTCGCTCTTTCGCACAAAATGCCGCACTCGAGGTTAGGCCCACCTTTTTTCACATGAGTACTATCGCAATGTCGCTAATTTGCATCATAAATGGTAGTCTCTATACTCCTATAACCTTGTAGTGCTTGAATGCACGTGATAAAGAGGATATATATATAGTAACTTTCTCGAGAACCCGTACTACTATCCTTTTTAAGACTTAAATTTAAAAAAAAAACTATATGCTAGAATATGAAAAAAATTATAATCCAAATGATATTTAACTCCTACAATTCTCTTCCTACTACCATATAAGATTTTACATTCGATGGGTAGGTTAAAAGGGTATTTCATGTATATTTTCTTTATGTAGGAAGTAATAAACATGCACTAAAACATATAAATCAAAGTGAACTAAGACCAATCCTTATGCTTTGCCTTTTTTATACTTTTTAAAATATAATTCTAATTTTGTAGAGTTTTTGGAGCATAAAAACTAAATTTTCTCTATTTTCTTTGTCCAAAACCATGTTTTTGAGTACTTTTTCTTATTTTCTTTATATAGAATGCTATATTTTCTAATTTTTCTAAGTCAAAAATTAATGCACACTCTAGTCCATTAGCACATTTAATTTTATCAAATATGAACAAGATTTGATCACTCGAAACCAAGAAAACATCATTTTTCCTCTTAAAATATGCATTTTGGATTTTGAAAAATTAATAACTCACATGCATGGACACGGGTTCTGCATTTTATGATACACAAAACCCTAAAACACATCACAACCAAGCTTCAAAAAAAATTGTCATCACATATGAACAACATTTGCACCATGAATTATAAAAAAGAATTTAAATTTTTATTAAAAAGAGGCTTACTGCCATTTTTCGGGTTTTGAGTCTCAAGAATTGATTTTACGGATTTCCACTGGACCTGCATTTGATCTTCAAATAGCATGAATTATCACTCGTCCTCAACATTAGCATGATCTCATATCAATCTGGTTCAAGCCGTAGACAATTGATCTCCATCTTGGTCTTCTCCAAACGATTCTCGTAGGAAAATTGCTCTCAAGAGGAGAGAGAGGGAGGAGAGAGAAATACTAATTTCACATATTCCCAATTAGGCAACCAATTTTGGATCTGAGATTGGCAATATGAAGTGCAAAAATTAATCATCAGGTTCCTATGATCATAATATAAGATTGTTTTTAGCATCCATACGCCCCCTCCCATCAAAATTGTCGCTAGTAGGAAGTGGGTGGCTATTCTTTTTCATGCGCCATGAAAAATTACCCCCCCCCCCCCCCCCCCCGTTCACACAAACACTTTTTGGGTCCTTTAAGGTCCCAAAGGTCACCCTTCTTCAATTTTACAGTTCTTTTACACTTCCATTTGGACTCCATACCACTCGGCCTTTGGCTATCATAGTTTCTGGTATCTGATTCTCATGCTCGAAAGTCAACCAAATATCCCATTGGACCATTCATGATGGACAAAATATATTTTGGGCTATGGGTATTTGTTGGATTAATCATCACGCTAATAGCTGAGGTTTTAATCAGCCTAATTTATTATCCAATATTGTTTCAAGGCGACACTCAATTATAAACTAGAAATAACATGTTTATAGCCATTAGACAGCCATTGATCTTTGAATAGCATTGGTTATCAGTCTTGGCTATCAGCACTATCTCATATCAATCCGGTTCAAGCCAAACAATTGATCCCCATCCCTATCTTCTCCAAATGATTCCCAGAGGAATTTCTCTCAAGAGGAGAAAGAGTGGGGAGAGAGAAATACTGATTTCACATCTTCACAATTAGACCACTGATTTTGAATCCGAGACTAGTGATATGAAGCGCAAAAATTGAGCAGTAGGCTACTATGATTAGAGTATAGGCATATTCTAAACCTCCTTACTACTTCCTTCCATCAAAATCATTGCTATGAAGCAGACAACCTTTTATTTTCGTGCACCATGAAAAATTGACCCCCTCCCTTCACATGAAAAATTATGGGGCCCTTTGAGCTCCTAGAGGTCACCGCTCTTCAATTTTAAAGTTCTTTTACACTTCCTAGCCTTTGGCTATCACAATTTTAGGCATTTGATTCTCGTGCTAAAAATTTCTATCTCACTGTCTCGAAGTCTTGGAGCCTGGAAATTGCTCTACCTTATCTTGGCATCTCCAAAAATAATGAAAAATCTATTACTACTAGGAGATTCGTCTTTAGGGGTGATTTTAAATCTCTTCTTCCTCGGCCACTTAAAATTGTCGAATTTGCATTCATCACTTCCATTGAGCTTTAATTTTCACTTCGAATTGATAGAATTTGGAACACTTTTGGGGGGTTTACTATATATATATATATATATATATATATATATATATATATATATATATATATATATATATATATATATATATATATATATAAACCTCCATTCATGGCCTATCTATAAATATCCTAATCTGTGAATTTTTCTTGACTAAAACACAACTTTTTTTTATCCAAGCGGAAAGTAACCCCTTTATATGACACCCTTGTGTATATAAAAAATGTATAAAAATGGTGTTTTAAAAACCCCTTATTTTGAATTCACATTATACATATATATATTCATGAGTGACCGCCTTGAGCTTGTTAGTCAAGCAGAGTAAAATTTGGCATCATATGTAGACTTTTGCCTACGGACATATCAAATAGATGATTAGTATCACGTCAAAGAATGGAGACTCCAAAAAAGATGAAAAATGGTTAGGATTTGAGTAATGGAATGAACAATATTGTGGGCCACATTATTTGAAACCAAAGGAAAAATTCAATTTATATATTGATGTGCAATACAAATACTTCCTCCTACTAGGAAAGAAATGCAAGAATCATGGAGCTTAGTGGACTAAAAACATAATCTAGTACTACATCTACAATTAGCCCTTGGTCTAGAATACTAAGGAGTAGTCCCACATCTTCAGGTGCATCTGCTACTATTGAAAGTAAAGACAAAGGAAAGAAGTGTCTAATTTTCAATATCAACATTGATAAGCCGGAGGACTTCTCAACTTATCTTGACCATAGTTTCATCACTATGTGCAACTCATAACTCTACACCCCCATCTTTGGTTATCGCTCATTTGACTTTAGGTATTGTTAAGTTAGAACCCGACTCATGTCGTTTTAGGGGACTAAAATGGGACTATGCCATATGGGCAAAGAGGTTGAATGGCTCATCCCTCTCGTTTCCCATTCTCTTTGAACCAAGTGTGGTATTGATCTGCTTCAGATTGGGTATCTCTACATAAAGTAGGATGTCCAAAACCCGATGCTAAATTTCTATTAGGAGTCCTTTGCCCTAGAAACCCAGATTTCGGGTCGATGCTAGTGGGTTTGGCTGCAAATGTTTCGTTGCGAGGTGAACTTAGGAAACCCTAGAAGACAAACCCTGGAACATTCCATGGGAGTGCCAAGCGGCGATGCTTTGTATCCTCCCTGAACTTGGGGTAGGCCAACAACAAAATCCATACTAATAAATTTCCATTTCATTTGGGGAATGTCAAACGGTTGCAGCTTCCCTGGCATCTTAATATGTTTGGCTTTGATACGTTGACAAGAGAAACAATCGGTAACATATTTGAGAACGTCACCTTTAAGTCTCTCCCAATGGTAGCTCTTTCTAACTGTATTGAGAGTCTTGGCATAGCCAGGATGTCCTGAAAAAGGGGAATCATGAGCTTCCCACAATATCTTCTGCTTAAGGGACTGGCTTGCCAGTATACACAATCTTGTTCTATAGTAGACAAGTCCACTATTGATAGAGAATTCATGATACTTAGCCTACAGATTTTTGTTCTGATCCTTGATAGAGATCTCCCTTAGCATTGTTTGGTACGCCGGATCATGGCATGCATCCTCTCTAGCTAACTCAAGTATTGGATTGTTTGGCATAGATACTTTTGTAGCTAGAGATCTAGCTATTGATGGATTCTACAAGATTAGTGAATTAAGGAATGCATTGCGACTAAGTGCATCGGTAACTACATTCTCTTTTCATGGTCGGTACTTGATTTCAAAGTCATACTCCTCTAGTACTTCAATCCACTGACGTTGCCTCATGTTGAGCTCGTTCTAGGTAAAGATCCACTTGAGACTCTTATGGTTAGTTACTAGTGTAAACTTGTTACCCAGTAGGTAGTGTCTCTAAATCTTTAGAGCATGGATGATAGCTAGCAATTCCAGATCATGCGTGGCATAATTCTTCTCATGACTCTTCAATTTCCTTGAAGAGTATGCTACAGGATGACCTTCCTGCATGAGCACACATCCCAAGGCAAGTGTGCTAGCATCAGTTACTACCTCGAACTCCTTATTGAGGTCTGGAAGTTTTAGGATAGGTGCTAATACCAAACTTTGCTTCAATCTATCAAAGCTATTTTGTTCGGGAGTTCACCAAGCAAAGGTTGTTTGCTTCTTCAGTAAGTCTGTCAGAGGTGTTGCAATCAAAGCATAGTTTTTTATGAAGACCCTATACCATCCTGTCAATCCAAGAAAGCTGCGTATTTCTTTGACAGATGTTGGTATTGGCCATTCTAGCACAACTCTGACCTTGGCTGGGTCCACTGAGATTCCTTTTGCTGATACGATGAATCCCAGATATTCAATCTGACACTTGAAGAATGCACACTTCTTCATTTTAGCATACATCTTATGTGACCTCATTGTCTCAAGGACAATCCGAAGTTGGGGTTCATGATCTTCTTCCTGTGTAGAATAGACTAAAGTGTCGTCGAAGAAGACAAGCACAAAATCATCAAGATATGGCCTAAAGATATCCTGCATTGACTTGTTGAAGGTGGCAAGGGCATTCGTAAGCCCGAATGACATAACTAGAAACTCAAAGTGCCCATATCTTGTGTTGAAGGCTGTCTTTGGGATATCTTCTTCCTTGATCCTTATCTGATAGTAACCTGACCTAAGATCAATCTTGGAGAAGATCTTTGAACCCTGAAGACGATCAAGAAGCTCATCTATTCTAGGAATAGGGTACTTGTTCTTGACAATTGATTGATTCAACCCTCGGTAATCAATACATAGTCGAAGTGTCCCATCTTTCTTTTTCTAAAATAGTACTGGAGCTCCCCATGGTGAACTACTGGGACAAATGTAGCCCTGATCTAGCAGTTGTTTGAGTTGTTCCTTGAGCTCAATTGCTTCTAGTATGGACATTCTATAAGGTCTCTTTGCAATTGGCGCAGCTCCTGGTACTAGTTTAATCTCATGATCCACTTCTCTTTGAGGTGGGAGTTCTGTTAACTCTTCAGGGAATACGTCCATGTATTCCTTTAGCCAAGAAGGTCCTCCACTAGACTCTTGCTTCTGATCTAACTTGTTGAGCTTAATTAAGTAGACATGTAATCCTTTCCTGACTCCTTTTATGATCCGAGATGCTTTGGCCAATTGGATTTTTGGCACTCCAGCCTCACCTTGAGTTGTGGCTAATTCCTTTTCAGAGTTTCGAAAGGAAACTTGGCCCTTCCCACAATGAATGTGGGCATGGTTAGGCTTAAGCCAATCCATTCTGAGTAGACACTTATGGATACCTAAATTCATGACTCTGAATTTGACCGAAGTCTTCTTTCCTCCTAGAAAGAATTCCACCTTAGCAGTTTTCCTGGTACAAGTAACCTCACGACCATTTGCTAATTCCACAAGCAAAATAGGTGCTTCTACTGTGGCTATTCCTAATCTTTTTGCACAAGCTGGTGAGATAAAGAAATGTGTACTGTCACAATCAATCAAGGTCATGAAACTTTTACCTTGATAGTCCGACGGTGTTTGAATCATCGAGAATTGGCGATTCGAGCCTTTCTTGTGTAGAGCGGCATGGACTGTCACCCTTTCAAATTCTGCTTCCATGGTTGGATCTTATTCTTCTTTTTCTTCACACATTTGCCTATTGGCAACATTGGTGGTTCTTCCTCTGCCTCGGGTAGCAGCTCCTTGACCACGGCTTATTCCTTGAAAGGTGCTTGGCGATGTCCTCCTCCAGGTTTCGGCCATTGCTTTGAGTAGGAACAAAGCTGTTGACGTTATTAGTCCTTGCTTTCTTTCTTTGTCCCTGATTCTGACCTTGAACTCTCTTCATCTGACGTCTGAATGCTCCTCTATTCAGGTCATTACAAGACCAGGTTTTGTTACCCCTTGGTCTAGCTTGCACCTCCTGAATTATAGGCGCAGCTCGAATGAGAGCGTCTTGAAGATCTGATGGACGCATAGATTCGGGACGGGTATTTACTAGTGGATTTAAACCAACACAAAATTTGGACACCTTCTGTGTCATGTCCATCTGTGGCGCATACTTAAGAAGTGAGACAAATTTAGAATAGTATGCATCATGGGTGAGTCCCAGCTGTTTTAGCTCGTAGAACTCATTCATTTTCTGCGTGCAATATGCAGGTGATAAATATCTTCCCTGCATGGCTTTCTTCAGCTTCTCCTAGGTAACGGATCCTTCCACGATCCCTTGATCCCTGCACCATTGCTTCCACCAAAGCCTAGCTTCGCCGATGAGCTTTAGCTTGGCGAGCATAGCTTGATTGGCGGGTGCAGTATCGGTTGTTTCGAAGTAATCCTCCATGGATTCAATCCAAATTTTAGCATCTGCTTGAACGGACCTGCCTCTCCCGTCAAATTCGGGCGGCTTAATTTGCTTGAGAAGAAACTTCTTCTCCTGGATTACAGCAGTACTTGATGTAGGAGGCGAACTAGGAACATGTACTTGGGGTTGTGCCTGGATAAAGGTTTCTTAACATTATTACACGATAATCGTTATTGATTTATATTACATCTTCAATTCCGCTATCACCCAAGAAATCTAACCACTTAACTTTTTATCGATTCTCATGCACAATCAAACATTGATAAAAGGAAGTCTTATTTGTATTTATATGGGCATAGCCCCTTTCGGAATACAACATTTCTTGTGATGATAAGCCAACTGTTATATTTAGTTTGGGGAGAACAACGTTGTATTACATTTATCTACAGGAATTGTATAATAGTATGGTTTCGGGTCATGGATCTTCAAGAATCGGTAACTCATTGGAAGTTCAGGGTATCCTTTCCTTTGGAATCCATTCTTCTCATGGTGCCCCAACACTTTAATCCTGTCGGCGGGGATCACACAGGTTACTTCCTCATATACATATGAGTTCATCTCAACCCTTTGACCTCGAATATGTAAAGTTGAGTTTATGTGAGCTTCCACAAAAATAAACAGTTTCACGACTTTCAGGTCTTCCAACCACTTGATCCTCTTTAGGTTGGTTTGTAGGTAAGCAAACCGGTGGGCAGCTATATAGTAGATTCCTGAGGCACCCGTCCATCTTTGTTCCATGTACAAAGGCAATGGATTATAGATTTTCTCTAGGATGTTCATCATCTCAACCCTTTGTCGATAATCAGGGGAATGCATCGTAGTCATAGACATGACTCGAAACACTAAGAACTTGTTCCATGCTTCGTAATTCTGCAAGACAGCATTGAAGGTAAGGAAATATTTGGAACATCAACATTTGCTTTAATTCATCTCATTAAGATTTTATAAAACCTTTGTTGGTCGGCTCTGATACCAACTGTAACATGTCCACCAGTTATCTTTAGGACACGTCTTAGCAGTCCATCGCAAAGAATATCTAGAAAGCTCCACCCGACACTCCCATGGAATGTTACGGGGTTTGCAATCTAGGACTTTCTGCGTCTGCCACGTAGCGGAAGTATTCTGGCTGTTCCCACTTAGGACCGACCTGAATTAGGGTTTTGCTTATTGGTCATTTCCTAATGGCAACTAGCGTCGGACCCAAGCGAACTACTTTACGCAGAAACGTCAGGTCCGACGCGGATTCATGCTGCTCTTGGTTCAAGGAGAATGGCAAATGAGAGGGATGCAAAGCTCAACCTCTATACCATAAGGCATAGTCCCATTCCGTTCGCCTAAAATAGCGTAAATCGAGATCAATCATAACTGTAGGTCAATGCTTTTGTTGTTCATGTTCTTTGACGATCTTCCTAACTGTCCATCATGATTTGAGAAAAGTTCCCAGCCAACTGGGACCACCCATCCGTAGGATGGACCTATGGCCCATCCTCCGCACTTTCCGCGGGTTGTTTTAGCTATTTAATTACCTAACACATTTACTTGGACATGTATCAATCAGCTTCCTTGATTAGCCCGTTAGGCACTGGTTCCTTCACGTAACCATATCACTTGACATAGAAAAGCAATGAGAAAAAAGTTTATTTTTTTACAGGTTATCATATTTTTCTTTGAAATACATAAAGTCCAGCCCGTAGGCTTATCCACAATCCACCCAAAGGTTATCCAGCAATCCACACGGATCACTAATCCAAGTTTTCGCCCGTCAACTAGTATGCGGGCCTCAGGATCCAATCCTGAGTCACGTTAGCCTCTTGTGCAGGGCCCGAAAGGCGAGGGATTTACGGCCAAAGCCCCCCTGGCACGCAAGCATCCTCCTCTCCAAGTAGTGCTTAACGGAGAGACCTCTCGCGGTGGGTTTGGTCCATCTTCCTGGCGCAGTTAACAACCCCCTTGGTTAGGGTCAGGCAGGCAGTTGGGGGTAACTGAAGCTGCCTCTCCCTTCAGGCCTTCAACCTAAAGTATTATATATTCATTTATCTTTTAATTCATTGATCAAACAAAGCCAAACAATGCTCTTAAATCTATAACAAGCACAAACATATCCATTGGTTGTTTTTGTTGGCAAACTACTAAGGAATGAATCCTTCCTCTCGAATGCGTTCAGCACTCGATCCAGGATGACTTGCGACTTGGCAATATCCCCTATGTCCTGGGTTAGGGCATACCCTACTAACCCGACTTGGTCAAATCTTAAGTTCATAGATTATTTTGGTTTATCGGCTGGTCTTTTGCTTCCAAACAATTATCTTTACTCAAGAAAGATACTATATTAGGATGATTATTTATCCTCTTGCAAGATAACTTGCGTAAGGACCTGCCAACCTCATTGCGAGAATTGGCCATTCCCTTGTGATCCAAACACAAGATCATACGACTCCGCACTTGTTGCACAAGTGTCACATCGACTATGAGACTATTCTACTCATCAAATGGAGTCACGAAACAATCTGTTCCCGATTAAATTAGGCTGATGTCGTTAGTCCTAGGGTTCCAAGTTCCATCTTGTAAGATTCTTAGGGACAAACCCTAGATCACTTCCCAAATATGTTTCACTGTCCCTACATTCGGTGAATGTGGGCAAGTATTTAGGGTATAGGAGTTTCAGTTTTAGCAATACGTACGATTAGGTCACGTATTAATTCCTAGTGAATTTCTTGGAATTTAACTCATCTTAAACGAGTACTCTGCGGTTTAGGTGTTTAGGTTTATGCCAATTTGTTTAACTCTTGAAGATAATTACGTTATCATTTCCATAAACACATGACTCGTTGTCTACACGTAAATTGATTTTCAACCCTAACTTATCAATTTAAGGTTACGCATAGGTTAGGTTAATTCCAACTAATCTTCCTATAACTTGCGAATAAAATTCACGCTAAACAAGCAACCTTTTACTAATAATTTATGCAGTTGACAAACGATAATTGCCTAGAGTTATGCATCATAAGAATCATTTCATGTCTTGCACTTTCCTAAGGATTCCTAGCACTTCCCATGATGACTCATTGCGAAGAAGATATTGCTTAATAATGCGACATGCAGTTTATACTTCCATGTTTAAACAAAGTACGCTATCTGAATTCTGTTTTTGTAAATATGGACTAAATGCATATCAATTTTCTAAAGCATTTAAGATGAAAAAAGCATCCTTATTTTCCAACAATTACCCTCGCACGATTATAACAATACCAAATAAAAATTAGGAAGGAAAACCTGGACTTGTGGTGAGATGTCCCCGTGGATGCTATGAGATGATCCTCCTGCGGTTGTGCCTTGGGCTTTCTTAGGAGGCATCACAAATGCAGCCTTGCCGTGGTGGATGAAACTTTGCAACTCCTTTTTGAAATTCCACCATAGCTCCCTTTGCGATAACTTGCACCGTCTGTCGAAAGCGGTTTTAGAAGGCTTCCTCCTTGAAGTAGGGATTTCGAAAAAGGGGGTGTTTCAAAATCTATTGCGAATAAGGCCCATTAAAGCCATGGGAAAGGCTTAATGGCCTTTTAAAGACTCACACGAATGGCGAATAAAAGGTTTAGAAACCCTTACGAGGGATTTTGTATGGGGAAAGAAGGTGTCCCAAAAAAAACCCTTAACATCCTCTTTTCTTTTACATGTGGGGGAGAAAAAACAAGGTATGAAAAGGGCTAAAAACATTATTTTTTTTTCATGCGGGAAAAAAAAACTAAGAGGGCCCTTAGGGGGATTTGAGATATGGGGGAAGAAAGATAATGGCTTTTAAGGTGAGAGCTTTTGAGGGGGTGAGAAAGGGCCTAAAGGTCCAAGGGGGAAATTTGAGGGGGAAGGAAAAAGGGCTAAGGGGGGGCCCTTAGGGGGGAAATTCTAGGGGGGGTAAAAGGGTAGCCTTAAAGGCTATGGGAAAGGGGGCCTAAGGGGGTCCTTAAGGGGGATTTAAAAACACGGGGGATAAAAAGGACCTTTTAAGGTCAAACCTTTTTTGGGGAGGGAAAGGGCGCCTATAAAGCTC
The DNA here is from genome assembly GCF_053477565.2 of Lygodium microphyllum. Lineage (NCBI taxonomy): Eukaryota > Viridiplantae > Streptophyta > Polypodiopsida > Schizaeales > Lygodiaceae > Lygodium > Lygodium microphyllum. The sequence continues at coordinate 92,474,196 of NC_141161.1, read as the reverse complement.
CAAGGGGGAAATTTGAGGGGGTAGTATTAAGGTCGCAGGAGGGTGCCTTTAATGGCAATTCAGGTAGGGGGAAAAGACTTTGAATAGGCCCACATGAAGGGGGGCTTATCAAGGCAATTGGGAGCTTCCTCAAGAAGCTTCCAAAGCTTTAGAGGATCTTAGTGGAGCCACGTGGAAGGGAGGTGGCTCCCCTTTTCGCAGCATGGCGACGACTAGGGCCTTTGGCGGTGTGCGGACTGATGTGGCGGCTCACGTCTCCATCTTCAGCAGCGGCACAGGGCGGCAACCTCTTTAACCTCTCCTTTAGTATGCTGATGTAGAGAGTGCTCTACCCATGGAAGAAATGAATCGGTAGAACAATGCATCTAGTAAGTCTTCCAGTGCTTTGCATACTAGAGAGAGATCACAACAGAAAGGGAAATCTGATAGCAAGGGACACAGTAAATCACGTAATAAGGATGCTGAATGCCTTTATTGTGGCAAGAAGGGTCACTTCAAACATGACTCCTATAAATGCAAGAAAGAGAGTCAGCCTGCTAAGAAGAGCAGTGTAAAGATTAAAGAGGTGAATGTAGTTAGCCATGAGAGCGATAGTTGGAATGATGGACTCTTTATCTCTTCATGTTTCAGTGCACATGCTTTGATAGCCGATACATGCATACTTGGATTTTGGATTCAGGTGCCTCTTTTCATGTCACCCCTCACCGTGAGTAGTTTACAAACTATACAGGAGGTCGACATGGTGTTGTCCATCTTGGGAACAATCATGCATGTGACATTGCAGGAATTGGTAGTGTGCAACTGTAGTTCTAGCATGGATCTATCTTCACTCTTCAGAATGTAAGGCATGTACCTTAGCTCAAGAAGACCTTAATTAGTACTTGATAGCTAGATGATGATGGATTTCACACCACCTTTGGCGATAGGAAATGGAAGATCTGGAGAGGATCTAGGGTTATTTCCAAAGGCTCAAAGAGTGATACTTTGTATCCTCTCCATGTATCTAGTGTGCATGACCATGTTGTTTCCATGACCAAGCAGCCAAGTGTTTCCTTATGGCATGGCCGGTTAGGACACATGAGCCAAATAAGAATGAAAGTACTTTCTCGTTTGGGTTACTTTCCTTGTCTTTGTTATGCTAAATTTCAACACTATGATAATTGTGTTTATGACAAGCATGTGCAAACATCTCATAAAAAATTCTATTTCATTGAAATCTTTGCCTCTAGAGTTAGTACATTCTAATGTATGCCAGATGCCAGGGTTATCTCTAGGAGGAAAGAAATACTTTGTCACATTTTTTGATGATGCTACTCAGAAGGTATGGCTTTACCCTATTTGTAGCAAGGATGAAGTGTTTGACAAGTTTTAGAAATTCCTAACATTGGTTGAGAACTAGACTGATAAGATACTTAAGTGTCTTCACTCTGACAATGGTGGGGAGTATGTGTCCAAAAGCCTTTCAATTATTTTGTGACATTAAGGGGATAAAGAGGCAACTCACTTCCCCTCATAATCCACCCTAAAATGGAGTTGCAAAGCATATGAATTGGACCATACAGGATAAGGTCCGTGCGATGTTGTCTCATGCTGCATTACCTCATGGCTTTTGGGAAGAGCTGCTATGACAACCATTCATCTGATTAACAAGTCACCGAATAGGTCTTTGGGGGGAAGAGTCCCTCAAAAAGATTGGTCAGGCAAGCCACCTTCTTATGCTCATTTGTGAGTGTTTGGTTGTGCGGATTTTGTGCACATACGGAAATAAGAATGCAATAAAATTGAACCAGAGTCCTGTAAATGCATATTCCTAGGATACGCAAAGACAAAACACATAAAGATGAGGTATCATTTCATCAAATAGGTACTTGACAGCAAGAGCATTGAGCTAGTCAAGGTGCACACTAATGATAATCCTGCAGACCTTCTCACAAAGGTCTTCCAGTAGAGAGGTTCGCCCATTTCTGAGAGATGATGGATATTGGATAGATATAGTTTTTTCAACTTTGTACATACTTAGACTTAGCTGATTCTTTTCCTCTATCTTTGGGCACATTACCTTTAGGAGGGAGGTTGTTCAATAAAGGACACTGCCCGTGTCTACCCGTAAGGGCCAGGTTGTACATAGAACATATACCTATCTAAAATCATTATTGAGGTACACTCTTTAGTACCACAAATAGTGTGTCTCTATCTCTTCTCTCTCTCAACCTGCATCTCTACATAGAAGCTCTATTGTAGTTGACTAAACACTTACGCCTCATAGACCTCTACTTTTTAATAGTCCTCCATTTGGCAATCCCAATGTCATTCATTGCAATGTGGGTCAAGTCAACGAGGCACTTGGTTGAAGCTGGTTCTCCATTTTTGGTGAGAATGTGATTTCTAATTTCTTACAAGCGTGGCCTAGTCCTAGTATATCCACCCACCAAGTAGTGCGCATTAGCATGCACACTTTGTAGCATAGCCATGGAGAGGTCAACTATTGCTTCCTCATATAGAATCAAATACTCTGTATACCCAATAGCTACTCTCATAGTAGAGTCCTTTGTCTTTGCCAAATTTGTTGTGGGGAGAAATGGACCATTCTCTTGTTGAGCTACAAACCATGAGCTCTAGTAGGATGACCAAAACTTCCCACCAAGAAAGCCAAGTCTCAAGGGTTGGCAACTCACCCTCAATTGCATGGCCTTTTCTCCACTATTTCTACAAAAGCATGCTTGCAATTTCTTACTGCAACCTCAAAATCTACATCTATCCATGTTTGACAAAGCATTTTGTGCTCCTCATGGAAAGGTGCTGTACAGAATGCTTTGTGTGTTTCACCATACTTTCTTCCCAATGAAAGAAGCAATATCTCTCCTTCTGAGGCTGAGGCTTGCCTTTAGAATAAAATACATGCACATTATTTCTATTGGCCCTAGCTTCATCTTCCATGAAACCCCTAAACTCTAGTTTCTCATAACCATTTTCCAATAGCACATCATTCAACATCCTCCTAAATTCTTTTTGAGAATTCTTATTCTCAACTTTGAACTCCATGTCACAATGGTTAGCAACTCCTGAAGAAATGGATCATAAACATGAGCCCACATGGTTGACGACGTTGCCACATGATGCACATGGTCAAAGTGGAGCCACGTCTTGCAAATTACCACCTAGCCGCATTTGATTCACAAGATCCACACCACTAGCTGAGCCCAGTGTCAACATCTTGAAGACATGTGGCTCTCGGGTAAATTACTCATGATTATATGTGTGCATCAAGTGAGTTCAAAAAAATGTATTTTTAAAATACCATTTTTATACATTTTTTACATACAAAAGGGTGTAATATAAAAGTGTTATTTACAGATTGAATAGAAAGGGGTTATGTTGTATTCAAGAAAAAATCATAGATAAGGATATTTATAAATAAGCCTTGAACACACGCGATGTATAGAGTATACATATAGTAACTTCCTCGAGATGTGGCTACGTATTTGGGCCTTACTGACTAGGAAAAATAATACTATGTATGAAAGCGTAACCAATCTTATTCTTCAAATCTAGGATTGCCTCAAGCCCTTTGTAGCTCTCCCCACTCATTGTCCTAACCTCTTTAATACATCGTTCTAACCTCATCTAGGATTGCACACTCTAGAATTCAATAGGGAGATTAGTAAATTTTGGCTGAAGCCCAATGAGGTCAAAGACACTCAATGAAGCTGCCGAGGAGGCCTCTACTTGTGGAACAACTTTGAGTCTTGGTTCAACATCCTTATCCTCCGTGGCCAGGATATTTTTGGTTGCCAAATGTATCTTATAGAAATATGTACTCTCTCAGATTTTAGTGTGATGAAAAGCAAAGAAAATGGAATCCCTGAAACCTCAAAGTGCTTAATGATTTCATGTCTTTCTACTTCAATGAGTCTATAAATGGAGTTGTTGGGGGTAAAGGTGCCTCCGCCTAGCCGCCCATGTATTACTACACTGACAGTCACCGCCATTGCACACTGCAGGTGGCGGGCGCTCGCCACCGTCACTTTATTCTTTATTCTTTTAGTGACAGTTTGAATAAAGGAAGGCCCGGTCACACATTGTGACTGTTGGAGCTCCCATTTCTTGTCTCTCTCTTTCTTGCTCTTGCTCTCCCGCCATAGCTCTCGAGTGCAAGCTTCGATCCTTCTCACATATCAACTGGTATCAGAGCTCAGCTTCCTGACTCTTGAGCTTGGTTCGTGGCATTCTCAGCTTTCCATCGACTGCCCACTCGCATTGGGTCTCCTTCCCGGCCGCCATATCCGACTCCTTCGAGCTCCCGTCACTCCCCGACTTCCCAAGCACCTTCCCGGCATTGTTGGGCACCTTCAGAGCATTACATCAGAGGTATTGCTTCATTCTCCATAGGGTTTTGTATTGTTTTCAGGTCACACAAGCTGTAAACATTTTGGGGCAGCCACCATTGAAGCTCCCTTGCTTCATATCTACATTGCCCTTGATCAAGACCCCTTGAGACTTGTTGTGTGCCCCCTTGGGCACCTACTTGAGCCCCTCCTCCACCCCATTTATGCCACGTGGGTTGCAGGCCACCCAAGATAGTAGCACATTATTTGCGCCTAATTCTAGACTGGTCTCCATCTGCATCATAGAGTGCTACTCAAGCTCCAGGCCATTGGGCACTTAAACAGGCTTCATTTGAGGCATTTGCACATGCTTTGATGCTTGGTATCGAAGGTTTGAGCATTGACATTTCTTATGGTCTGATTTAGAACTATTTTGGGACTGTCATGATAGTTCACATGTAGTTTATAATAGTGCTACAGTAACATTTGATGTTTATGCTTGCCCGATATTGTCATTTGATGCCGGGTTGGTCCCGTATGATGCCTACATGTTAGGGGAATGTATGCCTATCGTTTGGCAACCATTTGGAGCTGATTTTGCATGTTGAAATTTCTCAGTTTATACAATCATTCTTGGCTGTAATAAAAGCGGGCTGAAGCTATTACACATGCCTTCGGTTATGCCTATTGGTTCTGGCCTATGTCTTCGATATATGCCATGAAGTATTGATCTTCAGGGTACGACTTCGAGCTTGGATTTCAATCCGGATGCTTTTGGAAGAGCTTTGACATTACGCACTCATTAACATGGTTCATGCTTGACAGTGGTATATGCTTTGACAGTGATGCTCTTTGGGTTTTTGCATACTCGTTGCCTATGGCTTGTTGATGCTCATGTCCCGGTTGATTACCCTATGCATACGTTGAGCTTGAGTGCTCATTGAAGCTCTACCCTGGATGCATTTTGGATTATCTGGAGTTGTCTTGGATGTTACTTGGCTTGTCAGAGTTTGGATTGGGATGTACTTGATGTCTTACATGATTATGGATACTACATATGGATGCTCTACCGCCTACATGTTTGGGATGTATTATTGATGTATTGTCTTGGAATTATGTCATTGGCACTATGTCTTGCCTTGGTTTGAACTCTTGAGCTCGTACATATAGCCTTTATGCCAATGGTAGCATTCTTGAATGCTTATCAGACATTGAGCAGGAGGTGCTTTTATGCATTGAGCAGTTACATGCTATTGAGCAGTTACAGACACTTGAGACTTTGGGATTTCTTACCCTTTGGGATGATGCATGGTTTATATGTCTTGGTTCATTGTATGCTTATGAGCTAAGTCTCAGATTTGGATCCCTATTTTTGTGAGCTGACACCTACTTGTGTCAAGTTTTAGTAGTGGCAGGAACACTTTGCCCCGTTGACTGGGGGTGTGCCTACTCACTGGTAGATATCTGTATGACATGTTTGGGTATTGTATTCATGCTTATCGACTGTCATATGTCTATGTTATGCGCGCATGATGCCGGCTTTGGTCTTGGCAGTATCTGATTGACTTGGGATCCGATTTTGCCACTGTTAGCTCTCATCAACTGAAATCTGTAATTTATTACAGCAAGCATATATGTATGGATTGACATGGATTTTTCATGCTGAAATATCCTAAAATGATGTACTTTCACTAGTATTTGGTGGGCAGCAGCTTTGGTTACACTTTTCTCGCCATTTTCTCTCGATTTTGGTGATTTTTTTGTCATTTTCTACAGTAAACAACAAGCAATTTTGAACTGTCTACAGTCTTCTAGCCTGTATTATGGCGAGTTCATCCATTGATTTTGCTATTTTCAATATCATTACGCTTGATGGTACGAATTACTCTTATTGGAAGAGCCAAATTTGGCAGGTGTTGGTGTAGAAATCGTAGATCAAACCTTTGAGTTTGAGTGGGCATCCGCCTACAACTATGCTAGATAAGGAATGACTCGAGCTTGATGAGTTATGCAAGTCCACTATTGTATTATCTCTCACAAAATAGGTTCACTACAATGTATTTGAGGAAGAACAGAGTGCATGGCAGTTGTGGGGTAAAATCAAGAATCTCTATGACAAGAAAAGTCCAGCGAGTCAGATGTATTGGCTGAAGCAGATTATGGATCTGCACATGAAGGAGAATGTGACCATGTCTGCTCACTTGAGCCAGTTCCATGCTATACTCAAGAACTTGACTTCTCAAGACATCACTTTTGCAGAGAATGTCACTCCTCTTTTCTTGCTTAGTACTCTTAATGAGTCATGTGACCATGTCTGCTCACTTGAGCCAGTTCCATGCTATACTCAAGAACTTGACTTCTCAAGACATCACTTTTGCAGAGAATGTCACTCCTCTTTTCTTGCTTAGTACTCTTAATGAGTCATGGGATGTATTCTGCACTGCATTATGTGCCTCTACTGCTACCTTGAAATTATCTGATGTTGAGAGTGCTCTTCTGTAGGAAGAGGTAAACCATAAGAATTTGGATGCCTCTTGTGTGTCGCATGCTATGATAGTTAGAGGTAGGAATGATGGATATGGAAAGCATGGCAGTGGCAGTGGCCGTGGACGGGATTCTCAGAAATCTCGGTCCAAGTCTCGTGGAAAGTCACGTAGCAAATCCCGTGGCAAAAATGCAGATGTTACTTGTCACCATTGTGGGAAAAGGGCTATATTAGGCTACAATGCCATGAACTGCGCAATGAAAGGCGCAAATATAAGGGGAAAGACAAAGTGTAGGATAAGTCTTTTGATCTCAGCATAGTGCCTACAAAGTCTAGTGTTAAAATTGAAGAGATCAATGTTATGCAGCCTAAGGATGTTGATGATGATGATTATATCCTTGCAGCTTCTTCTAGTGCTTCGTAGATGATAGAGATACACTCTATGTATGCACAGTGTTGGCTCTTGGACTCAGATGCATCCTTTCATGTCACACCTTGCCGAGAGTGGTTTCATTCATACCGTATTGTTTTCGGGTTCTGTGCGCTTGGGTGATGACAGCTCTCTTGATATTGTGGGCATTGGTAATGTTAGGCTGCAGTTTCCTTCTGGCAGCAGTTTTGTTATGTAAGATGTATGTCATGTACTTGCTTTGACACGCAGTCTCCTATCAGCTGGATAGCTTGATGACGGAGGATATCATATATGTTTTGGAGACTTTGCATGGAAGATCACTCATGGCAAACTTGTGATTGCGAGAGGTGCCAAGGCTGGCAGCCTCTATCCCTTGATTGTATCAGCTTCTTTCCTTGATCATGTTTTGTCTGTGGGTTCTATCCCACATGTATCTCTTTGGCATGCCCGTTTGGGCCATATATCTTTGAAGGGAATGAAAATGCTTTCTGGTTTGCAGTACTTACTGCCCCTTGATTATGCATGTTTTGATTCATGTGAGCATTGTCTTTATGGCAAGCAGACTAGGTCTACGCATAAAAAGTCTGGTAAGCCACGCATGACTGAGCCCTTGGCATTGGTACATTCGGATGTTTGTGAGCCCACGCCTTGTCAATCTATGGGTGGTGCCAATTATTTTGTTACATTCATAGATGATTCTTCACGGAAAGTTTGGGCTTATCCCATTAAGCTGAAATTCGATGTCTTGGCTATGTTTCAACGATGGCTTGCATTGGTTGAGAACCAGTCTAGGTATAGGCTAAAATGCCTAAGGACAGATAATGGGGGTGAGTATGTCTCACATGCTTTTGAGCAGTTATGTGATGAGAGGGGTATTAAGCGTCAGTTGACCGCCCCCTACACCCCCCCCAGAGAATGGTTAGGCTGAGCAGATGAATAGAACCATCCAGGAGCATGTACATAGTATGCTTAGCCACGCAGGCCTACCACCGAGCTTTTGGGCTGAGGCAATTAGTATATCTGTGCATATCATAAACAGATCACCTTCTAGTGGTTTGGATTTCTAGGTTGCCGAGGAGGTATGGATTGGAAAACCTCCCTCTTATCCGCATCTCCGTATCTTTGGATGTGAGGCCTTTTTCCATGTGCCCAGGGACAAGAGAAGTAAGCTGGATCCTAAGAGTGTGAGATGCATTTTCCTTGGTTATGGGGATGCAGGCGAGATGGGTTAATGTCTCTGGGATCCGCAGGCGTGGAAAGTCATCCGCAGTCATGATGTAGTCTTCCATGAAGACAAGATGCATAGGCAGCCTGAGAAAGTTGATGAGATCTGTAGGGTCATATTTCAGGAGGAGCCGAGAGCTCCCGCACAGCCAATTGGACAGCCTACAGCTGCAGTAGATGCTCATGGTCAAGGTGTTGGACGGGCAGCTGGGCAGGCAGCAGAGCTTGCCGTGAGACGATCTACTAGAGATAGATGTCCATCTGATAGATTTCAGCCCTCGATGCATTATTTCTTGGTTACAGATGCAGGCGAGCCTTTCACTTATGATGAGGCTATGCACAGGGGTGACAGTCACTCCTGGGAGAGGGCTATATAGTCTGAGATAGACTCATTGCATAAGAATGACACTTGGGATTTGGTTTCCTTGCCTACGGGCAAGAAGGCTTTGCCATGCAAGTGGGTGTACAAGCTGAAAAATACCCCTAGACACCCCAATCCGGCATACAAGGCTAGATTGGTAGCAAAGGGTTTTAAGTAAGAGCATAGTGTGGACTTTGATGAGGTCTTTTCTCTTGTGGTTAAGATTACCACCCTGCGCTTAGTCTTGGCTTTCGTTGCTCAGCTTGACTTGGATTTATACCAGATGGATGTCAAGATGGCTTTCTTGCATGGGGACTTGCATGATGAGATTTATATGGAGCAGCCTAAGGGCTTTGCAAAACCTGGGAGGGAGCACCTAGTGTGCAAATTGAAGAAAAGTCTTTATGGCTTGAAACAGGCACCTAGGGAGTAGTATCATAAGTTTGATGCCTTTATGTAGTCACAGGGCTATAGCAGGAGTGCTATGGATCCGTGTCTTTACATGAAGAAAGCCCGTGATGGTTCTTTATTGATTTTGGTCCTCTATGTGGATGATATGTTGATAGCAGGGAAAGCTCATGATGAGCTAGATGCTCTTAAGTCTCAGCTCAAGAACAGCTTTGAGATGAAAGATCTGGGATAGGCCACTCACGTACTTGGTATGTGCATTAGACGCGATAGACATCAAGGACTCCTCTACTTGTCACAGAGGGAGTACATTCATAAAGTCCTTGAGCGCTTCCACATGCAGGACATAAAGCCTATTGGCTATCCATTGCCTTCTTATGTGAAGGTATCACAGGCTGATTGTCTGCAGATAGATGAGCAGAGGACTGAGATGGCCAAGATTCCCTATGCATCCGCAGTGGGCAGTCTTATGTATGCCATGATAGCCACTCGTCCAGATATTGCCTTTGTAGTTGGTGTTGTGGCACGCTACATGGCTAGACCTGGCAAGAAGCATTGGGATGCCGTGAAGGGTATCATGAGGTACCTGAAGGGCACTGCAGATATGTGCATATGCTATGGCAGCCAGGATACAGGAGTCGTGGGGTACACTGACTCTAATTATACAGGACATGCAAATAGTAAGAAGTTCACTTCCGGCTATGTATTCACATATGTTGGAGGTGCTGTTTCTTAGATATCCAAGGTGCAGAAATGCATGGCCCTTTCTACTACAGAGGCCGAGTATGTTGCAGCCACTGAGGCTTGCAAGGAGGCCATTTGGTTGGGTCGTTTGGTTGCTGACCTTGGTATTGATGCTCTCCCTATACTCCTTTCGGATCCTATGAGTGCTATTCAATTAGCCAAGAATCCGGCCTTCCATGCGAAGATGAAACACATTGAGGTGAGGTATCACTTCATACGTGGAGTCATTGAGGACAAGTCTGTTGATCTTGTCAAGATTTTGACTGACCAGAATCCTGCAGATCCGCTCACGAAAAGCCTCTCTACAGAGCGCTTTGCCTTCCTCAGGAAGTTGATGGGCGTGGGATGAGATGACGTTTTTCCTCATCCTATTGTACATGTGTACATGTTGTACTGTCTTTTTCTTTTTCTTTTCACTCCTCACTAGGGAAGATTCGCCTTTAAGTGGGAGGTTGTTGGGGGTAAAGGCGCCTCTGCCTAGCCGCCTGTGTATTACTACATTGACAATCACCGCCACTGCACACTGCAGGTGGTGGGTGCCCGTCACCATCACTTTATTCTTTATTCTTTTAGTGAAAATTTGAATAAAGGAAGGCCCAGTCACACATTGTGACTGTTGGAGTTCCCATTTCTTGTCTCTCTCTTTCTTGCTCTTGCTCTCCCGCCATAGCTCTCAAATGCAAGCTTCAATCCTTCTTTCTCACCTTTCAGGAGTAGATGATAACAAGCTTAGAAGCAACTAATAGACCATATATAATTACACTCTTGAACATATTTTTTAAGCAATGCAAGATCAGACTTTGCAATATATGGTAATCCTAAGGTTGCAAAGAGAGAGAGAGGATGATACATGGTCATAGAAGCATGTGGCAGGCTAGGGAACAATGGAATACAAAAAGAGTTTCGTATGCACCAAGTCATAAATAAACCTTTCAACCACAAAAAATAAGGACCTTGATTCACATAGAGGTCCGCACCCTTAGTAGAATCAAGGGGAGTAATGATAGGCATGCACTACAGTTACCTCATTCTAGTTAATGCAAAGAAAAAAGAAAAAAAGGGTTACTTGAGTGCAGCCTCTCTAGGTCGATATAGTGAAATTCCACCTACAAATTTTGAAATTTACATTTTTTTTTAAAAGTTGGAGGTGAGAAAACCTATAAATCTTGGAAAAGTTTATATATTTTTTCCATTAATACCGTGAATTTTGGTAAAAGCCCTCTTATCTACCCTACTTGAAGGTTTTTCAACTTTTTGAAAAAGGATTTATTTCGAGAATTGGTTGTTATACATTTTTCAATACATGGGTGGGCTAGCAATATGGCACCTTTCAGCAAATCATTAAAAGTCTAATCATGGCGCTCGCTAAAGTGTGTTTGATTGTTTGAGCTTCTTGGGAAATTGCCCCTCTACCCTATTAGAATGTTCAAGTACTCCTTTGAAAAGTCTACCATCATTATAATGTCAGTGGACTCCTTCTAAAAGAGAGAAAGAGGGGAGAGAGAGAGAGAGAGAGGGAGAGAGAGAGACTTACTCCTATGAGAGAGACAAATAGAGAGAGAGACTCTCAAACCAAAAGAGAAGAAGGGGGAGTGGAAAGAAGCTTCAAGGGGAGAGAGAGAGAGAGAGAGAGAGAGAGAGAGAGAAAGAGAGAGAGGTGAAAGAGGCTTCCATCTCTACATAGGTCTAGCTGCAAGCTTCCATCTCAAAAGGGAGAAAGAAAAGGAGGAGTAGGCCGATGTAGAAGCTTCTACTTCAAAAGGTATGTAAAGCTTCCTTGCTTCATACATTTGTTAGTTTGTTCGTTTGTCCGATTGTCTGATCATTATGATTATGTGAGGGAGGGACTGGAATTTCAAATCTGGGAGCAACAATGTACTCAATGTGCTCAATCACATGCGTATCAAAGCCGACACGGAGTAGCAAGGTACTCAATGTGCTCAATCATTGGGGGGATTGCAAGTTAAACTACTCTGCACTGGCACGAAGTAGTTTAGACCCTCTATAGGTTGGCATGCACGAGAAGGTTAAGCTTTGTGATTGAGCTAAATTGGGAGAGTGGTCATGAGCACCTAAGCCATGCGCAGAGTAATCTCCTTCAGCTGCACGAATAGAGTAACCTTTTGTGACTTAAGCCTTTGAGTATTGGACTCGTTATTCTGCAACGCACCATGATTTGGCTCCCATGTGGCTGATATGTCGGCGGCCAATTCAACAATGGCATCGTACTTGCACATGCGAGTCTTCTGTCGAGATCCCGGGCACAGAAGACCCCGCGTCGGCCGCCCGGGGTATTCTAACCATAGGAATGAATAATAGGTGTTGGGGCTTGAAGAAAAAAAATGAGAAGTCCGTTAACTTGTCACAAGTATTCAATTTGTGGTAGAATTATCATACCAACATGTTCCTTTGTGGCGATTGGAATTGCAAGCTTTTCACGTTGTTTGCAAGATTTCAATGGTCTCAATCTAGGATATGCCTTAATAAAGCTATATTGAACTTTTTTCTTGACATATCAATCTAGGATATGCCTTAATAAAGCTATATTGAACTTTTTTCTTGACATGTGTGTAGGTAGTGTTTGAATATGATTATTCACTCATTTTAAGTATTTTGAAAGACCTTGGTGATGGTAAATTTTTTGTCAAAATTTTTCTACCTTTTAGGCATAAGATCTGTTTTAGAAGCTGATTTGTGATCAAACGGAGCAGAATTCGGTCAAAGTTCCTCTCATGGAGTCACAAAGAGCTATTGAATAGTTCCTGCATATGAAAACTCTTGGAATGTAAGAAATTCTCTAATTTTTCCTAGGTACTCATTTATAGATTCCTTATATATAACTTGGGAATTACTTTCCCGTATCTCATGCTAAGGAATCCTAGGCATGCATGTATGAATTCCTTATATATAACTAGGGAATTCTATTCCCCACATCTTAAACTAGGGATTCATAGGTCATACAGATAGGGAGTTATATTTTCCATAACTTAAACTATGGATTTGTAGGTCAAATAACTAGGGAATCATGTTTCCCATATAACATAGTAGGGAATTTCGGGCCACACCACTAGGGAACTCAGTTCCTCACATTTTATACTTGAGAATCACAAATAGACATATCAATAACATATACTTCATGGAAAATTACAAATAGTTTGTGGAAAATGGTCGCCAAGCAAACTAGGCTGAAATTAGGTAGTCATTCAATATTAATACAACATTGCTTCTCATCCTTTTTTACAAAATTTTACAAAAAACTTGTGCTTACTTCTCTAAAAGTTAATTGGCGATGCTCCAAGCCTTATAAAGGTAACTATATTGATCAGTAATTTAATGTTGAGCACCATGTGACCTAGCTCAAAAATTATGAAAATTAGAAACCAATTGTAGTGCGTCATTTGTGCATATTCTTCCATAGGTTTCTAATGCATGTGCATTGTGAGAAGAGAAGGTATAAGTCCTAAAATAAGCACCAGCATAGTACATCTACCTCTGAAAAACTTCAACATATCTAGCCTCCAAAGAAACTTAAAATTATAGAAAGATATAGCATTCCATGTTAGTAAGGTTAAACTTTCTCATTTTTCTCACATATGTAAGGTTTTTGCACTTACTTTAATTAACCCAAACTAGGTTAGAGTTTAAAAACACATTGTGCATATCACCTATAATCAAGCCTAATCGAGGTTGATTTCAAGGACACATTCCCAATGTCACCTACTATAATCAAGTCTAACCGAGGTTTAAAATACTAAGGTGTTGTAATGGAAAATGTGTTGGAGATTAAAGCCCTGAGCCAAATGGATTGGGTTTTCAAGGCATATGTGTTTTACCCCACTTTCTTTGATGTCAAAGAGTACCAAAAAATAATTAGCTTCAAAGATATCTAGTTAATTTCTTATAATCCTACAACCTTTTTAAAATTTAAATTCCTTTTAAGAATTGATAGGCCAATCTAGGATTTTTCTTAATAACAAAAATATCATCTTGGAAGCCCAAAGCATTCAATCAAATAGACAATCCAAGTGATGGATCAATCCTTAAGAAGGCATCTAACCGATCTCAAGTATTTCAATGTATAGCTATTGTTTTTCATATTATTCATGGGTGAAAATACCCTCTAAGGGGGAGGTTCCACAATGAATCAAATACAAATTTATAAAAGCACTTTGATCATACTCACTTAGTTTTAGTGAGAGTTGCTACACTATTTTTCTTGGCTAGCAACTCATTAGCAAGTTGTTCTCTTGAGGAAAGAGAGTGTGGGCTTATAACATAAAACAATATCATACACTTAGTTGGTAACAAGACAATGTAAAGCTACATAAACATTATAAATGAGGATCCTCATGAGAGAAACCACAATACACTTTATACAGTGGCATACATATTTCTAACCACCCCTCTTGATACTCAACAAATGCTATAGTAAGAACTGATTACAATGGAACAAAGAAACCAATAAGATGCTAGAACCATGAATGCTCAAGTCTAGCATATAGATAAGATGTGCCTCGAAGACAACACAAAGAAGACTTTTCAAGTCTAAAGTATGGGTTAAGAAAACAACTCCCTACCTGCTCAAGTTTCGCATATAGATAAATCATGCCTCGAAAAAATGTAATGTGCCCACCTATCGGCTATCCAAGCACGTTTTAGTGTTCCATCCAGAAAGAGTCCGAGTATCCTTGCCCGGCACTCCCATGGAATGTTTTGGGGTTTGTCACCTAGGGTTTCTTGAGTCCGCCTCGCAACAACGGAATGTTCGCGGCCACCCACTAGGATCAACCTGAAATGTGGGTTCCTAGGGAGAGAGCGAGGGGGGGTGGTAGGCCACGTGGCCTCCACCCTCCATCATTGTCATCTCCATTGTTGCCGACCTCACCTTTGTCATCAATGTCTGCTTCCTCCCTCATTTGTCATTATTGATGTCTCCTTCCTCCTTGTCTCGACACCCCTCATCGTCTACCACGTCAACTCTTCGTTCCCCCCTCGCCACCTGTCGACGATACCAGGGGGGAAGTAGTAATTTTTTTAAACATTATTTTAATTATTATAGGGGGGTAATTCCCATGCAGAAGGGGGATGGGGATATTACATTCTCTTCCCCTTAGAGAATTCGAGATGTCCTCATCTCAGTAGAATTGGGGAAGACAAGCATTAATGGGGCTAAGGGCATGTGGATAAAGGCCCACCATGTGTTCGCTACGCTACTCTTTTCACTCATAAACATGCAATCCTTTGAAACATAACTTATTGTATTAGATATATCCAAGTCTGGATTACAAGAGAAAAGTTTATTGTAGTTAAATCTCATGGATATCTTCTAGGTTTTTCCTAAGTATCTAATATTTTTTGGATCACTGGAGCTTGTACAATTTCCTTTCCTTGTAAGTTCAAGTTCTCCTTGAGTCCTATTGGGACAATTGGTATAGTTATATCCAATGTTGTGGCACTCGGAGCATCAGTGTTTAGGGTGCTTTGGACATTTCCTTTTGAAATGACCTAACTCCATGCAATAGAAACAGCACGGAGCTTTATCACTTGCAATCACAAGGTTCTTGGTTGTCCTTAGCAGGAGTTTCTTCTTTAGACCAAATTGTCCTAGGATCCTTTCAGTAGACTGAAGTGGTCCTTTATTGTGGAAACTTTGTTTCTGAATTGTCCTCTTTTTAGACCTGGACTGAGGTACATGGTCAATCGGCTTTGCTTGTAGTAATAAAGAATACTCCCAAGCTTCCTCATTCTAGCAAGACCCAATCTATATTAGACGAGAAAAACTCTTTGAGGAAAATTCATTGCAAGTTCTAGGCTTAAAATAGATGCAACTTGTATTACTCAGGTTAACTGTAGTTACAAGAGTAAAGTTTATTCCAATACAAGTTGTATTTCATGTCAACAAAATTTTCTAGGATTTCTAATCATCCTGAAGAGGTGTTGTAGGCTCTAGGTCTTTGCCTTAATCTGATTCCTCTATATATCCATAGACCACACTTGTGTAGCCTCGTTTCCTTGGGGGTTCACTATTTTCTGGACTTAGGGTAGGGTAGCCGGCTTGGACGTGTCCTAGATCTTTGTAGTGGAAGCATTGATGGTAGGGACATCTCCTACAGATGTGCCCCATCTCTCCACATGTGTGGCATCTCTTACCCTAATCTCAAGAAACATCTTTGTCACAATTGCCCGAATTAAGTTATTGGATGATTTGCTTTGATCGAAGTAATGCATCTTGCAAGTCTGTTGGACGCATTTCTTCTAGACGGTGGTTTAGAGGAGTGTTCAAGCCATGGAAAAACTTGAATACTTGCTCCACAATATCCATAGGTAGTGCGTATTTTAGTAAGATTACAAACTTTGAGTAGTAAGCTTCCAGGGTTAATTCTAGTTGCTTGAGCTTGAAGAAGTCATTCATATTCAAAGTTTGGTAGGTTAACCGAAGGTATCATCCGCGTACAGTATCTTTTAACTGGAATAGCAACTTCCATTGCTTCCACCATAACTGAGCCTGACCCAGTAACTTAAGTTTGGCTATCATTGCTTGATTGGTAGAAGTAGTTCCCGAAGTAGAGAAATAATCATCCATCGACTCAATCCACATCTCCACCTCTACTGCGATGTCGATCCCTTCTCCATCAAACTCGGGTGTCTTAATTTGCTTGAGAAGGAATTTCTTCTCTTGCATGTCAGTGTTCTTGGGTGCAAAAGGTGCCTGACAATCGATTCATACTATTTAGGTTATTTTGTTTAGAATATGCCTATGAACCATACATTAATTAGTCCCACAACATTAAGTTTGGCTATGATACCAACTGTAACGTGCCCACCTATCAGCTATTGAAGCACGTTTTAGCAGTCCATAATATAAGGCTAAACCTCATGCTTTGCTACTACCATACATTTACAACTACTTATTATATTTTTTAGTATTTTTCTAAGGCGTATTCGTAAATTTCTCTTATTTTTTTCCATTTTTTCTCTATTTTTCTATTTAAAAATGATATATTTTCAATGCTATGCCTTTTGATTCCGAGAACACTAGAAATATAAATTTTATTGGCATTTTATCCCATGTGTATTGCTTTATCTCACCCGAAAACACTAGAAACCCAATTTTTCTCATAAAAACTGTTTTATGGATTTCTAAAAATTATTTCCAACATGTTGACTTTATGTTTTCTAATTTTCTCACTATGAAAGCATAGAAAAAATATTAAACAACATGTCTACCAAATTTCAATCCGTAAGAACAACATTGGTTTAATAAAATATTTTTTAAAAAAATTTCCTTTGTAAAATAGAGTTATCGTTTTTTTCCTTCTTTGCGGGTTTTAAAATCTGATGGGGGACTAGAGATCAGCCCTCATTCAAGACTTAGCCCACCTCTGAACAACGAACTCTAGCCCTTAATGGATTCAAGAGTGATCCGATACCATGCCAGACAAGCATTCACCACCCGATTCTCTTCTTGATTCTTCCCATATGAATTGCCTCTTGGAAGAGAGAGCGAGGAGAGAGAAAGATTGGTTTCTATTATTCATCTTCAAGCAGCCATCTCACGCGCGAAGACTAGCGATTGGAAGTGTAGGAAGTAAGCATCAGACTGATGTAATCAGTTGGTAGGGGCGCATTGAGGTGGTAGATGGCCTCTCCCCTCCACTTCATCAAATCGTCGCCATGGCGTCTTCTTGCTACAGCCATATGCAAAAAAATGACCTATCCCCCCCTCCTCCACAAAAATCATTTTAGTTAGGGTCCCCAAAGGGAGGCCCCAAAGGTCACGCCCTTTGGCCATAAATTGATTTAACTTGACCCTCTTTTGGGTCCTCCACTTCGGGCATCCCCGAATTCCCCGTCCGGCATCAGATTTGGCCACTGAAAAATTCTAGGCATCTGTCTCAAAGTCCCCCACTGTTGGGCATCTCCCAGAGCCCTATTTGATAGTTAGAAAAAATATGAAAATTTTCTAACTGCCGCACTCGGTGGGTCTTTAAAGCACTTTTGGGGCATTATTGCTTAAAACTGTACTGATTGCAAGTGCCGCCTTCGTCAAACTCTATTTTTTCCCTACAAATTTGGATTTTTTGGCTATTTTTAAGCACTTCTCGGCATAAAAAATCATCTGTCATTTGCAACCACTCCTTTTCCTTTAGCACACATAGCACTATCTATTGCAGGAATTCCAACATCTAAAGTGAACATACAACCAACTCTACTTGATTTTGCGACCAACCTGCACTTATCATTTGTAATATTTCAGATATTATATTCTTTTTTTTTCTTCAGCGGCGCGTCGTGCTGGAAGGAGGGAAGGTGATAGGGGAGCCAACAGGCTCCTCGCTGGAGCTTGCTCGGCTCCACGGGCATGCAGAATGACACATAGGAGGGGGAGGATTCCCTCCCCTCCCCTATATATATGAGGGAGAGTCGTGAGGAGGAAGTACAGGCTGCCGTATCGTGAGGGAGGTGGAGTGAAGGTTCGTCATGCTGCGCCGACTGTAGCCTGTGAAGAAGGAGGGTGACGAAACGCCACCACCCAACTGCCAAATTGAGCAGCTGCCGCCATATTAGTGGAGCCGCCAGATGATGGAATGCCGCTGCCATCGCCAGAGCCGCCATCTAGCCTCCAAACGCGAGTGACACGCCGATTAGCATTCCATCTCCTGCTGCCATCAAGTTCCTCACCGTCCGCCCATGTGGGCATCATCCTTTTTCCCCTCCACGTAACGATCATCTCCTCTCTTCCACCTAGCCTGTAAACACCCCAGAAGCTTCCAAGAAGCTTCTTAGAATCTTCTAAGGGGGCTTCCATAAGCCCCCTTCCCCCACTCTGGATCCTTCACAAGCGGTTTTTTTCCCCCGGGAATTAAACCCTTTTCCCTAGCATCCCCCATTAAACCCCCACACCCCTTGGCCTCATAAACCACAAATCCCCCCCCGGTGCCTAAATCTATAAGTCCCTTCTTGTGTTTGAAACAGCTGTGTTTCACCCCCCCTCATATTCATTTTTTAACACACCCCCTAAGCCCCTTTTTAATTCCCCCCATGTCCCCTGTTTCCCTACACACCCTTTTCCTCCCCCGTGCTATAAGCCTTCACCCTTCACCTTTCCCCTTTCACCCTGGGTTAAAATCCCTAAAACCTTTACTACTCCGTATCCCAAAAACCTCTCCAAAAATCCCCCTTCCTATACCTTTTACCCCAAGCCCAAAGATCTCCCAAGGCCCTTCATATGTTTTTTTGAAGCCACACTCACACACACCATTTTCACCGCGTATAAATCCCTATAGGGCCTTTTTCTTTTAGGCTTTATAAACCTTTCCCTCTCTGAAGAAGCTAAGACCTTAAAGGTCTTGTTACCCCTTTCTCGTGGTCAATCCCTTAACGGCTTCTTGCCTCGAAAGAGAGAAAAAGAGTATTGAAGCGACGGTGGAATTCCGAAAAGGAGTGTAAAGCTGCCTTCACGTACGAAGGATTAGAACCGAGATGCCGCCTAAGAAAGTCCAAGGAGTAGCTACGGGAGGGTCATCTCCCGGTATTCATGTGGATATCTCACCCCAAAACCAGGTTTTTCCTTCTTGGTTTTTATATCGGTTTTAATTCAACAGACTTTGGTGAAAGCAATGGTGCAGGGATCAAGGGATCCCAGGGGGATCCATTACCTGGGAGAAGCTGAAGAAAGCCGTGCGGGGTAGATACTTACCACCTGCATATCGCACGCAGAAAATGAACGAGTTCTACGAGCTAAAATAGCTAGGACTCACTCTTGACGCATACTACTCTAAATTTGTCTCACTTTTAAAGTATGCGCCATAGATGGACATGACACAACAGGTGTCCAAGTTTTGTGCGGGTTTAAATCCACCAGTACATACCCGTCTCGAATCTATGCGTCCATTAGATCTCCAGGATGCACTCATTCAAGCAGTGCCTATAATTCAGGAGGTACAAGCTAGACCAAGGGGTAACAAAACTTGGTCTTATAATGACCCGAACAGAGGAGCATTCAGACCTCAAATGAAGAGAGTTCAAGGTCATAATCAAGGACAAAGAAAGAAAGCAAGGACGAATAACGTCAATAACTTTGTTTCTACTCAAAGTAATGGCCGAAACCTCCGTTGTTTCCACCGCAACGAACCTGGTCACATCAAGAGGCAATGTCCCAAGCTCGGGGGAGGACATCGCCAAGCACCTTTCCAAGGAACACGCCGTGGTCAAGGAACCGCTACCCGAGGAAGAGGAAGAACCGCCTGCATTGCCAATAGGCAAATGTGCGAAGGAGGGGAAGAAGAAGATCCAACCTTGCGAGGAAGAGGAAGAACCGCCTGCATTGCCAATAGGCAAATGTGCGAAGGAGGGGAAGAAGAAGATCCGACCTTGGAAGCAGAGTTCGAAAGAGCGACAATCCATGCCGCTTTACACAAGAAAGGGCTGAATCGCCAGTTCTCGGTGATTCAGACACCGTCGGACTATCAAGGTAAAGGTTTCAAAACCTTGATTGATTGTGGCAGTACACATTCCTTTATCTCACCAGCATGTGCAAAAAGATTAGGAATAGCCACAGTAGAAGCACCTACCCTGCTTGTGGAATTGGCAAATGGTCGTGAAGTAACTCGTACTAGGCAAACTGCTAAGGTGGAATTCTTTCTAGGAGGAAAGAAAACTTCGGTTAAATTCAGAGTCATGAATTTAGGTATCCATGAGTGTCTACTCGGAATGGATTGGCTTAAGCCCAACGGCGCCCACATTCACTATGGAAAGGGTCAAGTTTCCTTTTGAAACTCAGAAAGGGAATTAGTCACAACTCAAGGTGAGGCAGGAGTGCCAAGAATCCAATTGGCCAAAGTATCTCAGATCATAAAAGGAGTCAGAAAAGGATTACCTGTTTACTTGATCAAACTCAACAAATTAGATGAAAAGCAAGAATCTCATGAAGGGCCTTCTTGGCTAAAGGAATACGCAGACATATTCCCTGAAGAGTTGACCGAACTTTCGCCTCAAAGAGAAGTGGATCATGAAATTAGGTTAGTACTTGGAGCTGCGCCAATTGCCAAGAGACCTTATAGAATGTCCATACCAGAAGCAATTGAGTTGAAGGGACAACTCAAGCAACTGTTAGATCAGGGCTTCATCTGGCCTAGCAATTCACTGTGGGGAGCTCCAGTACTATTCCTGAAAAAGAAAGATGGGACACTTCGACTATATATTGATTACCGAGGGTTGAATCAATCAACAGTCAAGAACAAGTATCCTATTCCTAGAATAGATGAGCTTCTTGATCGTTGTGCAAAGGTCTTCTCCAAGATTGATCTCAGGTCAGGTTACTATCAGATAAGGATCAAGGAAGAAGATATCCCAAAGATGGCCTTCAATACAAGATATGGGCACTTTGAGTTCCTAGTTATGTTATTCGGGCTTACGAATGCACCTGCCACCTTCAATTGATTAATGCAAGACATCTTTAGGCCATATCTTGATGATTTCGTGCTTGTCTTCTTCGATGACACTTTAGTCTATTCTAAACAGGAAGAAGATCATGAACCTCAACTTTGGATTGTCCTTGAGACAATGAGGTCACATAAGCTGTATGCAAAAATGAAGAAGTGTGCATTCTTCAAGCGTCAGATTGAATATCTGGGATTCATAGTATCATCAAAAGGAATATCAGTAGACCCGAGATGTGCTTGAATGGCCAACACCAGTATCTGTCAAAGAAATACGCAGCTTTCTTGGATTGACAGGATGGTATAGGGTCTTCATCAAAAACTATGCTTTGATTGCAGCACCTCTAACGGATTTACTAAAGAAGCTGACTTCCATTACATGGTCAACTCCCGAAAAAAATAGCTTCGAGAGATTGAAGCAAAGTTTGGTATCAGCACCTATTCTAAAACTTCCAGACCTCAATAAGGAGTTCGAGGTAGTAACTGATGCTAGCATTCTTGCCTTGGGATGTGTACTTATGCAGGAAGGTCATCTAGTAGCATACTGAAGGATGGATTTTAGGCCCCGGAACATGCCTAAAAATAGGGGAAAAATATGGAAATGCGGGGGAAAATGCTCAACCACGAAGGCGGCAGCTCGACCTAGGACGATTTTAAGCATTAAGTGCTTGACGGGCGCCCGTGCGACACTCCGTGAATTTTCATAATTTTTCCGTGCGCCTGTGCCAGTCAGTGAAGCTGCAGGCCTGTCCGGGATGTTGAGACGAGCTCATAGGAATTTTCAGATCGAAGTTCCGAGTCCGGGTGCGGAAGATGGCCCGAAACCGGCCGGGGTGCCCAAGAGGGGGTCCAAAATGGAAATTTGAAAAGGTGTGAAGGAGGGGGGGTGACCTTTGGCACCCCCCCCTCAAAAAATCGTGGATATGGAGGGGGGGCGGCGGCTGAAAACAGCCGCCGAAAAAAACGCGACCCCCCCCCCCCACAATCGATTGCTGGCTCACAAAGAAGCCATGGTTATGGACCTCCAGGCCTGATGAAGATGATGTGCCGATCAATTCGCCGGTCTCCGCTCCCGCAATGGTGGACTGGTTGAAGAGAGAGAAAACCAGTCTTTCTCTCTCCTCTCTCTCTCTCCTCTTAGCCCCCGTTCGTGCTTGAAGGAATAGGATGAAGATGGACGGCCGGATGGATGCCGATTCTTGACGGGATGAAAGAGCAATGCAAAACCATTGTAGATTGCTAATTCCAAGCAGAATTCATGGCTGGAAATCAATCGTGGGACGTGCCAAATTTAATGAAAAAACCCGCAAGACACGGTAATAATTGTTTTTTCAAGGAAAATGGTCTTTTGATGCAAATTTGGTTGATAAAAATGTGTTCATATGGATTGAGTTTTGAGTATGTCGTGCTTTGAGTTGGTTTCTAGCTGTTCATCATTTAAAAATCAGGAAAACATGTGTGGGATAGCAGAAAATAGGGAACCGAGACACGAAAAACCATAAAAATGGGGAAAAACAAGGGTTTTGGGCATATAAATGGGGAAAACCGTCGATACACATCAACTAATCTTTCAATTTTGTTGCAAATGAACTAAGGGCCACAGCCCACAAACTGGTTTTCATTTTCAGCAATTTAAAAAATACAAGAAAATGAAGAAAATGGGGAAAAATGATAAAAACACCATGAAAAAATAGGGGAAAAATACATTTGGGGCTACGAAAAATACAGAAAAATAGGATTTATGTTTGTTGATGTATAGCAAGGTTGGGGCATGAAGTTATGCTTCAGTTCAGCCTTGTTTATATGTTTTGGTGCGTGTTTCATTCCTTTCTCCACATAAAATGACAAGGAAACCCTAAAAGAAATGAATATAATGATGCACTATCAACGGGGAAGGGTAGAGTTGTGGAAAAATGGTTAAATGACGCTGAGCATGAGGAATAATTTGCTGATTTTATATGCATTGCAACTAGGACGGAATAATAATGATAAAAATTAAAACCTAGTAGCACGAAGATCACTTCGGTGCTAGGTGTTGCAACGAAGCACAAAGCGGTTAGAAAGAAAAGCATGAAAGAGATGTTTTGCACTTGCACGCTGCTGGTTTTTTAAAATGTTTGAGCACTAGGCATCCACCTCTTTGCATGATCATTTAGAGGAAATTAAAAGTATCAGAGTTAGCTCCTGGATATGCATTGCAATTGTTTTTGGGATATGACCTACGTTGAGAGTGTGAGGTTCCTATGCTGTAGGCTAGTCGTGGGATCATAAAGGGGAAATTAAGTAAGGACAATGGTACATTCCTGGATACGTTTATTTGGTACCTTGAGTGACGTTTGTGCGAAATGTCTAAATGTTGAGCGGCGCATCGAGGGGCCAATCCCCAAGGTGTAGGAGAGTCGCAGAGGGTTGTCGGCATTCAGCCGTAGGAGGAACCCCATGTGTATGTGATTCGAGCCTTTTGGCTATGTGAAAGGGACTCCCTTTGAGGAGCAATATTGGGTTAGGATCAGTTGGACTACAACGTATTACAAACGCAATGTTTAGGAAGGCAGAGATTTTGATAGACGCTCCTGGCCGCGAGGCCGAGGGGTTGTCTTGTGCATAGTGACGAGGTCCGGCTAGTGCATGAGCCAGTGCCGGCCCGTTTTTAGGTCCATCAGTGGTGCGTCTGCCGGGAGCTGCTTAAAAGTGGCGGTTCTCGAATCCTGGTTTTCTAGGGACCAACTAGCAGTTTATGCCAAAGGATACTGAGCTTGATCCGTTATTTAGTGATAAGCATCGTCTAGCAGAAATCCAAAAGCAAGAAAGAGACGAAAGAGCTAGGCGACGTGCTGAAATTTTTAGGAGATATTCCCCTAAGCGTAGCGGTGCTGAACCCTTACGAGGGAGTGGATCTAGTGGTCTTAGGACCACAAGCAGTAAGTTAGGAGAAGGTGGAAGCTCTAGTACTCCCCTTCCTTCCATAAGCCAGTCCACGTCAATTGCGGGAGGTGTAACCCCACCGTTCCCTATTCCTAGTGCAAATCCAATCCTCGTCATGGCGCAGCCTATTGCAATTCCAGCAGGAACGACGGATTTGCCGGCTCTAGGTTACCCGCTACCCATTTTTAATGGGCTAGTTGAGGAAGATGCGGAACTCCACATTAGGGAGTTTCAAAAGTTGATGTTTAACTGTCGCATTCAAGAAGAAGGACATTTAATGATGTTCTTCAACATGACTCTCAAAGGAAGAGCCGCTATATGGTATCATGGTTTAGAAGCCGGAACCATATTGAACATTGATGCATTTTATGGAGCTTTTCGAAGGGAGTTTGCCCCTGAAAGGGGTGGGCAATATTGGTTGCGTGTACTCAACGTGACCCGCCAAGATCCACACGAGGATATTCGTGCTTATGCGAAGAAGATAAAAGAGGTCTTCCGTAAGTTGGACACCTCTATCCCTATCCCCGCAGCTGCCCAATTGCAATATTTCCTACATGGTTTGGACTTTAATATCCAATTGCAGTTGAGTAGTGTTCCCTTGGGGGATATAGATACTGCCATTACACGAGCACAAGAGGTGGAATCCCGACTACAAGCAGCCTATGCTTCTCGCGGCAATTCGAACATGGGTTTAGTATTGGGAAACAATATGGCAATAGCCAATGGCAGTAGTGGCCAAGGGATAGCGATGGCTAACCCTAATGGGAGAGGGAACATGATACAGAATGTCCCTTTATTACCAGCTCCCCCTAGCATGTCGATGCCTACGGGCAGTCAAATGGCTCCAAGTAGTGGAGGCCAGGCGGTCAATTCTAATACCATGCCTGTGGCTCAACAACCAGTGCCTAATCGAATTGTTAGGCCGATTGAACGACATGGTAATGACCAAGGCTATGAGTCGAGTTCTTCCAATGTTCTTGGCGAGGTTAAGGACATGATGAAGCATTATACCGACATGATTACGGAGCAGTATCGACAAATAGCTGTTGATGTCAACTTCCTTAAAAAACAACAAAATTTGATAGGAAGTAGATACCCGGAGGAGGGTGCACCGTCGAGGTTTAGTTGCAAATGGTGTGGCGGGCAGCACTATCCAAGAAATTGCCCAAATGTTAAGTGCGACATTTGTGGAAAATCCGGCCATCTAGCAGCTACTTGCTGGAGTAAGATCAGTTCTCTCCAGCGTGGAAGTCGGCAACCAGGGCCTGTTAATCATCGTGCCCAAGGAAATGACCCCCAGCCAGAAAATGGGCCTAAACAAATACTTCAACGACCAAAGACTACAGTGGAAGAGCTACCAAGTGGTAGTGGGGTTAGTTTGATTGAGGCTGTACGCGTTAATGATGCTGAAACCTCTAATCTACGAGCTGTCCTTACAAGAGGTAAAAAGGGTAGAGAAGCCGACATGGATAAGCCTGTTGACGGAAACCCTAAACAAGGCGACAAAGGAACACAAGTTTTGGATCCTGCCCTAGAAGGGGGACCTTTGAAGCCCGTAGAGAGTAAAGCCGATAAGGAAGCACCAAAGAAGAAGGTGAAAGTTAAGAAAGAGGCAATAAAGCCAGTTCAGCGACCTAAAGAGCGGAGGATTTGGCGTGAAAAGCGAGCTCTTTCGAACTATCATGAATTCGATTTGGCGGGCTCTCTTTGCGAAGTCAAGCCGGATGTGAACCTTTTGCAGCTTATTAAGCTTTCCCCAGGAGTACGTAAGGAATTTAGAAAGATCCTACGTACCGGGTATATTGTAGAACCTTTGGGTATTGCGCGAGTTGGTGATGACTGGTTCGAGCATGCTGAGAAGCATTGCCCAAGGGTTGCAGCCTATGTCGATGGGATATTAGTAGATTATGCCATTGTCGACACAGGATCATCTGTTAACATTATGAGTTCTGAACTGATGGAAAGGTTGGGCCTTGCGATCCAAAAAGATACCTCCACAATTCTCAGAATGGCAGATGACAGTTTGAGACAGCCGGAAGGCTGCATTACTAAGGTCCATGTCACTGTTGCAAATGTAGAATGCCTGTTGGACTTTAGGGTGATTCGTTTTGCAGGGCGGCCAAGTTACCAAGTATTACTTGGACGACCTTGGATCTTGCAAGCGGATTGCCAAGTGGATATACCCGCCGGTCGATTGTTATTCGGCAGAGGTGCCCAGCGTGTGGTGGTTGATGCTTATCCTGAGTCCCCGCAGAGTGAGAGGGCTCCTCTATCTTCTACAGAATTGGAGACATTAGAAGATTCATCTGTTAGTGAGGCATCATCGAGTGATGAGTCCAAAGAGGGATCCACCACGGAGGACATCTATCAGATCACTTTGAACGAGCCGATAGAGGCCCAAGATCGTATAAGAGATGCAGATGTTATCGAGCTAGACCTTGGTACGCTTGATGATTCGCGGCCAATCAAATTAGGCTCTATGCTCAGCTCAGCAGAAAGGGAGGACTATGTGGCCTTGATCCAGGAATTCCGTGATATCTTTGCCTGGAGTTATGATGAGTTGAGAGGCATCCCTCCCAGTCTTGCTGTTCATACAATTCCGTTGAAAGAGGGTAGTCGTCCTGTACGGCAGAAAGTCAGGCGTATGCCTTTCGAATTAAGGGACGGGTTGTTTGAAGAGTTACAGAAGCTTCGAAAAGCGGGTTTGATTTTCCCTGTACAACACACGGAATGGTGTTCGCCAGTTGTGATTAGAAAGAAGAAGAATAATCAGATCCGTTTATGTGTAGACTTTAGGGAGCTGAATAAGCAGACAGTTAAGGACTACTACCCATTACCATTTATTGACCAGATTTTGGATCAATTAGCGGGTAGGGAGATATATTCGTTTATGGATTGCTTTGCAGGATACAACCAAATGGCAATTGCAGAAGAGGACAAGTTGAAAACAACTTTTATCACTGTATTTGGCACTTTTGCTTACCACGTGATGGCTTTTGGTTTATGCAATGCGCCTAGTTCGTGGCAACGAACAGCCGATAAGACATTCGGTGACATATCCCCTGAAGAGTTGAGGGTGTTTATTGATGGCTTAGGGGCCGCCACCGTGAGAGAAAGGCAGTTGATCATTTTGAGAAAATGCTTTGAGCGCTGTAGACAATTTTGCATCGCCCTAAACCCACGGAAGTGTGCTTTTGGAGTACCTTATGGGCTATTGCTAGGCCATGTGGTCAGTTCGGTAGGAATTGCGACAGACCCCGAGAAGGTGAAAGTTATAGTTGCCATGGGTCCACCACGCACTCCGAAAGAGGTTCATAGCTTTCTGTCTTTGGTTGGTTACTACCGTAGATTCATTAACGCCTTAGCAGAAAGAACGTTGCCACTTACAAATTTATTGTCCTTTAGCTGTTCGTTTGTATGGGGTGACCCTTGTAAGGTAGCATTCGAGGATGTGAAACAAGAGCTAGCAAGAGCGCCCGTTTTAAAAGCACCTAAAAGAGGTGAGGCGTTTTATATATTCTCAGCAGCCACCATGTATAGTATCAGCTGCTGTTTAGCCCAAATTTGGGAAGAGAAGTGGTACCACCCGATTGCTTTTGCTAGTCGGAAGCTGGGGGTATCCGAAATCAATTACACCTACATGGAGAAGCTGTGTCTAGCGATGGTCTTTGGGACCAAGAAATTCAGGCATTACATTCTCTATGAGAAAGTCGTGCTTTATACGAAGGCGGAGGGACTTCGACTATTGATGAATAAGTTACAGCCGCCTGATCGTTTAGCGAAGTGGTTAATCACTTTGCAGGAATTTGATTATGAAATCAAGAGTAAGCCACCAAGGTTGCAAGGCATCGTGGAATGTCTAGTGGACTTTGGGGAGCCGAAAGAATTTGTGGCTGAAGGTAGTGACATGGAGATGATATTTAAAATAGATACGGCATCTATTCCCTCCTGGTATGCTGCAATAACACATTATTTATCAACAGGAGAGGCGGGATCCGAATTATCTAAGGCTGAGAAAAGGAAAATTAAGCAGCAAGCGTTAAAGTTTGCTTTGATCGCAGGTACATTATATCGGCAAGGGGTTGATGATATCTATCGCCGATGTGTGATGCCTGACGAGGTGCCATTCATTTTGGAGGAGTGCCATGATTCTGCTTGCGGTGGCCATTTTGCTGGACGGCTTACAGCACAAAAGGCTTTAAGAGCAGGTTATTGGTGGCCTGCCATCTTCCAGGATTCGTTTGCGTATGTTAAGCGATGCGATATTTGCCAACGACATGATAATCGAGAGAATAGGAAACGACCACTCACCCCTATTATGGCGATACTTCCATTTGAGAAGTGGGGAATAGACTTTGTGGGTCCTATTACTCCGTCATCGACTACGCAAAAACGGTACATCATTGTAGCAACTGACTACTTCACAAAGTGGTCAGAAGCACGTGCAACAAGGAAAGATGATGCTAAAGAAACTGCTAGTTTCCTTTTAGAGCAGATAATATGCCGGTTTGGTCCACCGAAAGAATTAGTGTCGGACCGCGGAACTCATTTCCTGAATAAGGTGATCAAAGGTTTGACAGAGTTGTGGAACATCAAGCATAACAAGACAACCCCATATAATCCGCAAGCCAATGGTCAGGTTGAAAGCACCAACAAGCAGCTTGTGGGCATCCTGTCCAAAATTGTTTCAGAAAAGAAACGGGATTGGGATAAAAAGTTATACGTGGCAGTGTGGGCCTATAATACGACTTTCAAACGAGCCACTGGCCATACCCCGTTCAAGTTAGTATATGGGGAGGAGTGTGTCTTGCCTTTAGAAATTGAGCTGCCGACTATTCGGTTTGCCATCAATCATTCTTTGAGCGATGAAGACGCTCTTTTTGAGCGCTTGACGACACTGGCACATTTAGATGAGCTTAAGCTGCAGAGCTTATTGCACCAAGAAGTGGCGAAGCGCCGAATGAAGCAGCTACACGACCTCAAAGCCAAGAAATACACCTTCAAGAAAGGACAGCTTGTTCTGTATTATGACGCACGACGTGAATTATTCCCAGGCAAGCTAGAACCCAAATGGGATGGGCCTTATAAGATCGTTAGGATAGGAAAGAATAAATCTACAGTGTTGTTAGTTGACCTTGAGGGGATAGAATTTAAAAATAAGGTTAATCTTAACAAGATTAAACCTTATTATTTCTGATTGCACTAATGCTATGACTGCCTTGCAGGTCTAGGCAAGATCGATCAAACATCTGCAAGGAAATCGTGATAGAGGTTGATGGGTCGTCTGATCCCTTATTTAGAACACCCATATTTGGAACAAAGATATCATCAGGGAAAGCTCATTTGGTGGAGCAAAGGATACAAGGTGATTGAGCAAGAAGGCGGGACATTCATTTGGGAAATCAAGGTCTTCTGCCATCACTGCCTACAACTTTTGACGAGCATCCCTGTTGAATTCAATGATGATGGAGGGATGGAGCCTACAGTCCACCCGTTGAATATGCTGAATTTCGATTACCATAATTACGAGTAGAGTTCAGGATGGCAGGATATGTAAACCCTTTATGGACGTACACCTTGTACTTTGATGGGGCGTCCAGGGGTGCATGCAAAAAAGGAAGTGTAGGAGTTGTCATCCGAGACCCCCGACGACGCATTGTCATGAAGTTAGCTGCTTATCTCGGGGCGAATTTTACCAATAATATGGCAGAATACAAAGCCCTGATTATGGGTTTGAATATTGCAAAGAAGGGTGGTATCCGCCAGTTGTTGGTGAAAGGGGACTCTCAGTTGGTTTTAAATCAACTCAATGGGACGTACATGGTACGGAACCCCATCCTTTGTATGTACCATCATACTGCCATAGCCCTGCTAGACGAATTCGATAGAGTGTCTTTTCAGCTGATTCCACGGAATTGGAATCAGTTTGCCGATTCATTGGCTAATCTTGCGTATGAAGAGGACCTCTTCTTTAATTGTGGCCCTTGTCCCGATATATCTATTGATGGTGAGACAGGACCTGGTCGTTTGTGGGGTATGCTTTCTGAACATGCCCTCTTTGGCAGACGATGGTTGATTTGGGTGATGCAGAGGGTAAGCGAGACTCATCTACCTTTATTATCGGGGACCCATAGACTGATTCGACGCCATGTGATGCGAACACCTCTTGCGATATACGCAGGAGGGATAGGTCATAATTTAATGCACCTAGTTTAGGGCTACGAGCCTTTGTTTCCCTGGGAATGGTATGCTTTGATGTCTATCATGGTTGTTCCCAGGTGGATGTTCTGCATAATATTGGTTTATTTCATTAGGCCAAGAGGGCCGATTCAGTTTTGTAGCAAAGTCATGTCTGATTTCATTAGGCCAAGAGGGCCATTTTCCTGTCTAGTGCGGGTGCGTTTAATTGGGTTTTTGTTGAGTGTTGTGCTGGACAGGTTTCGTGGTTCGTGGAATTTGGTGGAGCCTGGAGGAGCCTTTGCTGCGATGGAAGCTTCTTGTGGCCACTCCAGGTGATATTTCTCCTTTACAAGTACCTTTCTTTCCTGTTATATGTGTATTTGTACTTGTTGAGGGGATACTTTTTGTTGGGGACCGGCGACCAAGGCATGAAGTCCCAGGTTTAGGCTACGTATGTTTGAGGGAGGTCGGAGTAGTCATTGCCTCCTGTAAAGACATTGTTAGACATTGAAAGATCTGTTTTAGAAGGAAGTCCTAGTGGCTCTGTTCTGCTAACCTGCTAGGCAGCCGTTCTAGGAGTTCTTGTTAGTAGTGAGGCAGTTAGAGAAGCCTGCTAGAAGATAATAATAATGATGCCAAGAAATCCTGAATATCCTAAAAGATGAATATAAATACGAAGGTGTGTAAAAAGGGGTTCTAACCCCTATCAATGAAAAGAAAAGAAATGAAAATATATAAGCAGTTGATCATCGCCTTGCGAAGGCCTGGTAGGTTCCTGGGGACGAGTCAGACCCGGGGCCGATACCTTGTCTTCCTCGGGGTGGCTTCTTGATGGAAAAATAATATCAAAACAAGGAAGGTTGGAGCGAAAATAAAAGTGAGCGTTAGAAAAGGATTAAGTGTCGCCTTGCGAGGGCTTGGTAGGTTCTTGGGTGCCGAGACAAGTCCTGAGACCGATGCCCTGTTCTCCTTGGGTCACTACGCTCAGCTCCCTCCTTTTTACATGCCCAAGTATGTTCATCCAATCAAAACCCTCAAAGAAGAGATATACTGAAAGAAAATATCCTTTGCTCAGGCTATAGGAGTCCTCGCCTTGTAGGAGCTCCTAGTTGCGTTGTCTTTAGTTGGTCAGTAGTTCAGACTACCACTTAGGGCAACCTCTTTGGCAGTTCTTTTTAGTTTGGCTGTGTTGGAGCAGCTGGTTAGTGACTCACTTCGGATCTTCTATTAGATGATGCTAGGCCTATTCCTTGTGGATGTCATGCCTTGGTTCTGTCCAGGGGTAGGGGGAGCATTGTGCTGAGTTTTATGATGATAATTGTTTTGTATCAGTTTGATGCTTCTTTGGTTGTTTATGTGCAGATATGTTCGTGGGTTCGACGGACTGAGTCGTCCTATCCCGTGGTCGCCAATGAAGGATGGATTTTAGGCCCCGGAACATGCCTAAAAATAGGGGAAAAATATGGAAATGCGGGGGAAAATGCTCAACCACGAAGGCGGCAGCTCGACCTAGGACGATTTTAAGCATTAAGTGCTTGACGGGCGCCCGTGCGACACTCCGTGAATTTTCATAATTTTTCCGTGCGCCTGTGCCAGTCAGTGAAGCTGCAGGCCTGTCCGGGATGTTGAGACGAGCTCATAGGAATTTTCAGATCGAAGTTCCGAGTCCGGGTGCGGAAGATGGCCCGAAACCGGCCGGGGTGCCCAAGAGGGGGTCCAAAATGGAAATTTGAAAAGGTGTGAAGGAGGGGGGGTGACCTTTGGCACCCCCCCCTCAAAAAATCGTGGATATGGAGGGGGGGCGGCGGCTGAAAACAGCCGCCGAAAAAAACGCGACCCCCCCCCCCACAATCGATTGCTGGCTCACAAAGAAGCCATGGTTATGGACCTCCAGGCCTGATGAAGATGATGTGCCGATCAATTCGCCGGTCTCCGCTCCCGCAATGGTGGACTGGTTGAAGAGAGAGAAAACCAGTCTTTCTCTCTCCTCTCTCTCTCTCCTCTTAGCCCCCGTTCGTGCTTGAAGGAATAGGATGAAGATGGACGGCCGGATGGATGCCGATTCTTGACGGGATGAAAGAGCAATGCAAAACCATTGTAGATTGCTGATTCCAAGCAGAATTCATGGCTGGAAATCAATCGTGGGACGTGCCAAATTTAATGAAAAAACCCGCAAGACACGGTAATAATTGTTTTTTCAAGGAAAATGGTCTTTTGATGCAAATTTGGTTGATAAAAATGTGTTCATATGGATTGAGTTTTGAGTATGTCGTGCTTTGAGTTGGTTTCTAGCTGTTCATCATTTAAAAATCAGGAAAACATGTGTGGGATAGCAGAAAATAGGGAACCGAGACACGAAAAACCATAAAAATGGGGAAAAACAAGGGTTTTGGGCATATAAATGGGGAAAACCGTCGATACACATCAACTAATCTTTCAATTTTGTTGCAAATGAACTAAGGGCCACAGCCCACAAACTGGTTTTCATTTTCAGCAATTTAAAAAATACAAGAAAATGAAGAAAATGGGGAAAAATGATAAAAACACCATGAAAAAATAGGGGAAAAATACATTTGGGGCTACGAAAAATACAGAAAAATAGGATTTATGTTTGTTGATGTATAGCAAGGTTGGGGCATGAAGTTATGCTTCAGTTCAGCCTTGTTTATATGTTTTGGTGCGTGTTTCATTCCTTTCTCCACATAAAATGACAAGGAAACCCTAAAAGAAATGAATATAATGATGCACTATCAACGGGGAAGGGTAGAGTTGTGGAAAAATGGTTAAATGACGCTGAGCATGAGGAATAATTTGCTGATTTTATATGCATTGCAACTAGGACGGAATAATAATGATAAAAATTAAAACCTAGTAGCACGAAGATCACTTCGGTGCTAGGTGTTGCAACGAAGCACAAAGCGGTTAGAAAGAAAAGCATGAAAGAGATGTTTTGCACTTGCACGCTGCTGGTTTTTTAAAATGTTTGAGCACTAGGCATCCACCTCTTTGCATGATCATTTAGAGGAAATTAAAAGTATCAGAGTTAGCTCCTGGATATGCATTGCAATTGTTTTTGGGATATGACCTACGTTGAGAGTGTGAGGTTCCTATGCTGTAGGCTAGTCGTGGGATCATAAAGGGGAAATTAAGTAAGGACAATGGTACATTCCTGGATACGTTTATTTGGTACCTTGAGTGACGTTTGTGCGAAATGTCTAAATGTTGAGCGGCGCATCGAGGGGCCAATCCCCAAGGTGTAGGAGAGTCGCAGAGGGTTGTCGGCATTCAGCCGTAGGAGGAACCCCATGTGTATGTGATTCGAGCCTTTTGGCTATGTGAAAGGGACTCCCTTTGAGGAGCAATATTGGGTTAGGATCAGTTGGACTACAACGTATTACAAACGCAATGTTTAGGAAGGCAGAGATTTTGATAGACGCTCCTGGCCGCGAGGCCGAGGGGTTGTCTTGTGCATAGTGACGAGGTCCGGCTAGTGCATGAGCCAGTGCCGGCCCGTTTTTAGGTCCATCACATACTCTTCAAGGAAACTGAAGAACCATGAAAAGAATTATGCTACGCATGATCTGGAATTACTAGCTTTCATCCACGCTCTAAAGCTTTGGAGACACTACCTGTTGGGTAAAAGTTTACTCTAGTAACCGACCATAAGAGTCTCAAATGGATCTTTACCTAGAACGAGCTCAACATGAGACGACGTCGGTGGATTGAAGTGTTGGAAGAATATGACTTTGAAATCAAGTACCGACTAGGTAAAGAGAATGTAGTTGCCGATCTACTTAGTCGCAAGGCATTCCTAAATTCCCTAATCTTGCAAAATCCATCAACGGCCAGATCTCTAGCTACAAAAGTATCTATGCCAAACAACCCTATACTTGAGTTAGCTAGAGAGGAAGCATGCCATGATTTGTCCTACCAAACAATGCTAAAGGAGATCTCTATCAAGGATCAAAATAAAAAGTTGCAAGCTAAGTATCAGGAATTTTCCATTGATAATGGGATTGTCTACTACAGAACAAGGCTGTGTATACCAGCAAGCCAGTCACTTAAGCAAAAGATAATGTGGGAAGCTCATGATTCCCCTTTCGAGGACATCCTGGCTTTGCTAAGACTCTTAATGCAGTTAGGAAGAGCTACCATTGGGAGAGGCTCAAATGTGACGTTCTCAAATATGTCACTGAGTGTTTGTCTTGCCAACGTATCAAAGCCGAACATGTCATGATACCAGGGAAACTGCAACCGCTTGACATTCCCCAAATGAAATGGGAATTCATCAGTATGGATTTTGTTGTAGGCTTACCCTAAGTCCAGGGAGGATACAACTCCATCATGGTTGTGGTTGATATGCTTACCAAGGTTGCACACCTGATTCTAGTAAAGACAAACTATAAAGCCTCCGACATTGCAAGATTGTTTATCAAGGAGATATTCAAGCTACATGGTTTACCCAGAAGAATCATTAGTGATCGAGATTCTCTCTTCACATCACACTTCTGGAGAGCTATCTTTGAAGCTATTGGGACTCAACTCTGTTTTAGCACCGCCTACCATCCCCAAATGGATGGCCAAACAGAGCGAGTAAATCAAGTCATCGAGGATATGCTTAGGGCATACTGCTGTCGAGAGCCGAAGAGGTGGATTCAATACTTGCCATTGGTTGAATTTGCCTACAATGCTTTGTACCAACAAAGCATTCAGATGACCCCTTTCCAAGCATTGTACGGTCATGACTGTCGAAGTCCCCTAAACTTTTCTAATCCAACCCTAAGGGTTGAAGCGTCAAGGCAGATGTTGGAAGAGATGGATGATCAAATAAAGACAATAAGACAAGACATACAAGCGGCCAAGGATAGACAGAAGGCATACGTGGATTTTAAGCGTCAAGAAAGAGTCTTCGAAGAAGGAGACATGGTCTTCATTCGTGTACGCCCTAAAAAGAGTTCTCTATCCCTAGGAGATTGCAAGAAGCTAAGTCCAAGGTATTGTGGGCCATACAAAATTCTCAAATGCCTAGGATCCAATGCTTATAGATTGCAACTCCCTGAGAACCTAAAGGTTCACAATGTATTCCATATCAGCCTATTGAAAAAATATGTACCCAATCCTAACCATGTACTTGATGACCAACAAATTGTAATGCCTAGCCAAGGAGTCCTTGAGCTAAGGCCTGATAGGATCTTAGATGTTAGGGAGAGACAATTAAGATCCAGAACCTTGAGAGAATTCCTCGTCCAGTGGAAAGATTATCCCGAACAGGATGCCACTTGCATAGAAGAAGACACTCTCAACCATCAATATCCCCAGTTTATCTCGAGATGAGGACATCTCGATTCCTCTAAGGGGGAGAGAATGCAATATTTCAGATATTATATTCTTTTTTTTTCTTCAGCGGCACGTCGTGCTGGAAGGAGAGAAGGCGATAGAGAAGCAAGCAAGCTCCTCGTCGCTGGAGCTTGCTTGGCTCCACGGACATGCAGAATGACACATAGGAGGGGGAGGATTCCCTCCCCTCCCCTATATATATGAGGGAGAGTCGTGAGGAGGAAGTACAGGCTGCCGTATCGTGAGGGAGGTGGAGTGAAGGTTCGTCATGCTGCACTGGCTGTAGCCTCTGAAGAAGAAGGAGGGTGACGAAACGCCACTGCCCAGCTGCCAAATTGAGCAACTGCCGCCAGTTGATGGAATTCCGTTGCCATCGCCAGAGCCGCCATCCAGCCTCCAAACACCAGTGACATGCCGATTAGCATTCCACCTCCTGCTGCCATCAAGTTCCTCACCGTCCACCCATGTGGGCATCATCCTTTTTCCCCTCCACGTAATGATCATCTCCTCTCTTCCCCCTAGTCTCTAAACGCCCCAGAAGCTTCCAAGAAGCTTCTTAGAAGCTTCTAAGGGGGCTTCCATAAGCCCCCTTCCCCCACTCTGGATCCTTCACAAGTGGTTTTTCCTCCCCGGGAATTAAACCCTTTTCCCTAGCATCCCCCATTAAACCCCCACACCCCTTGGCCTCATAAACCACAAATCCCCCCCCCCCCCCCCCCCCCGGTGCCTAAATCTATAAGTCCCTTCTTGTGTTTGAAACCCCGTGTTTCACCCCCCCCCCCCTCATATTCCTTTTTTAACACACACCCTAATCCCCTTTTTTATTCCCCCCGTGTCCCCTTTTTCCTTACACACCCTTTTCCTCCCTCGTGCTATAATCCTTCACCCTTCACCTTTCCCCTTTCACCCTGGGTTAAAATCCCTAAAACCTTTACTACTCCGTATCCCAAAAACCTCTCCAAAAATCCCCCTTCCTATACCTTTTACCCCAAGCCCAAAGATCTCCCAAGGCCCTTCATATGTTTTTTTGAAACCACACTCACACACACCATTTTTACCGCGTATAAATCCCTATAGGGCCTTTTTCTTTTAGGCTTTATAAGCCTTTCCCTCTCCAAAGAAGCTAAGACCTTAAAGGTCTTGTTACCCATTTCTCATGGTCAATCCCTTAACGGCTCCTTGCCTCGAAAGAGAGAAGAATAGTATTGAAGCGACGGTGGAATTTCGAAAAGGAGTGTAAAGTTGCCTTCACGTCGGAAGGATTACAACCGTGATGTCGCCTAAGAAAGTCCAAGGAGTAGCTACGGGAGGGTCATCTCCCAGTATCCATGTGGATATCTCACCCTAAAACCAGGTTTTTCCTTCTTGGTTTTTATATCGGTTTTAATTCAATCATGCAATATGAATTGTTAGGATAAGATATATTTTATCCTAGTTATTTACGATGAAGGAATTTAGTTTAATTGAACATGCAAAATGGATAATGTATAAAACATAGTTTTCCTTCAAATAGCATTATGCATTGAAACGAATTATGAGCAAGATTATTTACCCACTAAAGTAGTATATTTCGACTAAATCTTGAAGGTATAAAAACTGCATCTTGCACCATTAACCCCTATTTTTTTTACAACGAATCATCATAGAAGATGAAATTCATGAAAGGTTTCTTATGTTGCTTAAACTCTAAGATGTTATCATTGCTAACTGCATATCTTAGCAAGGGAAAGATTGTTTATTTGGCATGAGTTTTGTTCGCAAGGAAAAAAGGAAAATTAATTGAATTTACCTAACCTCGAAGCAATAAAGTTTAGGACGGAAAAATCAATCATCACATAGATAATAAATCGTGCCAAGGTGATCTCAATATTACCTTCTAAAAGTTAACCAAATTAATATAAACTTAGAAATACCTATGCTGCGAAATATGCATTGGGAATGATTTAAATCCAAGAAACGTTTATACCTTAAATCCTTGCCCACCTTCCCTGATTGTAGGGTCAATAAATCGTAACGTAAAAGAACTAGGGTTTGTCCCTGAGGTTCTTAAAGAAAATAATAAAAGGAGACCCTAGGTCTAACAAATGTCAGCTTAAAGAAACTGAAATGGATTGTTTCATCGCATATTACGATGCAGGACTTGCGCAGCAAGTACAAAGTCATATGGTCTTGTGATTGATTCACAAGAAGAAAGGTTAAATACCCTCAACAAGGATGGCGGATCCTTACGCAAGTTATCTTGCAAAAGGATGTATTCTTTGATATCCTTCTAAGTAAGGAAGGTTAAAAACCGAAAACTAAAGTATCCAGTGAACTTTAGGGTTGACCAAGTTGGGTTAATAGGGTACACCCTAACCCAAAATATAAGGAATCTTGCCAAGTTGCAAGACACCCTGGAACGAGTGCTGATGCATTCGAAAGGAAAGAATCATTCCTTAGCAGTTTGCCAACAACAAGATCGGTTAATGGAAATGTTTGTGCTTGCTAGGGATTTTAGAGCACTGTTTGATTTATGAATTACAAATTAAATGAATATCTATACTTTAGGTTGAAGACCTGAAGGGAGAGGCAGTTTTAGTTACCCCCGATTGCCTGCCTGACCCTAACCAAGGGGGTTGTTGACCACGCCGGGAACGTGGACCGAACCCGCCGTGAGAGGTCCCTCCGTTGAGCTCTACTTGGAGCAGGACGACGCTTGGGTGCCAGGGGGGGCTCTGGCCGTAAATCCCTCGCCTTACGCATCCTACACAAGAGGCTAATGTGACTCGGGATTGGATCTCAAGGCCCGCATACTAGTCTACAGGTGGAAGCTTGGAATAATGATCCCTGTGGATTACTGGATAGCCTTCGAGAAGATTATGGACAAGCTTACGGGCGGAACTCCTTGTATTTCAAGGATAAATATGATGATGTATTAATAAAGAACTTGTCTGATATTGTTTTTCTATGTCACATGATAAGATTACGTGAAGGAACTAGTGCTTAATGGATTAATTAAAGAAGCTGATTGTTACATGTCCAACTAACGTGTTAGATAATTACCTAACTAAAACAAACCGAGGAAAGTGTGGAGGATGGGCCATGGGTCCGTCCTACGGTTGGGTGGTCCCGGTTGGCGGGGAACTTTTCTCAAATCTCGAAGAACAGCGGGATGATCATCAAAGGACAGAACAACGAAAGCGATGACCTGG
The DNA here is from genome assembly GCF_053477565.2 of Lygodium microphyllum. Classification (NCBI taxonomy): domain Eukaryota; kingdom Viridiplantae; phylum Streptophyta; class Polypodiopsida; order Schizaeales; family Lygodiaceae; genus Lygodium; species Lygodium microphyllum. Next base: position 92,435,163 of record NC_141161.1, on the reverse strand, counting down.
AGTTATGTCTTACCCGATTTACGCTGTTTTAGGGGAACGGAATGGGACTATGCCTTATGGCAGAGAGGTTGAGCTTTGCATCCCTCTCGTTTCCCATTCTCCTTGAACCAAGTGCACCGTGAATCTGCTTCGGACCTGGTATTTCTGCGTAAAGTAGTTCGCTTAGGTCCGACGCTAGTTGCTGTTAAGTAATGACCAATCAGGAAAACCCTAATTCCGGTCAATCCTAAGTGGAAAACGGTCATTATACTTTCGCTACGTGGCAGACGCGGAAAACGCTAGATCGCAAACCCCGTAGCATTCCATGGGAGTGCCGGGCGGAGCTTTCTAGACATTCTTTCTGATGGACTGCTAAGACATGTCTTGGATGATACTAGTGGACACGTTACATCATTAAAGTCTTCTATAAAACAACCTTTTGCATTGAATCAAGCCTGCAACCCTTGCTCTACCATTAGGGCAATAGACACTAGACTCTTTGTGATTGAGGGCACATGTAACACATTTGTTGTTGAGAATCTGCCAATCACACCCTATGTATGCCCCTTTGTATGGAACAACTAGGCTAGGAAGATGCAGTTCATTCTAGGAAGAGAGACAGATCCCATAGGCACAGTGATGAAATGTGCTACCAAGCAATCCTATATAATGATGTACTTGACTATCACTTTCACATGATGATAATGCAATAGTGCTTGTCTCTTTGTGTCAAGTCCCTGTGTCATTGTCAGTCCTACACAAGATTGTGTTTATGAGTTCAAGTCTCAATCTTGAAACCTAATTCACTTGTGTAACAGTTGTCCTTTGTCAATGTCAATATGAGTAGTATCTTCATCTTCCATCCTCCATAGCTTCCGCCTTTGCCATGCTCTAGATCTCGCATTTCTCACATGGTATCAGAGCCCAGTTGGGCATGGCATTGCTTCTCCAGCCTCTCTTGATTCCTCTCAACCTCAATCTAGCTCAATGTCAGCTCATGACTCCATTTTTTTCTTGACCTTCATCTTGAACTGTTGTCTGCCATAGCCAGGACTGCACCCTGCCTCCTTGGAGCTTCTTGATCTCCTTCCACACTCAATATTTTGACCCGCTTTCTTCTGGAGATATCTTGCCTAGGTCAGGGCGCAGCAACCTGTTACATCACAGTTCAACATTGCGCACAATAGACGGCAGCATTGCGGAAATTCGAGCTCGCTGTAATTTATGCGCCTGTTTCAGTCCGTACATCGATTCTCTCTCCACGCTGCGTGATTCATCCTGCAACCATAGGGCATTTAAAGGTTGACCCATGAACCTACTCCTCCCTGAATATCGCATGTGATCATTGTGTCTACGAGCTGCGCCAGGTCGAAAACCAGTCGAGAGTTGTAATCTCTAAAAGCCCCACCATAGCTATTTTCTTTCAAGCTCATAAAACCATTTTTTTTTCTCAGTCATGCTACTTGGATCACCCTATTGACATCCAGATTCACTGATTTAGTCAGTGCCACACATCAAGGAGGGGAAGTTCTTGGAGATCCTTGGATATTTTCAAAGATTGGAAGACCAAGCATTCAAACAACCACATCAAGCTCCTCTTCCAAATCATCCTTCTCACTCTTCTCACTCAACTGAAGGTTTTGCTAATCTGATCTGAGTATTTACTCAGTGTTCAACAAGATTTTACCAACAAGGAGGGGACTCAAATAACGGGTTCATCAAGAATCACCATCTTCAACTCTAGTATCCCTTGATACTTAAGAGTGTTGATTTAACACTATCTTCACTTGTGTTTTTTGACACATTGAAGATCAATTTGGTTGCCACTTACTCACAGATTTGAAGTAGATTCTTTGTCATATCTATGATAACCAAGAAGATTTATATGTGGATACACTTTATGAAAAGTAACATGACTTATCTACACTACATAGAAGATTTTTGTGATCTACTTAGACATGGAGTTGCTCATACTAAAGTGCAATCAATGATTCCATCTAAAGTTTTTGAAGACACTCCAGTTACCTTGGCCATAATGAAGAATGAGATGTCTTTGCTTGAGGGGGACAAATACATGGACATGAAGACTAAAGCTGGAAGCAAAGTCCATGGGGAACCAGACCAAGAAGACCATAAGATCAAAGAGCAAAGGAAGAAGGACAATAAGAAGATCAGCCGTGAAGACCAAAAGACCACATCATTCAAAGCTGAAGAACCAAAGATGAAAGACAAGAAGATTTTCCATGCTGACAAAGAGAAATCATATGCTGAAAAATACCACAAGGGCCTATCGGTCCTTGTCTCTCATTTTCTGTTTTAAAAGCATTGTACCTGCCTTAATGTTCCTTTCATAAGCTTGAAAAAAACTCCTCATGTAGCCTTGTACTACAGCCTCTGTACACTTTGTGAGGCCCCTGTTACAGCCTCTGGATGTCCACCATGTTTATGGTACCCACACTTAGCCTTTTCTGCAACAGCCTCTGGTGTTTTGCCATGTTTGTGGTATGCCCACACTTTGCAGGTGCTGCTCTCACTAAAGCCTCTACACACTTTGTACTTTCAGGTTGTGATTGAGGAGGGGTGTTGAGAATCTGCCAATCACACCCTATGTATGCCCCTTTGTATGGAACAACTAGGCTAGGAAGATGCAGTTCATTCTAGGAAGAGAGACATATCCCATAGGCACAGTGATGAAATATGCTACCAAGCAATCCTATATAATGATGTACTTGACTATCACTTTCACATGATGATAATGCAATAGTACTTGTCTCTTTGTGTCAAGTCCCTGTGTCATTGTCAGTCCTACACAAGATTGTGTTTATGAGTTCAAGTCTCAATCTTGAAACCTAATTCACTTGTGTAACAGTTGTCCTCTTTGTCAATGTCAATATGAGTAGTATCTTCATCTTCCATCCTCCATAGCTTCCGCCTTTGCCATGCTCTAGATCTCGCATTTCTCACATCTGTCAGACTCTTTGTCTAGCCATCATGCAAGGACAAGGGAACCTTTCTAATGTGTGAAATTGGGTGGCATGATGAATCATCACCTGTCTGCACATAACCTAGATTTTATAAGTCCTACATCTCTCTAAACCATTCAACATATTCATATGATTAGATGCACCTAAATCGACATACCATACATAATCATGTGTCCCCTTTCCTCTAATTGCATTCATCATATACTGCATAACAAACAAACGCTCATTTTTATCTTCATTTTATCGTGCAGACAATGCATAATTTCCTTGCTGCAATTTACCACTGACATGTTTTGCCACAGTAATGGCAAACAATAGCAGAATTTCCAAAACCATTGTTTTGTCATCCACCTCTTCCTCTGGAGGTCCCCTTGCCTCTAAAGTTTCCTCGGCCTCCTGAAACCTGCACTTCACCAAATTGCTGATTGAACTTGTTTTGCTGGTTATCGCCAGCACGCCCCATACCACAGTCTCTCGAAGAGGATCAACCACGCCCCCTTCTTGAGCTCGAGTAAAATGAATGGACTTGTTCACCATTTCTTGCAAATGAGTCACCCTACATATTGATCTCTTTGGTAATCATGAGAGAGACTAGCTCATCAAAATCAAGAAATGGCTTCCATACATATACTGAAGTAACAATTAATTTTGATGCCTTATCATTATTAAGGCTACTCAAAGTGGATGAAACCAAATCATCATCATAAGGCATTGCATCAATCACTACTAAAGCATCTGCAATGCTTCTCGCCTTCAAAATATACTCATTGACAGACATTTTCCCTTTCTTCAAGGTATTCAACTCTTGCTTGAGTTGAATCTTTTGTGCCATTGTATTTACTTAAAATATGTTTTCAAAGATTGTCCAAGCTGCATGTGAAGTTTATGTATTCCTGATATATCCTAGCATAATATTATCAATGACTATAAATAGCCAGTACATCACCTTTTTGTCTTTTGTATTCCATTCTTTCCATGCCTTTAATTCATCTGTAGTTCGGGAGGGATACCCAGCTCTAGCCCTTTTATTCACCTGAAACAAACTCATAAAGGCCCTTTCCAATGAGGAATTTCATCACACAGAGCTTCCATGAAGGGTGGTTGTTCTTATCAAGCTTCTCAATAATGGGATTTCCACTGTTCTCTGCCATTATCACAAAAGAGGATACAACACAGTAAGCAATTCCTGTGCAAACTTTCACAACAAGTGCACAACAATACACCAAGCAGTATTTTTCACTGATTGCTCAATAGTACACGTAATCTGCAAACATGTTTGCAGATAAACCTTATGTTTGCTTCCTGGCAAACACCTCAAAAATTATAGATTTAAATTCTATAACATGTGAACCCACTTTTGGTCAACATAGCCGAAATCACAATGTACCGTGAAATTGATGTCTGCAACCTTGCGGCTCTAAAACGGGGCCTGAAATGGCCTCAGAAGCCCAAAAAATTTGTGAAAAAGCCTTGAAAAGCTCATTTATAGAATATACAGTGCTTTGATCGCACACCAAACCTCATAGCAATATGAGATTTTCACTCTAACCTACTTCTAGTGACTCCATAGGAACTATCCAAGAGAAAGAGTGGAAGAATGGGAGAGCTTCTTACCTGTTGCTTGCTTGCTCGAACCTTACTTATTTTCCTTTACTTTAGCCTTCAAAATCAGCCTCTCTCAGTGGTGTAGTTTTGATACCATGTCAAGAATCTCCTGGTGGGGAGACTTGCTTGAGCTACTGTGCCAAACACACATTGTATACACAAGAGGAAGCTCACTCAAGAACACAAGAAGAGAGATAGAGGCCAAAACGTTTGCTTGTTGATTTCTTCTTCTTCTTTCACACACAATACAATGTACACAAAGTATAGATAAGTTACAACATAAAGGAAAATGGCCTACTAAGTCAAACACTGCAAAATAGACTACATTAATCGACTGGCACTATATCTTTGCCAGCTCTAGGTAGGTGTAACAAACTAAATATAATAAGTGATAAGTCAATGGTCATGTAAGTATCATAATGACCATTAGCATGCTCAATATAGACGTGGAGACCCATCTAGCCAGGTAGTCCATCATCAATGTCCGCACGTATTGAGCATGCCATCTCAACACAACATGCTACCACTTCAAATTCCTTCCACTAGGGATATATAATGGTAAAGTAGGAATGGATTGGTTAGCTATGAATGATGCAAGAATTTGATGCACATAAGGAAACTTCACTTACTCTTAAGAAAGGATGGGTAAAAAGTGTATGGGCTGAAGAAGGTTTAAGAGAGTGAAGACATTTCTAGAACCGTGATCATTTATGACCTTATTCACTAATTAAGAACCTTTAATCCACACAAATGAGGTTCATCACTTAGTGTATCTCCATGCAACTCAATGCATGGAACTTGCCTGACCATATCCTAAGCAATGTGGGGTTCCTCTAAGGAGCACGATGTCGAGATGTTAGAGAGAGTTTGAGAGAGTGTGGAAGAGAGCATGTTAAGAATGATATGAAGTCCACTCTGAAAGGGAAGAGAAGTGAAGAGACCTTGGATGAAAAAGAGGAGGTGGTCAAGGCAAGAGTTGGGGAAAGAAACCTCGAGAAATAGTGATGTTGGCACGACATGTATAGAAGACTTCATTTTGCAGCTTCACATGAATCCCCAATTTTTGTCAGAGCTCTTGGTGGTGAGCCCTACAAAGAATATGGAAGAGAAAATGGAAGGGCTGGGGAAGAAGATTGTGCTGGGCACCAAGAAGGTTAGCGCAAATGTGCCAAGCTTCGACTCTCAGGCTATTCTCATGTTCTTCATAATTGGTAAGCCACCTCAACCAATGGATATTGCTATTTGGTTCAATGCCTTGCTCATCAAAGGCCTGGGCATCATACAACAAATTTACTATGAAGGCCACGGGCTTTTTGAGGTCTTGCTAAATAAGAAAGAGGATGTAAGGAATCTCCTGGGGATAGAGGAGTATTGTTTTGGGGCTTGGATATTGTTCACATCATCCCTTGTGGACATTCGTAGGGACTGCTTGCACAAGGAGTGCCCTGTATGGGTGGAGCTATGTGACTTACCTCCTAATTAGCTATGAAATATTCTACCAGATATTTCCAAGGGGTTGGCGAAAACTTTATACGTGCTGCCTCTTGCAAGCCCCCCTACAAGAATAGAGTCTGTCTTTTATGGAATACTGCCCAGTCAAAGCCAGATTACATTGAGTTGGATATTCCAATTATGAAAGCTCTCAAGTTGCATCTGGTCTAGAGTAAATTTTCTAGCCCCCACTATATAGGTGTGGAGAATGGGGTCATTATATCAAAGAGTGCCCACAGGAGATAACTGCTACAAGCCCACCTCCACTAATTGTTGTAAAACATCACTAGAAAGGATGCTTGAAGGTTCTTCCATCTTGCCTTTCCTTCTAATGACCTTTCACATCGGGTTCACCAAAGTTAGAAGGGTTTTAGTCAAAAGGTCATATCCATTGGAGATCAAAGAGAAAAGGAAGTAGAGAATAGGAGATAGAAGAGAAGAAAAAGAATAGGGCATGAGATTCAAATGAATCCCAAGAATGTTGAAAATCAAGTTCTCTTTGAGACATGTCCATACATCATGAATCAATCATAAAATCTTCTGCCAAGTCTACCAAAGCCTTTACACAATATAAAGACATAGCTCAATGATTCAAACTCTCCATGTAGCTCAATGATTCAAACTCTCCATGTATTACATGTAATTTCTAGTGTATATCCAAGAAAGAGAGTCCAAACAATCCAAATGTTAATAGATTTAGATAATTTCTTGGTAGGAGAAGCCTAAGTACTTCTCCTAGGAGCACTATGTATTGATAAAACTTGAGAAGGGAAACAAAAGTCTTGTATGGGACTCCAAACATACTTCAGCCCTATGTATTCTTGGTTATTATTGCACTCATAAGATGATCATTTGATGGCTAAAATCCAAGATAAATGGTTCTTGGATTATCTAGACAATATCCACTATTACTCAAAAGCAATCTCCAAGCATTAGATCTCCTAGAGCTCCCTGTTATACCTAAAAATGTGCACCAAATACTACCTTCTACTTTGCTTCTTAGACAACAAATATTATGGTTCCATTTTCTCTAAAAGGGAGATAAAACTATAGGACACGTGCTCATAATTCTCTTGAATTGCTCATTCCCTCTTTTCATTCAGAGTATTGTTTGATACCTGCCTGAAAACTGTGATCGCGCCCAATGCGAATTTGGAGCCCTTCTTTTCTCATGAGATTTTTCAAAACTGGCTAAAAAGAAACTTTCTTTCTACATGTCACCCTATTCTAGAAGTTTTGTATACATTTTTAGGATATTTACAAGAAATAATATCCAAAATATAAAAAATAGATTAAAATAGTCCAAAATTCTTGTATTTTTGAACCATCTATACTATGGACATGAACACTAATGACTAATATTATATTCACTCTCTAGATTAATAAGAAAGTTAGATGATGATACACTCTAAGGTTTTTCACAATGTGTCCACGTAGTGGCATGAAAACACAAAGGGTTGAGACCCACCTCCATATATGCATCAAAATTTTAGCAAATCATATGTGATTTAATATGGCACAAGGATTATTTTATTATTCAATTCCATTGAGGATTGAAAGATGATGTTAAAGATCTTTTGGTCAATATGGCAAAGGTGCATATACTTAGTCAACCTCCTTTCGGCCCCATCTATAAGCTATCCTAAGGTGAATTAGCGAAGCCCAATAAATATATTGATCAGAATCTTTCCAAGGGATCATTCATACATAATTTAAAATCTCTAGTGGGTGCTTCACTTCTATTCATCAAGGAAAAAGATGGATCCCTCTATATGTGTGTGGATTATAGAGGGCTCAATAAGATTACTATCAAGAATTTCTACCCACTTCCATTGATTCTAGACCTTTTTGAATGACTTGGAAAATCCAAATTTTTCATTAAGATAGATATTTGTGTCACTTACAATCCTCAGAGGATAAAGAAAAGTGATGAATGGAAGACGATTTTCATACAAGTTATGGGCATTTTGAATATGTTATCATGCAATTTGGCCTCACAAATGTTCCATCAGTTTTTCAATATATGATGAATGGTATCATTTGAGAATTATTGGATTACTTTATTGTGATCTATTTGGATGGCATCTTGATCTTTTCCAAGAATAAAGAGGAGCATGAGCATAAAGTCAAAATATTCTTAAATAAAGTGCAGAAACTAGGCTTGTATGGAAAGCTAAAAAAGTGTTCTTTATATCAAGCCAAAGTTAAGTTTTTGAGGTACATTATTTCTCATAAGGGAATTTCTATGGACCCTAAGAATGTACAAACTATTCTAGAATGTGAGAATCCTTTATATATGCAAGATGTTCAATGCTTTTTGGGATTTGCAAAATTTTATCGATCTTTGATCAAGGATTACTCTAATATTATTGCCCCTAAAACCAACCTAATTGGAAAGGACAAGCTTATATGGGATAAAAAGCTGAACAATCTTGTCAAATATAAAAGCAAGCCTTCATCTCAACACTCATTATTATCCATGTACATCCATTGAAGCCCTTTATCATGGAGACAAATGCTTCAAATTTTGCAGTTAGAGCTCTTCTATTCTAGATTGATGATGACAATCTAGTTCATCCGATAGCTTACCACTCAAGAAAATTCTCTACTATAGAAATCAACTATGAAATTCATAATAAACAACTTCTAGCTATTGTGGACTCCTATAAGACTCAGTGCCATCTACTTAAAGGCACCCCTCATAAGATCACTATTTATACGGATCACAAGAATATAGAATATTTTATAACTTCTTGTGTCTTGAATGATCACCAAGAAAAGTGAAGTAGTTTCCTATCTAGATTTGACTTTGTCATTACCTATAGGCATAGCTATCAACAAGGAAAGCTAGATGCCTTATCTTGATGATTCTACTTGGCATAAAAGAAGGTGATGAATCCTATAGAAATAGAGTTCAATAATCTTAAAACTTGAATAACTAAACTTAAGGGCAGGTCACTAGGAAAAATACGGACTCAAAAAGGGCCCCTTAGCTTAAGAGTTAATGACTCTCCTAATGATAAGAGATTTGGGAGACCCACCATTTCTCCCTTTCTTGTAGTTAGCTCCTTGCCTTCGTCACAAGAACTACAAGTTCATTCTTGTTGAATCATTCTAATGGCATCTGCAAGTCATCAATGATGTCCTTGAGATTCCATCAAGGCTCTCAATGTTTATAATATAAAGGATGATCATGGACAATGGATATGAGCAACACTCAAGAACAACTCATGAGTGTATATGCAACCAAGAGTAACATGCCCTCACCGAGTAAGACATTGTGATTTATTAAAGAATCAATAGAAAAGTAAATTTATTGGGTTTAAGGAGGCTTGAGAGGGAGGTTTAGTTGCAATAATAAAATATGTTTACACTGCAAAAGATTTGAAACTTGCCCCCCCTAATATTTTTCATATCTTCCCATTTTATCATAAGTATCCACAATAATGCCCTTTTTCTTGATTTAATTGCTTTATAGTCATGAATTTCATCTATTTACGTTGTTACGCGAGCGGTGATCAAGAGCAAGCCTCTCTCACAACCCGATAATGAGACATTAAGGAGTGCCGGTTGGGATAATTGACTTTGTTGAATGCACAACTCAATTTGAAAAATTCAGATATTTGATAAAACCCCACAAAACAAGACTAAAAACAATGCCTTTTATAGCTCACAAAAAATTTAAAACCCATATGCGGGTAGAGCATCACACAACCACACAATGGAAATACCAATAATTTGAAAACAAACAAAGAGAAATATATTCTCGTACCTTAACAACCTTGAGCTGATGCTCGGCGCTTTGACACCCAAAAACTCCAACTTCCGAATTGGCATGACAAGAGCTCACTCTAGCATGTGACCCTCCACTCTCCTCTCTCACATAATACAATTGTAATCAAGGGGGAAGGCCCTTAACTCTTCAATCTCCTCTCCTTATATTGTTTTCTATCCACACTCACACACATTAGGCTTTTTGCTTTCTGCTTTTGGCTTTTGCTTTTTTACTGCTTTTTAGTATTTTTGTTTTTTCTGCCCTATGCCTATTTGCATCTTTTTTGGATCATAACTTCGTCATTTGAACTCCGAATATAGTCGTTTGGGTACTCAAAATGATCATAATGCATCTAGTCGTCAAGCTAGCGCAGGCAGAATTATGAAATTCCTTCAAAAATGGAAAAAAATATTGATATTCGTAAATCACATCATTTTTCTCCATCTTTTATCTTGGATGACTTATTCCCTTCCTTGGCCTATAGTTCTTGTAATTGCACACACTTTCACCATACATGTCCTCTTTTCCTTCAAGAAATACTTGCTGATGATGTAAAACGTACGATCTTTTTCCTTTGATCCTCGAGTCTTCAAAATGAATATTCTTTGGATATGAACCTATTTTTTTAATGCAGTGTGCCCTAGCAGGAATATGCTATGAAAGAGAACTCCGTGCACAATCATACATGATTTGAGAAAACATGTAATTGATCGAATCCATGACATGGTACCATTCAAACAATGCTTATACAAAAAATATGGATGCACTGGAAGAATTGTGCCTAGCCTATCTAAATGTGCTAGTGAGTCATGCAAAATGCAAACATAGTTTCTTGATTATTTAAAACCTTATCCTCACCTCTCAACTCTCATAAAAAACATATGATATACTCCGCTCCACCCATCCAAAAATCTCACAATCACTCTAGAAAATGATGTCCTCAAGATGTTGACCAAATATGAACAACCCTTCTCACAATTGATGGCGTCCTTCACGACCCTCTAACTCACCCAACCACCTTACACTCAACCAGAGGTTCCTAACTTTGTGATGAACATCCCAAATGGTGCATGCAAGAAATGTGCGTGCTCAATGGTAGGTGCTCTCTCATGTGCGCATGCATCTAAAATTTACTGCATATAGTTGCAGCAGACCTCATGCCATGCTAGTGCTCAATGATGGTGCAAAATGTGCATAATCCCAACCCATGGCATGGAAGTATTTGATAAGAACAGGAGATGACCCCCGAGTGTAGTGTATCAACAAGTGCAATGTGAAGTGCCTGTAAACCCATTGTCCCCGTGATGTGCAAGAGTCTCGACAATAATACATACCATGTTCCACAATGTTTAGTAGCTATTGACAAACACAAGCTTCATCCTCTCCAAAAAAATACCAAGCTCGACCAATGCTATCAAGTTTCACACTCAACAAATCAAACAAAATGATAGAAACAAATCCTAAGCTAGACAAACACAAGAAATCCAACTACGAAACAAAAAAAAAATTGTCATGAAAACAACTAAGCTAACAAAAATCAAACCTAACTACAATTTGACTAGGGATTTTCAGTTTTCAGAAAAACACTTGACAATATGTATGCTCTCTCCTTGCATATACTTTTTATGATCTGTTGTATATGTTGCAAAAATATAGCCTATTAACATTAAATTTACAACAAATAATACTCACAAAATGAAGTACAATGAGGGAGGTCAATTTAGTACCATGTAATGGGCGATGTTCATTTTTCCCCATGCATTGAAAACAAATTGTGTGAAATCATCAAACCACTTGATAGAATTCTAATCATATTAAAGGATTTGTTGAGAGTTCCAACATGATGGACACAAACTTATCAAGAAAATGCTAGAATTTGGTTCAAGCATTCCTAATATTGGGATTTCTTTGTAAGTCCATACTACATTGACATATATCCTTCAAAAGCTCCCACTTCACCGCGGCTGTTGATGACTTCTTGGCCATGTTACTTAGGACTCTTTTAGCCATTGCCCAACTCATAGATATCTTTTGGGCTATGTCATGAGTTAGCTGTGATATCTTTTGGTCCTTTTGGACAAAGATATCTCCATTTGCTCCAAAAGTGATTTCAATGAAGCGTTCTCCTCTTCCAAGGTTGAAGTTTGTTACGTGTCCTCTACTGTCTCTTGTTCCTTGTATTTGCATTACTTGAATTCTTCTTCAAGTTTTTTCACTTGTTTTTCTTCATCTTGAACACAACGATCTTTTGAATAGTTTCTACATAGGAAAACTCTTGGAATGTAGGAAATTCTCTAACTTTTCCTAGATACGTGTATGTAGATTCCCTATGCATAACTAAGGAATTACTTTCCCTACATCCCATGCTAGGGAATCCTAGGCATGCATGTATGAACTTGTTATATATAATAGGGAATTTATTTCCAACATATTAAACTAGGGATTTGTAGTTCATATAACTAGGGAATTTAATTCTCCACATCCTGAACTAGGGATTTGTAGGTCATATAACTAGGAAATCATGTTTCCCATACAACATAGTAGGGAATTCAAGGCCATGCACAACTAGGGAACTTAGTTCCTCACATTTCATACTAGAAAATTACAAATAGCCATGTGAAGAATGTATATATACTTCATGAAAAATTACAATACCTGATTTGGGATAATCATAGTAAGTGCAATAAAATTACATATGTGAGAAAAATGAAAAAAATTAACCTTACCAATATGGAATGCCATGTCTTTCTATAAGTTTTAATATGCTTCTTTAGAGGCTAGTTGTGTTGAAGTTTTTTAGAGGTGGACTTAGTATATTAATGCTTATTTTGGGACATTTACCTTGTGAGAAAGAGGATAATTTTCATCTCTTTTTACAATGCACATGTATTAGAAATGTGCTGAATAATATGCACAAATGGCACACTATAATTGGTTCCTAATTTCCATAAGTATTGAGCTAGGCCACATGGTGCTCAATATTAAATTATTGATCAACATAGTTACCTTTATAGTGCTCGTGCATCACCAATTAATATTTAGAGAAATAAAGAGAAGAATTTTGCAAAATTGTGTAGAAAAGGATGAGAAGCAATGTTGTATTATTGAGTGACTACTTGATTTAGGGCTAATTTACTTGGCAACCATTTCCCGTTGCAAAAGGTTACTCGCAGATTGCAGGAGTAGATTATCAAGAAACATTTTCTCCCATTGTGCGATCCACAACTGTTCGTATGATTTTGGCTTTTGCAACACTATTTGATCTAGAAATTCACCAAATGGATGTTAAAACACCTTTTCTCAATGGAGATCTTGAAGAAGAAATATATATGGAGAAACTGGAAGGTTTTATGATTACAGGAAAGGAGCATCTTGTATGCCAGCTTCATCGTGCATTATATGGATTGAAGCAAGCCTCTTGTGCTTGGTATATTAAGATTGATCAGTTCCTCACATCTAAAGGTTTTGTTGCATGTTTTGCTAACCCAAATCTTTACATCAAAAGGGAGGACAAATGTTTTATTATTCTTGCTCTATATGTTGATGATACGCTTCTTGTGTCAAATAATATTGCTTTCTTGGATGCTATGAAGAAGCTTTTATCGACTGCATTTGAAATGGTGGATCTTGGTGAGATACATTCTTGTTTGGGTATTCAAGTTCAACGACACCGACAACAAGGCATTATTATTCTTTGCCAGACAAAGTTTATTAATGATATTGTTAAGAAGTTTGGGTTGACAAATGCGCACTCTACCAACACTCCCATTCTTTCGAGCTCTACCAAGGGTACATCTACAACACGCAATGAAGAATCAGCCATTCATCAACCTTTTGCTAATCTTGTTGGTTGTCTTCAATTTATTGGTTTAAACACAAGACCAAATATTTTATTTGCAGTTAGCTTTTTGGGACAATATCTTTCTTCCCCTTCCACGATTCATTGGAGTGCTGCAAAACGTATTCTTAAGTACCTCAAGGGTACTAAGAAATTTGGTCTTATTTATCGTCGTCGAGAGGATTCTTCTTTATCTTCTTCAACTTCTCTTGACCTTATTGGATATACAGATACTGATTGGGCAAGTTCACACTTATCCATGCGATCTACAAGTGGGAATTGTTTCTTTGTAAATGGATGTTTGGTTTCTTGGTCCAGTAAGAAACAACGATGTGTTGCGGTTTCTACAACTGAGGCCGAATATGTTGCTGCATCATTAGCAGCTCACGAGCTAGTTTGGCTTCGACCTACTTGCAGATTTGGGACATCCTTCATCATCTAGTACACCTCTTTGATGCGATAACCAGAGTGCTATTAGTCTTACCAAAGACTATATATAATATAGTAAATCAAAGCATATTGCTATTCATTATTATTATGTTCGACATGAAGTCAAGAAAGGTTCCATTATGGTGGAGCATTGTCCCAGTGATCAAATGGTTGCAGATATCTTCACAAAAGATCTTAGTAAAGCTCTCTTTAGTTCATTAAGACATGCACTTGGTATTGTTCCAAGTTCTTGTCTCACTGATTGAGGCATGTATCATTGTATTCAAGAAAACTTTATAGTAAATCATTTTTGTATCGTAGGTATGTGTAGGGGCTCGGGTTTTTCCCTTGTTCTCCCCAAGGGTTTTTTCACTCGCAGCCAGAGACCTTTGTTTGAGTGGGGATGTTACAACTATATATATCATCTCTCACTTGACTTGGGTCTCACCTATATATACTAACTCTTCATCAATATGAATCATTCTTTGGGAGCATGTCTTGTGTATCTCTCTCGTACTCTCTCTCTCTCTCAACAGAAACCTTCAACCCTTCTCTTATGTCTACCATCTTTGGAGTAAAAGCTCTTGAACCCCCATACATTCTTCTCTTGCCAAACCCCTATGGTGACCTCAACCCTATGCGCTGCGACACCGTAGCTTCATGCATTTAGGAGTCGGTATATAGGACATGACAAGGTAGGTTATAGGAGATTTGGAGACACTACCAAGTTTAGGGACTTTGTGGTTTAATAATATAGTTATAGGTAATGAGATTGAACTCAAGAGGAGAATGGAAAGTCTAATAAGTATGTCACTATGAGTAAGAAGGAATGTGGCCCTATGTAGGGGTAAGTAGGGAACTTGTGGGACTTTCTTGTAGGGTAGGAAAGGGAGGAAAAATGGAGAAAAGGGGGTAGCACTTTGGAATGAATTATAGGCACAAATAGGGTACATCAATCTTAGAAAAAATGTGGAGAAGAAGGGGGACTGAAAACTCATGCAAGTTTGAGGCTTTGATAAAGAGAAACTGGGATAAACACTCTTGGACCTTCAAGCTATAGTTTGGGGCACAAAATGAGTGAGTTTGTGGCTCATATATGAGCTATGGGAAATAGGGTAAAACAATGTATTCAAGCTTATATTTATGTCCTAAACTTTTAACATGAATCTTTGAACATAGGGATTGATACGGAATGCATATGCTTGTCTACAATGAGTGTAAGCTTGAAATATATGAAGAACCCTCCTTAGGGTGATTTTGGAATAGCATAGAAGAGGTTTTCTTATTGTTTTTCATAACACAAAAAATCCAAAAGGTAAAAACATGAAACATAAAGAAACACGCTAGTGGTAAATTTGCTATTGCAATGCAATAAAGCTTCATAAAACATCATGGCATTGCTAAGTTTTCATGATATCGATGACCCATTAATGATTGGAATAGCTCAATCTTGTTGGTGCATGAAATCATGGACAACCTCATCAAGGTTTAAAACTTGCAAGAATATGTAATACACGTGATTATAGGGGAGATACACTAGATTCTTTGCTTCTATCTTTTGAAAATCTGGGCAAGAGAAACTCAAAAACTCAAATAATGTCACAATGTAATGCATCCATGCTACCTAAGATCCCTCTCTATCAATATGAAACATGTGGCACTCATTGTTAATGTGATGATCTCCTATCTTAGAATAGAGGTAATAATAGAGAAATCTTTATCTACATTGTCTGTGAACTCTTTAGTTAGCTTGGAACACCAAGGAACAACTTTTCCACCTTGATACTTAGGCCTAAAATAACTTATGCCACACTGAAGAGGGCACATCCCCATTGTAGGAGGAGATGTCATAGGGGACACCATATCCCTCTCCAACAAGAATCCCATCCTCTCCAAATCTACCACCTCTTCCAATGATAGATGTGTACCCACAACAACATGCCATACACCACAAGCTAGCCCAGGTGGTCCAATTACCCAAGTGTTGTCTAGCCTCCAACAATGTGAAACAAGAGAAGCACAAAACCATAGTAATCCCTCATGAACACCCCTAGGGGAACCTCTAGATGGTGGAAAGGCACATCAATCCTAAAAACATGGTGTAGACATCCTGGCATGTTGTGAAGTATTTAGGAAAGTAATAAAAGCACCACATCATTTTTTGGATAATTTTCTGGACTCCTCAAGAAACCCATGGTAAGTGACTTCTTTTGATTTTGGGGCAGTCCTTCTAATTGCCTACATAGTCTTCACTATCCCCCTTTCTTTGATGGCTAGTGTTGAAGATATTGTTCCATCAACTACCCTTGTTGTTTTCTCTTTTCTCACTATGGTTGTTACATACTCCGATCTGTGGCTATCATCATCTAGCACAACTCCAAGTCTGGAAAGTACTGGATTCTTATTGTTGGGATAAAGGGTAGTGCCCATGTCCATCACCCATAAGGGCCAGGTTTTACATAGTACATATACCTATCTAAAATCATTATTGAGGTACACTCTTCAATACCATAAATCTTGTGTCTCTATCTCTTCTCTCTCTCAACCTGCATCTCTACACACACAAGCTCCATTGCAACTAACTCAACAAAGTGGTATCAGAGCTTGGTTCAGGAAATTAGGAGCTTGGCATTTTTTCAGATGCAGGAACTTGAAGTTAAAAAAGATTTCACTATGAAGAGTTTGTAGGCAAGCAAGCAAGGTTTGAAGCTTCTTCTTGAAGCTTGAAGCTTCCCTCTTCATTTGAGCTTGTTGGCAGCCATCATTGGCCACTTGGGGACCCTCCCCATCATCTTCAACACTTGGACCAGCATTCCAATCTCTTCAGGGCTGAAGGCATCATTAGAGCGGGTATGTAGATCTGGTTTTTAGCATGCTTAGCACTTATAGAAGATACTCCTCTTCATTTGGCATCATTGTTGTGCTCTAGACCTTGCGTCTAATGCTTAACATTAAGCATTGAAGTGTAATGTTACACTTGGGGATGATATACATTCAGCTTCAAGTTTGAAATACATAGTATTTAGATTTGTAATAAACAGGGCAACACCTGTTCTCTTGATATTGATGCTCATATGATAGCTATTTGGATGTATCTTCATGCTGGACGCTTTGGGAACCATGTGGCATCGTCTTGAGGCCATTTTGAGCTAATCTTGGCAAGTATTTGGCTCATTTTGTTGACATATTTGTGGCTAGAAACAATGCAGCAACTATATGTTGAGTGAATAATGCTTATGATTCACTTATGTGATGACTATTTGATGCCCATTTGGTGCTACATGACTTGGAGATGTTATGCCCATGATTCGAGATTGTTTTGGGGTGATTAGAATCATCATTTTTCTTGATTTGTATGCATTATGTCTTGCTTCTAGACTTGGTCTCAAGCATTCTATACCATATATTCATGCTTATGGTTGATGTTGCATGCTTGGATTTGATTTCGAAATGCATTTGAGAAATGATTAAAGCCCATTTCTGGATCAGCTTTACCTACAGGTCTATTATTGTACATTCAAGATAGTTTCTTGCATATTCAGGACAACATACCTCCCTGTTAGGAAATTTGATAAGTTTCTATGCAACAACATTATGATGATGTTTTGAGCAGCTTTGCATGATCTTTAGAGCTCAACCTCAGTCTGTCTGAGAGGTAATTTGAGTTCTAAATTTTCAAGACAGATTTTCCTTGAATGTCAGGACTACACTCTTGAATTGTAGGACAACAACCTATTTTGTCATGAATTTTAGGACTGCACTCTATTTTAGTCAAGAAATTGGTATGTATATTGTCATTGAATGCTCTTAAGGCATTTTGAGCAATGAACTGATGTATGTTCTTGCTGCTATATACTTGGGGATATTCCTAACATACTACTCAATGGATTTTGGAGCTCCGATTGCTTGGCATTAGTTGTCATTTACTGTCATACAGTTATTTGGCTGTGAATCATGGCTAGCAGCAATGACATCATCTTATAACACAATATTAGTGAGTTTGGGAATCTCCCAATTTCCATTTTTTAAATACTAAAAAGGTGGCACCCGGATAACATGCCCATAAGTTTCTCAAAACCATATGATGTGACCTATCATTGGAAAGCGCTTGAAAAATGGAATCTATTGACCTATAGAGCGCTCGATTTGGAGTTATAGTGTCCAAGTTATGACAAATCCAAAGATATGACCACGTGTCCCAAACTTATGGGAAATTCCCATATTCTCCAATATGGTGTTTTATGCATATCAAGAAGCTTGAAGAAGCACACAACTTTGCAGTTTGGCAAAAGCAGTGCTATAATATCTTGTTGTAGAAGAAGCAAGCAAAGTCTATTAAAGTAAAGGAAACAAAACCAGGCTGATGTAAAGTAGGACGACTTGGATGAGTTGAATGAGCTTGTATGCTTGACCATTGAGCTATCGATTTCTGATGCCTTGTTGTTTAACATTGAAGGGTTTGATTTTACTTATGACATTTGGAAGGAAATGGAAGAATTGGATGCTCTGAAGAGTGCTGAAGCAAAGTCTACTGGCTAAAGAAAATCATGGATTTGCGTATGAAAGAGAACACTACAATGTTCACTCACCTTAGTGAGTTTAACTCCATTTTCAGCTAGCTCGTTGCTTTCAAGTTCAATATTGATGATGAGTATAAAGGTATGTTCTTGCTTTACACTCTTCTAGAGATCTGAGATACCTTCAAGACTACTATGAGCAATTCTAATGCTATGCTTTAGTGTAACGTGTCCACCTGTTATCTTCAGGACACTCTTAGCAGTCCATCAGAAAGGATATCTAGAAAGCTCCGCCCAGCACTCCCATGGAATGTTATAGGGTTTGCGATCTACGATTTTCCATGTCTGCCACGTAGCGGAAGTATTCTAGCCGTTCCCACTTAGGACCAACCTGAATTAGGGTTTTGCTTATTGGTCATTTCCTAACGGAAACTAGCGTCGAACCTAAGTGAACTACTTTACACAGAAACGCCAGGTTCGAAGAGGATTCATGCTGCACTTGGTTCAAGGAGAATGGGAAATGAGAGGGATGCAAAGCTCAACCTCTCTGCCATAAGGCATAGTCCCATTCTGTTCCCCTAAAACAGCGTAAATTGGGATCAATCATAACTCTAGATCAACGCTTTTGTTGTTTGTGTTCTTTGACGATCTTCCTGACTGTCCATCGTGATTTAAGAAAAGTTCTCGGCCAAACGGGACCACTCATCCGTAGGACGGACCTATGGCCCATCCTCCGTACTTTCCTCAGGTTGTTTTAGTTATTTAATTACCTAACACATTTAGTTGGACATGTATCAATCAGCTTCCTTAATTAGCCCGTTAGGCATTGGTTCCTTCACGTAACCATATCACTTGACATAGAAAAGCAATGACAAACAAGTTCCTTTTTAACAGGTTATCATATTTATCTTTGAAATACATAAAATCCATTCCGTGGGCTTATCCACAATCCGGCCGAAGGCTATCCAGTAATCCATAGGGATCACTAATCCAAGTTTCCGCCCGTAGACTAGTATGCGGGACTCATGATCCAATCCCGAGTCACGTTCGCCTCTTGTGCAGGGCCCAAAAGGTGAGGGATTACGGCCAGAGTCCCCCCCGGCACCCAAGCATCCTCCTGCTCCAAGTAGTGCTCAATAGAGAGACCTCTTGTGACTGGTTCGGTCCACCTTCCCAACGCGGTTAACAACCCCCTTGGTTAGGGTCAGACAGGCAGTCGGGGGAAACTGAAGCTGCCTCTCCCTTCAGACCTTCAACTTGAAGTATTAGATATCCATTTATCTTTTAATTCATTGATCAAACAAAGCCAAACAATGCTCTTAAATCTATAACAAGCACAAACATATCTATTGATCGTTTTTGTTGGCAAACTGCTAAGGAATGAATCCTTCCTCTCGAATGCGTTCATCACTCAATCCGGGATGACTTGCGCCTTGGAAAGATCCCCTATGTCCTGGGTTAGGGCATACCCTACTAACCTGACTTGGTCAAACCTTAAGTTCATAGATTATTTTAGTTTATCGGCTGGTCTTTTGCTTCCAAATGATTATCTTTACTCAAGAAAGATACTATATTAGGATGATTATTCATCCTCTTGCAAGATAACTTGCGTAAGGACCTGCCAACCTCATTGCGAGAATTGGCTATTCCCTTGTGATCCAAACACACGATCATACGACTCCGCACTTGTTGCACAAGTGTCGCATCGACTATGAGACTATTCTACTCATCAAATGGAGTCACGAAACAATCTGTTCCTGATTACATTAGGGTGATGTCATCAGTCCTAGGGTTCCAAGTTCCATCTTGTAAGATTCTTAGGGACAAACCCTAGATCACTTCCCAAATATGTTTCACTATCCCTACATTCGGTGAATGTGGGCAAGTATTTAGGGTATAGGAGTTTCAGTTTTAGCAATACGTATGATTAGGTCATGTATTAATTCCTAGTGAATTTCTTGGAATTTAACTCATCCTAAACAAGTAATCTGTGGTTTAGGTATTAAAGTTTATGCCAATTTGTTTAACTCTTGAAGATAATTATGTTATCATTTCCATAAACAAATGACTTGTTGTCTATGCATAAATTGATTTTCAACCCTAACTTATCGATTTAAGGTGGCATAGGTTAGGTTAATTCCAACTAATCTTCCTATAACTTGCAAACAAAACTCACGCTAAACAAGAAACCTTTTACTAATAATTTATGCAGTTGACAAACGATAATTGCCTAGAGTTATGCATCGTAAGAATCATTTCATGCCTTGCACTTTCCTAAGGATTCCTAGCACTTCCCATGATGACTCATTGCGAAGAAGATATGGCTTAGTAATGTGACATGCAGTTTATATTTCCATGTTTAAATGAAGTACGCTATCTTAATTCCGTTTTTGTAAATATGGACTAAATGCATATCAATTTTCTAAAGCATTTCAGACAAAAAATGCATCTTTATTTTCCAAAAATTACCCTCACACGATTATAACAATGCCAAATAAAAATTAGGAAGGAAAACCTGGACTTGTGGTGAGATATCCCCGTGGATGCTAGGAGACGATCCTCCTGCAGTTGCGCCTTGGGCTTTGTTAGGAGGCATCGCGAATGCAGCCTTTCCATGGTGGATGCAGCTTTGCAACTCCTTTTTGAATCAAGAAGCTTCCAAAGCTTCAAAGGATCTTAGTGAAGCCACGTGGAAGGGAGGTGGCTCCCCTTTTCGTAGCGTGGCGACGGCTAGGGCCTTTGGCGGCGTGCGGACTGATGCAGCGGCTCACGTCTCCATCTTCAGCAGTGGCACAGGGCGGCGACCTCTTTAACCTCTCCCTCCCTCACGATTACTGACAGCAACACGACGTTTTCAACCTCTTTTCTCACAGGAACAGTAGGCGCAGCACTCCCTTTCTCCTCTTCATGGCAGTGCCCTCGATATATATAGGGGAGGGGATAAGATTCTCTCTCCCCCCCATGCATCGATGGGCATGACTACTAGCCTAGGCAAGCTACAGCAAGGAGCTTTCCTACCATACTATTCCCCTCTTCCTCCAGCTCGACAGTCGGCTGGAGGAGAGGGGAAATAATTTAAAAAAAATTGCTTTTATCAACCTCTTTATCCAAATCCATTTTATTGAGGCAGTTCACACGTGCCTTCGGGATATTACATTCTCTCCCCCTTAGAGGAATCGAGATGTCCTCATCTCAAGATAAACTGGGGATATTGATGGTTGAGAGTGCCTTCATCTATCGAAGTGGCATCCTCTTCGGGATAATCTTTCCACTAGATGAGGCATTCTCTCAAGGTTTTGGACCTCAGTTTTCTCTCCCTAACATCCTGTCAGGCCTTACTTCAAGGACTCCTTGACTAGGCATTACAACTTGTTGGTCATCAAGTACATGGTTAGGATTAGGTACATACTTTTTCAATAGGCTCATATGGAATACATTATGAACCTTTAGGTTCTCAAGGAGTTGCAGTTTATAAGCATTTGGTCCTAGGCACTTGAGGATCTTGTACGGTCCACAATATCTTGGACTTAGCTTCTTGCAATCTCCTAAGGATAGGGAACTCTTCTTAGGGCATACGTGAATGAAGACCATGTCTCCTTCTTCGAAGACTCTAACTTGAAGCTTCAAATCTGCGTATGCCTTCTGTCTATCCTTGGTAGCTTGGATGTCCTATCTTATTGACTTTATTTGGTCATCCAGCTCTTCTAACATCTGCCTTGAAGCTTCAACCCTCAATGTTGGATCTGAGAATTTTAAGGGACTTCGATAGTCATGACCATACAATGCTTGAAAAGGGGTCATCTCTATGCTTTGTTGGTAATAAGCATTTTAGGCAAATTCAACCAAAGGTAAGTATTGAATCCACCTTTCTGGCTCATGACAGCAGTATGCCCTAAGCATATCCTTGATGATTTGATTGACTCGCTCTGTTTGGCCATCCGTTTGGGGATGGTAAGCTGTGCTAAAGCAGAGTTGAGTCCCAATGGCTTCAAAGATAGCTCTCCAGAAGTGTGATGTGAAGAGAGAGTCACGATCACTAATGGTTCTTCTGGGTAACCCATGTAGCTTGAATATCTCCTTGATAAACAATCTTGCAATGTCTGAGGCTTTATAGTTTGTCTTCACTGAAATAAGGTGTGTAACCTTAGTAAGCATGTCAACCACCCTCCAACATTTGTCTTGAAGCTTCAACTCTTAGGGTTGGATCAGAAAAGTTTAGGGGACTTCCACAATCATGACCATACAATGCCTGGAAAGGGGTCATTTGAATGCTCTGCTGGTAAGAAGCATTGTAGGCAAATTCAACTAATGGCAAGTATTGAATCCACCTCTTCGGCTCTCGACAGCAGTATGCCCTGGGTTTGTCGTATCTATATTTCATATGTTACAACTAATTAAGTGTTTCAATGTATAGTACAAAATATGTAGTGTGGCTGGTTGCACAGACGGCATTTCCACGTGGAGCGTATTGACAAAATGCGCTCCACAACAGATTGTGGTATTATAGCGAGGCTCAAGCAAGAGAGCGCATTTCCCAACACGGTTATAGATGAGATGGAGTATTTTGGAAACTTGCAAAGTATTGTCATGGTGGATTACCGTAGCTTCTCCATGATCCTATTTGATGTGCAATGGTTCAAAGTGGTACTTAAAGGAGCTAGAGTAATAGTTCGACGAGGTTCATCTGGATTTCTTGAAATAGATTCCGAAAAAAAATAAACAGATTTGCGTGACACGTTTGTGTTACCGGCCCATTGTGAATAGGTGCATGAACTCATGTGTTTTTTAATTGTATTACGATATGGTACATGTCACAATAGTTAAATCTCTCTTGTACATGATTATGAATAGGTAATTTTCTATCCAAACCCCCGATAACCTCAATGGTGGTACGTTATACCTTCAGCTCCTCGAAGTGCAAGAGTATATGATCAAAGCGATGCTCAGAGCATAGATGTGGACAGTATGCAAATAGAGGGGTCGATATTGCAAGGGGTGGAGGTCACCGAAAGCTTGGAGAATGTAGAGGAGCCAACATCGGGTAGCAATGATGAAAATATAGGAGTCCAAGAATTCTTTGAGAACAAGGTGGACTTATCCTTTTGTGGTGACATGTCTATCAACCTTCCAGTGTATGCGGAGTTGTGTCAGGAGATTGACATGGGATCATAGGATACTTCATACTTGGAGCATCCACCTACTCAATTCATTGACAAATCACTTATAAGGATACATAAGATATACATTTTAAGTAAGTTCATTTTTTAAAGATTTATATTACCGTGCTTTGTATGATTTATATTGATTATGCTAACATCAATTTTTATCTATGCAAGTGACCTTTGTGGATATTTAGATCATCACCATGAGTCGAGGGATGAGCGATGAGGAGCTATAGGAGACCTTCAAGCGTATGTCTCTAGATCAAATGGCAAGACTCAGAGATATAGCAGACTAGGAGCTATCTCGGACACCATCAGATGGCTCTATTAGATCTACTTTGGCGCGCTCTGATGCTTCAGTTTCTACCAGACGAGGTCGACGCTCTAGACTTGGGCCAGACAAAGAGAGCGGTTCAAGGGAATGCTGCAGAGATTTGGATGCAATGAGCCCGCTCTCGGCTCGGGATGCAAGTGCTACTCCTCACTCTTGTGGTAGTTCGAGAGAGCCTAGATCAGGTGGTTGCTGTGGAGGTACCGACGCAGTGTCTCCATCTCATCGTTCTATTGAAGTTGCATCACCTCCGCGATTTGTCACACCTGTGGGGACGTCTACTCCACTTACTTTGGCCTTTGCTCAGTCATCGACAGATGGCACCCCTATGGGTGCTACTCCGAGAGATAGTACCCTGGTAGGTACACCAGATGTACAGGGGTCTCCTGGATATGCCTAGGAGTGTGATTGCAGGTGGGAGAGGACCCATCTTAGGCATACCCTAGAGGGGTATTCCTACCTTGTAGATGATAGGTCAAGAGCCATCATCATGAATGATGAGGGGAGGAGGGTGATGGCTTGCATGAGAGAGTTGTGCCAATAAGTTTTTTGGCACAACGTCTTGGATCATTGGAATAACATATCGGAGAGGAGCAAGGACTACATAGTAGCATCCTTGCATGAGGAGTTTCTGATACCAACTGCAGCCTATAGATTTTCTACGGGCTAGATGATGGAGTGCATGCATACATACATGTCACATAGATGATCGGACACACGCAAGGCACTCAAGAGTGGGGCTTCAAAGCCCAAGTGGCTACACGCAAACGACTGGCGCTGACCCAGGGTGGAGGCTATAGATACTCTAGGATATTGGAGACAGTAGTGCGAGGCGGCGAGGGCACAACTAGAGGCCGGAATGATCCATCCTCTTTGGAGTGGTGGCCACAGGACATATCTAGAGGACTTTGTACGTTTTTCTTTTGTTTTGCTTACTTATTTTTTTGCAATATCCTTTGTATTGACAATCGTATTTCTAACAATTGTACTTGCAACACTCCATTAAAAATCACGATCCCACTGTCTATGAGACTCGATATGCAAAGAGGCACGGTCTCACTGCATTGATCGACTAATTGTATGGATGCGGCAGCCCTGTAAGTCACTCATCTTTCTTGTCTGTAGTTACTATATTTAATTAGAATGTATTATTGTATGGTGGACTGATGTGTAGTCGTTTTGTTTTTTGTAGAGTCCATTCGATGCTCCTTTGCGGTGGGACGAGGTTTCGGATAGCGAGGATCTATAGCTCGCCCTTGGATCCCTGGAGCTCACATACCCTTCTTTTTTGGTCACGTGATCTGTGTAGATATTTTCTATGTAGTAGTAGCATCTTGCCATGATTGTACCGGTCGCTTTCATTATGCAATCATGTATTTTTTTCATATATTAGTGTTATGATTTAAGTACACTTTGCCTTTATTTACACTAGCATTGTACACATTACTGAAACTATTTTGTATGGCCCACATAAAGCACATAGTGCTTTATGTGGCAGGACAGCTTATTACCCTGCCACAATTTTTTTTCCCCCTATTACCGTCACTATTAGCATCGTAAATTTACTGCACACATCGCTATTAGCGTCGCAAAGCATCGTTATTAGCGTCGCTATTTGTGTCGGTATCCAAATAGCGACGCTAATAATGACACCAATATCGACTGTTCTATGGTGTTGCCAATAATGACGTTTTTTGCGACGATGGGGGTAAATTTCTTTATGAACATTTTCGTCGCTTTTAACATCGATATAAGGCCTATATCTTGTAGTGAACATTCTCAAAACAAGTGGTATCAACATCCTCAATCAACTTTTCCATATAAGCATAATAGTGAGTTGTATAACCTTGAAAACCAAATGCTTAGATGGTGACCTTGCTAGACTTGCATACCACTGGATCACTCGATGGAGCCTTTACATTACTATTATGTGTTCTCTATACACCTTATGTCTTGATTGAAGGAATACCAAGCTCATCATCCAAACTCTCTAAACCACTAAAATCTCCATCGATCCCCAAATGACAAGCAAATGTATCATTACCATCAGACACATTTTTTTTTCCTTTGTCTTAATCTATAACACTAGTAGATGCACCTAAAGATGTGGAACTTCTCCTTATTCTCCCAGACTAATAAGTGATAATTGTAGATATAGTACCAAATTATGTTTCTATTCCACTAAGTCTTTGTGATTCTTGCTTTTATTTGTGTATATAACTATCATAATCATCATCATCATCATCCAATGCATCACCACTAGATGCATACCAATTGCTCATCTCATAAAAAATAGCATCCTTGCTCACTTTGAACTCACCTGTGATAAGGTTATAACAATGATACCCTTTATACTCTAAAGAGTACATAATGAAAATGCATTTTTTAGCCTTTGGATCAAGCTTCTTTTACAACTCATCTAGCATATGAACATATGCAATACAACCAAACACTTTCAAGTGTGACACATCAAGCTTCTTGCCTATAAATCATTCTTCGAGGGTCATCCCATGAACTATAGCTATGAGAGTTTTGTTCATAATATAGACATCAATATGAATAGCTTCAGACCAAAAATATTTTTTGGGAGTTATTCCATGAAATGTAGCTATGAGAGTTTTGATCATAATATAGACATCAATATGAATAGCTTCAGACCAAAAATATTTTGAGAAATTCTTTTCAACCAATCAATGTCCGTACAACTTCTGCAATATGTGTATTTTTTCTTTTTTGCAACCCCATTTTTCTATGGGATATAATTGCAATTGAACTACCTCTTTATCCCACGAAACCTAAAAAAGTTAGTAAAATCATTAGAGAGGTACTCTTCCCCTCCATCTAACTTCAAGCAGTTAATAATAAGCCTGTTTCTATCTCAACAATAGCCTTGAAAGTTTTGAAGTGGTTAAATACATCACTCTTTTCCTTCATAAAATACACCCATAGCTCTTTGAACAATAATCGACAAATGTAAGAAAATATCTTTTTGCCACCAAGAGATTTGTTTTTTGTAGACCCCCAAACATTTATATGTATAATATCAAGTATATTCCTACTCATATCTCTATCATGCAAGAAAGGTTTTCTTGTGTGCTTACCAAGTTAACATGCTTCATAAACTTTATCAAATTTTATAACTCTAAAAGTAGACAATTCTGTAACCAACCCTTTGGATTGTATTAATTTCAACCTCTGTATATTTTTATGTCCAATACTTTTGTGTCATGTTTCAATATCTACAATCACTCCTTTATCTTTATCATACATAACAACATTTATATCAGGAATTCTAGTATATAAAAACACTATATTAGAAAATTTGGAAGTTCTCATATAGTTTGGGAATTCCCAATATAGTTAATATTTGGCCACATGATCAAATCTTGTCCCCTTACTGGAAAGTGGAGTCTACCCTAATTACCATATAGGTTTTCTTTCCAAGTCCCACTTTCAACCACGGGTTAAGATTTAGCCACATGGCCAAATCTTTACTTCTTACTTGAAAGTGGGACCTAGGAAATTTTCAAATTCTCTAATATGGTATTTAAAGTGAATATTTAGCCAACTCTACTTCCTTTTCTAACCAACCTACACTTATGATTAAAGTCTTACACAATTTTTTTATGTGCATTAAATCAAACCTACAGCCCCCCTTGCTCTAACATTTGACAAGAGAAAGTAAATTTTTGGTGATGGATAACACATGTAATATATTTGATTATATGATTACATACACATGAATCAACATACCATACATCATCATGTGTCTCCTTTTCTATGACAACATTCACGATATGCTACATGAAAAATATATACTTATTTTTGTCTTCGTTTTGTTGTAAAGATGATGCACAATTTCCTTGTTGCAATTTACTACTATGGATATCATCCTTCTAGCATAATATTGGACTGCAATATGATCTGTTTTGGTACAATAATGACAAGTATACCAAAATTTCTAGAATCTCTATTGTCCCATCCACCTCTTTCTCTAAAGCTCTCCCTGTCTAAATTTTTTACAATCTCCTAAAACTTGCATTTCATCGAATTGTTGATTTAACCTATTTTGTTGTTTATCACCAGTATATCCCATACAATGGAATTTTGAAGAGGGATCTGCCACATCCTCTTCCTAAACTTGAGTAAAATGCTTGTAATAATTGTTTACCACTTCTTTTAGATGATTCACCCTGCATGTTAATCTCTTTAATGATCATGAGAGAGACCAACTCCTCAAAAACTAGAAACAGCTTCTGTACATACACAAAAGTGGCAAAAATTTTCTAGACCTTCTCATTATTATGGTCACCAAAAGTAGATGAAACCAAATGATCATCATTACGTATTGCATCAATAGTTGCTAAGGCATCTGCAATGTTTCTCACTTTCAATACATACTCATAAGTGGGAGAGCTTCTTACCATTTTCTTGCTTGCTTAAATTTTTTCTTTTTCTCCTTCACTTAAGCTTTCAAAACCAGCTTCTCTTAGTGGTACCACTCGCATACCATATCAAGATTTGCATGGTTGAGGGACTTGCTTGAGCTACTATACCAAAAACACTCCATATATGTAAAAGGAAGCTCACTCAAGAACACAAAAAGAGGTATGGAGGACAAAATGTTCTCTTGCTAATTTCTTGTTCTTCTTTCACACACAATACAAAGTACAAAAAGTATAGATAAGATAAAACATAGAAGAAAGTAGCCTACTAAGTCAAATTGTACATAACTTGCTATACTAATCGATTGATAGTATAACTATGCAAGCTATAGGTACATGTAACAAATCGAATATAATAAGTATTAATTACTGGATATGTGAGGATCATAATTACCACCAATGTGTTAAGTTTAGACATGCATAATCATCTAATCAGGTAGTCCATTATCTATGTACGCACAAGTTAAGCTTTCCATGTCAACAATATAATGGACATTCATCATCACTGACTAATTTGGAGGAGTGGAATTCAAAGTTAAAATCTTAATTTGATATTTTTCCTAGGTCAAATGACCAAAAGATT
The DNA here is from genome assembly GCF_053477565.2 of Lygodium microphyllum. Lineage (NCBI taxonomy): Eukaryota > Viridiplantae > Streptophyta > Polypodiopsida > Schizaeales > Lygodiaceae > Lygodium > Lygodium microphyllum. The sequence continues at coordinate 92,406,024 of NC_141161.1, read as the reverse complement.
CATGTTGCTACAATTCACCTTAAGGGATTTTATCATAGATGGTGGAGGTACGTAAAGAGGAAAAATTAAGAGGTTGATATTTGGGACAAATTTAAATCCAAGATGGCTTAAGTTTGGTTTATCCCATTGAGAAAGAAAATCTAGCTAGAAGATGATATCACTTGGACCATAGAAGCCTATCAATTAAAGAGTATACAAACCAATTATTGAATCTTACCATCTATGTAGAGAGTGTGAGCGATGATGCAAAGTTGCATAAATGCATCTATGATTTGGAGCCTAATTTTTCAGTTGATGTTATGGCCTAGAAACCGGCCATACTATTTGAGGCTATTGAGCTAATAGAGAGGTATGCTCATATAAGTACATGATTGATATTTCCATGAAGGCTTCTTTTGGATAGAAAAGGGCTATTGGTAAATGGGGTTATTTTGGTGGTAATTATGGAGGGTCCAATATTTTGTTTAGTAGTCCCAAACTCCTTACATACCCTACTTTCAATACTTTTTAATAGCAAAGTGCTTCAAATCAGTAATCAACCATAAAGTAGAGCTTAAGCAAGATGATAATAGACCGATGTCGCATCATGTAGGGTTGAAGGTCACCACAGGGGTTTGGCAAGAGAAGAATGTATGGGGGTTCAAGAGCTTAGACTCCGAAGATGGTAGAGATAAGAGAAGGGTTGAGAATTCAAACCAAGTTCTTAAAGATAAGAGACAATAGAGTGAAGGTAGGTTTAGCGAGAGGAGTAGATGGAAGAGAAGGGGTTTAAAGAAATTGAAGATGTAGAAGAATACTCAAAAAAAGAATTAGAAAATGTAGAAGAATACTAACAAAGATGAAGCCGGTCAGTTTCTTTCAGCATTATGAGAAGATATAAATCTAATACACAAAAATGTGTATAAAATAATACCTTACTCTATGTTGCTTAGATTGCTAATCTGATGCTTCCATTGGCTCTAAAAGGGGGTAAAATACTAGAACACCTAGCCATAATTCTGCCAGATCACTCCTTCTTCATCTCCTCCTTTCGGAGTGTTGTTCACTACCTGAAAACAGCAATCATGCATTGTGCAATTTCATCAATCTCTCTTTTTACATAAAATCCTCTCAAATTGGCTAAAAGCTACATGCTTTCTTTTACATGTTATCCTAATCTAGAAGTTGTCTATAGTTTTATGGATTTTTACAAGATATAATATCTAGAATATAAAAAATTGGCTAAAAACTTGTCCAAAAAAATCTAATATTTGAACCGTGGACACTAACACTAGTGCCTAAAGTGGCATTGGCTCTCTAAATCTAAAAGGAAGCCACACTCTAGATTTTTTTACATGATTTGCACGTGGTGGCACGATATCCATCCCCTCCTAACCTGCACATCCTCTGGCATGTGCCAAAGTCTTACGGATTTGGAGTGTCAGAAGAAGTATCTTCTGCCATGTCAATGTCTTCATCTTTTGCCTCCTCTTCTTCCTCTATGTCTTCATGCTCGTGAATTATATTCAAGTCTTCTAGCTCATATGTTGAACTTTCTCTTTTTTTGAACAGCTTGATTCTTTTTCCAGCTATGGGTATCTTTATGCTAGTCCCATCCAATTCAGCCAATGAATATGTGGCATTTTCATGAATGACCTTTACCACATATGGGCCAAACCAATGCTTTACCATCTTTCTACAAGCAATGTATTGATTGTCTAGGCTACTGTCATAGACAAGCACCCAATCATTTTCTTGAATTGCTCTTGGCCAAAGTCAATGTCGCTTATCAAATCTTCTTTTTTTCTTTAGTCTTGCTGTCTTTAGCTTCTTAATAGCTGCTTCTTGACCATCTTCAGGCCTTTTTTCTAGTTGCCATATACGCAAAGTCAGCAACTCTTCTCTACTGATGCCTTCCTCCCAAGGTAGAAGACTCCATGTGAGAATAGATTCTTCAATTGGCATCATTGGTTGTTGTCCATGCATACGTTCAGCTAGCATATAGCCAGTCACTGAACTATGAGTAATGTAAAAGGTACCATTTTAGGCCATTCTTTGATCTTTCCTCTACAAGACTTTGCTAGAGCTTTGAGAATAGGTTGATATCCTCTCTCACTCTTTCCATTGCCTTCAGGATTGTTGGCTGATGTCAAAGCCAACTTGATATCCAATTAAGCAAAGAAGTTGTGTGTCTTATTAGTATCCAATTCTCCTCGGTTTGCAGTTACTTTACCCACAACCATATCTGCCCTTGACTATAAGTACTTTGAGTCTTGTGATCATTTTTTATACGGTAGGCAGACACATAATACGCATAAAAAGTTTGGTATGACATGCATGGATGAGCCTTTGACTCTTCCTCATTTTGATGTATGTGGTTCCATGCCCTACAATTCATTAGGTGGTACGAAGTATTTTGTTACCTTCAGATAACTATATGCATAAGGTCTAGGCATATCCCATTAAAGAAAAATTAGAAGTCTTGGCTACTTTTTAGTGTTGGCTTGAGTTGGTTGAGAACTTGTCTAGGTATAGGAGGTTGAAATGCCTAAGCTTAGATAATAGGGGTGAATACATCTCGAAGACCTTTGACCAGTTTTGCAACGAGAGGGGTATTAAGCATCAGTTCACTACCATGTATAGCACACCCCAAAATGATATGGCTGAGCACATGAATAGGACAATTTAGGAGCAAGTCTGCAGTATGCTTAGCTAGATAGGATTACCACAATATTTTTGGGCTGAGATAGTTACTATTACCATACACTTGATTAATCAGTCCCCATGTACTACTCTTGACTATTGTAGAGGTGGTATGGTCAAGAAAACCTCCCTCATATTCTCATTTGCATGCCTTTGGTTGTGAGACTTGATGCCATGTTTCCAAGGACAAGCACAATAAGTTAGATCCTAAGTCTAAGAAAGGCATCTTTCTTGATTATGGAGATGTGGGTGAGATGGGCTATCGCTTATAGAATTCAAAGACTCAAAAGGTTATCCACAACCATAATGTTGTTCTCCATGAGAAGAAAATGCATAAGGAGCCTGAGCATGTCATTGAGATACACAAGGTGATATTTCAGGAGGAGCCTCCTGCTATTGTAAAGCCAGCTAGATAGCCTATAGCCATGGCTGATGCTGCATTGGCCTAGGTCCCTAATGCTCCACAAGATGTACAAGCCCCATAGCCTATTTTGAGGTAGTCTACTAGAGATAGATGACAGCTTGCATAGTTTGAGCCCTCTATGGATTATGTTATAGTGATAGATGTTGGTGAGTCTCTTACCTATGATGAGGCTATCCGTAGAGGTGAGCCTCTTACCTATGGATTATACTATGGTAATAGATGCTAGTGAGCCTCTTACCTATGATGAGGCCATACGCATAGGTTATAGTCACTCCTAGGAGAGGACCATGTAGTCAGAGTATGACTCATTGTAGAAAAATCATATGAGGAATTTGGTTCCTTTGCCTAGTGGAAGGAATGCTTTGCCATGCAAGTGGGTATAGAAGTTGAAAAGTACCCCTCGATGTCCCAAGCTAGTATACAAGGCCAGATTGTTTGCTAAGGGCTTCAAGCATGAACATCATGTGAAATTTGATAAATTATTTTCTCCTATTGTGAATATGACTACCCCATGTTTGGTACTAGCTTTGGTTGCTTAGCTTGACTTAGATCTTTATCAGATGGATGTCAAGACAACTTTTCTTCATGGGGATTTGCATGATGAGATTTACAATGAGTAGCCTAAGGGCTTCCAGAACCTGGAAAGGACTATCTAGTGTGCAGATTAGGAAAGAGCCTTTATGGCCTTAAGTAGCCACCTAGGTAATATAACCACAAGTTTGATGCTTTTATGCATTCACAAGGATATTCCCATACTGATATGGATTGATGTTTATACATGAAGAAGGCTCAGGATGGCAACCTTATGATTTTGATGCTCTATGTGGATGATATGCTGATTTGTTGGGAGTACTCATGATAAGCTAGATACCTTAAAAGGTCAGATTAAGAAGAGCTATGAGATGAAGAACATAGAACAAGCCTCACATATTCTTGGGATGTGCATTACATGCAATCGCTCTAAGGGGCTCCTTTACTTGTCATAGAATGAGGACATGTAGAAGATCTTTGAGTGGCGTCATCTCTAGGATGTTAAGCCTATTAACTATCCTTACCTTCTCATGTGAAGGTAGGTTAGGCCAATTTTTCACAATCTCATGAATAGAAGGTGGAAATGGCCAAGATCCCTTATGCATCTAAAGTGGGCAATTTGATGTATGCCATGATAGCTACTCGCCTTGGCATAGCATTTGCAGTGGGAGTTGTGGAATACTATATGGATACACCTGGGAGATGGCATTGGGATGTCATCAAGGGTATCATGAGATACTTGAAGGGAACAATAGCTATGTGTATCTATTATGGTGGCCAGGATACACAAGTTGTGGGATACACTGACTCTAATTATGCAAGATATACATACAATAGAAAGTTTACCTTTGGCTATGTCTTCACCTTTGCAGGTTTTGTTGTTTCTAAGATATCTAGGGTGCAAAATTGCATAGCACTATCTACTATTGTAACAACTCCAAAACGATAAATAAACCATTTTAGAAGGAATAAATGTAACAACTCCAAAATGATAAATAAACCATTTTAGAATGAATAAAGGGAAAAAATTTTAATTCCCTCCTTCTCCCCCAGCCGACGTTGCACTGGAGGGGAAGGTGGAAGGCCATGGAATGCAGCACACTGGCACCCATATGGGTGCTGAGGCCATGCGTGCCGCTAGGTAAGAGAGGGAGGATCCCCCCTCCCCTCCTATTTAAACCACGCCCTGAAGGGAGGAGGGAGAGAAGATGAGGAGGAGTGCTGCCGCTACACTGAGCTGAATACGTGAGGAGAGATCAATAAGAGAGGGCTCTCTGCAGCATCGTGAGGGGAGAGAAATATCAAGGTCGGGCTTGCTACTGCTTCCGGGATGTGGAACTGCTGGGCCGCCAACTGCCGTGATATCGCTGCCGACAGATGACCCAAAATACCTCACCCCCCCTAGCAAGCTTCTGGAAGCTTAGAAGCTTCCAAAGGGGGGGCCTTCTTAGCCCCCTTTCCCCTGGTGTTAAAACCCCTGTGTTTAACCCTTAAGCCCTCTTTCACCCCCCGTGCTTAAACCCCTTTCCCTTTCCCTTGGAACCAATCTCCCGCCTCCCCCCCCCTCGGTTTTAACCCCTATAAGCCCCTTTTCCATGGCATTTTAGAACCCCCCCTAGTGTTTTTAATTCTTCTTTATCCCCTTGCTTTTGGCTTCGGGATCATCCCCCCCCCCCCCCCCCCCCCCCCGTGTCTGTGTTTTAACCCTTAAGCCCTTCCCTTTGGGCTTGAAACCCCCTCATATTTAAAGTTCATAAGCTCCCTTTCTTTTGGGTTTATCACCCTTTACCCCCCCCCCCCCCCCCCCCCATGTTTAAAGCTCATAAACCCTTTTTCCCCTTAGTCTTCCCATGCTTCCCATGGGCTTTGAAAACCCCGTGCTTTATAAATTTCCTTAAGGCCCTTCCCTTGGGCATCTTGAAACCACACCCCCCCTCCTCGTATTTAAACCCTTTCCTTGGCCTATGCAAAATACCATTGGGCTTTGTTTTTCCCCTACTCGCTAAAGGAAAGAGAGTGTTAAGGATCTTTTAACACCTCCCTTTCCCACACAAAAACCCTCGTAAGGGATTCCACCCCTTTTCATTCCTCGTTTGAACGAGTCATTACAAGGCCATTAAGCCTTCCCCATGGCTTAGTGAGTCTTAGTCGTGAAAGATTTTGAAACACCCCTTTCAAATTCCCGACTCCAAGGAGGAAGCCTTCTAAAACTGCTTTCGATGGACGGAGCAAGTTATTGCGAAAGAGAGCCACGGTGGAATATCATAAAGGAGTTGTAAAGCTACTTCCACGGAAGAAATGCCTCCTAAGAAATTCCAAAGCACAACCGCGGGAGGGTCGTCTCCCGGTATCCACGTGGATATCTCACCCCAAACCCAAGTTTTCCTTCCTAATTTTTATTTGATATTGTTGTAATTCAATCATGAAAGGTTAATCGTTAGAAATAGGATATATTTTTGTCCTAGATGCTCATGACGAAGGAACTTAGTCATCGATACTTTAAAATGAAACATGCAAATTAAAGAAAGCATAAATGCATTTCTAGCAAATAGCTTTATGCGTTGAAATGACCAATACGGAAAAACCCTAATTCAGGTCGATCCTAAGTGGGAACTGCCGGAATACTTCCACTACGTGGCAGATAGGAAAAGCCATAGATCTCAAACCCCATAACATTCCATGGGAGTGCCGGGTGGAGCTTTCTAGACATCCTTTCCAATGGACTGCTAAGACGTGTCCTGAAGATACAAGTGGACTTGTTACAGTTGGTATCAGAGCCGACCAACAACGGAATTGTTTTTATGAAATCTTAATAAGTTGAAGTAAAGCAAATGTTACTGTCCAAACATTTCCTTACCTTCAATGCTGTCTTGCAGAATTACGAAGCGTGGAACAAGTTCTTAGTATTTCGAATCATGTTTATGACTGCAATGCATTCTCCGCATTATCGACAAAGGGTTGAGATGATGAACATCCTAGAGCAGATCTATAATCCATCATCTTTGTACAGGGAACGAAAATGGACAGGTGCTTCAGGAATCTAATATATAGCCACCCACCGGTTTGCTTATCTATAAACCAACCTAAAAAGGATCAAGTGGTTGGAAGACCTGAAAGTCGTGAAGCTGTTCATTTTTGTGGAAGCTCACATAAACTCAACTTTACATATTCGAGGTCGGAGGGTTGAGATGAACTCATATGTATATGAGGAAGTAACCCGTGTAATCCCCGTCGATAGGATTAAAGTGTTGGGCCGCCATGAAAAGAACAAATTCCAACGGAAAGGATACCCTGAACTTCCAATGACTTACTGATTCCTGAAGATCCATGACCTGAAACCATACTATTATACAGTTCCTATAGATAAATGTAATACAATGTTGTTCTCCCGAAACTAAATGTAACAGTTGGCTTATCATCGCAAGAAATGTTGTATTCAAAAGGGCTATAGCCATATAAATACAAATAAAGACTTCTTTTTATCAATGTCTGATTGTCCATAAGAGTTGATAAAAAGTTAAGTAGCTACATTGTTTACGTGATAGCTGAATTAAAGATGCAATATAAATCAATAACGATTATCGTATAATAACGTTAAGAAACCTTTATCCAGGCACAACCCCAGGTATAGGTTCCTAGTTCGCCTCCTACATCAAGTACTACTGTAATCCAGGAGAAAAAGTTCCTTCTCAAGCAGATTAAGCCACCTGAGTTTGACAGGAGAGGCAGATTCATCCAAGCTGATGCTGAAATTTGGATTGAATCCATGGAGGATTACTTCGAAGCAGCCGGCATTGCACCCGCCAATCAAGCTATGCTCTCCAAGCTAAAGCTCACCGGCGGAGCCAGGCTTTGGTGGAAGCAATGGTGTAGGGATCAAGGGATTGCGGAGGGATCTGTTACCTGGGAGAAGCTAAAGAAAGCCATGCAGGGAAGATACTTGCCACCTGCATATCGCACGCAAAAAATGAATGAGTTCTATGAGATAAAACAGCTGGGACTCACTCTTGACGCATACTATTCCAAATTTGTCTCACTTCTTAAGTATGCACCGCAGATGGACATGACACAACAGGTGTCCAAATTTTGTGCGGGTTTAAATCCACCAGTAAATACCCATCTCGAATCTATGCGTCCATCAGATCTTCAAGACGCACTCATTCAAGTGGCACCTATATTTCAGGAGGTGCATACTAGACCAAGGGGTAACGAAGCTTGATCTTATAATGACCCCAACAGAGGAGCATTCAGACCATAGATAAAGAGTTCAAGGTCATAATCAGGGACAAAGAAAGAAAGCAAGGACAAACAATGTCAACAACTTTGTTCCTACTCAAAGTAATGGCCGAAACCTCCATTGTTTCCACTGCAATGAGCCCAGTCACTTCAAGAGGCAATGTCCCAAGCTTGATGGAGGACATCGCCAAGCACCTTTCCAAGGAATGGGTCGTGGTCAAGGAGCCGCTACCCGAAGCAGAGGAAGAACCACCTGCATTGCCAATAGGCAAATGTGTGAAGAAGAAGAAGACCCGACCATGGAAGCAGAATTCGAAAGGGCGACAGTCCATGCCGCTCTTCACAAGAAAGGACCGAATCGCCAGTTCTCGGTGATTCAGACACCGTCGGACTATCAAGGTAAAAGTTTCAAAACCTCGATTGATTGTGGCAGTACACATTCCTTTTTCTCACCAGCGTGTGCAAAAAGATTAGGAATAGCCACATTAGAAGCACCTACCCTGCTTGTGGAATTGGCAAATGGTTGTGAGGTTACTTATACCAGGAAAACTGCTAAGGTGGAATTCTTTCTGGGAGGAAGAAAGACTTCAGTCAAATTCAGAGTCCTGAATTTAGGTATCCATGAGTGTCTACTCGGAATGGATTGGCTTAAGCCTAATGACGCCCACATTCATTGTGAAAAGGGTCAAGTTTCCTTTTGAAACTTTGAAAGGGAATTAGTCACAACCCAAGGTGAGGCTGGAGTGCTAAGAATCCAATTGGCCAAAGTATCTTGGATTATAAAAGGAGTCAGAAAAGGATTACCTGTCTACTTGATCAAACTCAACAAGTTAGATGAGAAGCAAGAGTCTAATGAAGGACCTTCATGGCTAAAGGAATACGTGGACGTATTCCCTGAAGAGTTGACAGAACTCCCGCCTCAAAGAGAAGTGGATCATGAGATTAGGTTAGTACCAGGAGCTATGCCAATTGCAAAGAGACCTTATAGAATGTCCATACCAGAAGCAATTGAGCTGAAGGAACAACTCAAGCAATTACTAGATCAGGGCTACATCCGGCCTAGCAGTTCACCATGGGGAGCTCTAGTACTATTGCAAAAAAAGAAAGATGGGACACTTCGACTATGTATTGATTACCGAGGATTGAATCAATCAACGGTCAAGAATAAGTACCCTATTCCTAGAATAGATGAGCTTCTCGATCGTCTTCAGGGTGCAAAGATCTTCTCCAAGATTGATCTCAGGTCAGGATACTATCGGATAAGGATCAAGGAAGAAGATGTCCCCAAGATGGCCTTCAATACAAGATATGGGCACTTTGAGTTCCTAGTTATGTCATTCCAGCTTACGAATGCACCTGCCACCTCAACAGGTTAATGTAGGATATCTTTAGGCCATATCTCGATGACTTCGTGCTCGTCTTCTTCGATGACACTTTAGTCTATTCCAATCAGGAAGAAGATCATGAACCCCAACTTCAGATTGTCCTTGAGACAATCAGGTCGCATAAGCTGTATGCTAAGATGAAGAAGTGTGCATTCTTCAAACGTCAGATTGAATACCTGGGATTCATAGTATCAACGGAATGAATCTCAATGGACCCAACCAAGGTTAGAAATGTGCTTGAATGGCCAAAACCAACATCTGTCAAAGAGATACACAGCTTTCTTGGATTGACAAGATGGTATAGGGTCTTCATAAAAAACTATGCTTTGATTGCAGCACCTCTAACGGACTTACTAAAGAAGCAAACAGCCATTGCATGGTCAACTCCCGAACAAAATAGCTTCGACATATTGAAGCAAAGTTTGGTATCAGCACCTATTCTAAAACTTCCAGACCTGAATAAAGAGTTTGAGGTAGTAACTGATGCTAGCATACTTGCCTTGGGGTGTGTATTCATGCAAGAAGGTCATCCAGTAGCATAATCTTCAAGGAAATTGAAGAGTTATGAAAAGAATTATGCTATGCATGATCTGTAGCTGTCATTCATGCTCTAAAGATTTGGAGACACTACCTGTTGGGTAACAAGTTTACCCTAGTAACTGACCATAAGAGTCTCAAATGGATCTTTACCCAGAATGAGCTCAACATGAGGCAACGTCGGTGGATTGAAGTGTTGGAGGAATATGACTTTGAAATCAAGTGCCGACCAAGAAAAGAGAATGTAGTTGCCCATGCACTTAGTCGCAAGGCATTCCTTAATTCCCTAATCTTGTCGAACCCATCAACAACCAGATCTCTGGCTACAAAAGTATCTATGCCAAACAACCCTATACTTGAGCTAGCTAGAGAGGATGCATGCCATGATCCAGCCTACCAAACAATGCTAAGGGAGATCTCTATCAAGGATCAGAATCAAAAGCTGCAGGCTAAGTATCATGAATTTTCTATTAATAATGGACTTGTCTACTATAGAACAAAGCTATGTATACCAGCAAGCCAGTCACTTAAGCAGAAGATATTGTGGGAAGCTCATGATTCCCCTTTTGCAGGACATCCTGGCTATGCCAAGACTCTTAATGCAGTCAGGAAGAGCTGCCATTGGGAAAGGCTCAAAGGTGACATTCTCAAATATGTCAGCGAGTGTTTGTCTTGTCAACGTATCAAAGCCGAACATGTCAAGATGCTAGGGAAACTACAACCACTTGACATTCCCCAAATGAAATGGGAATTCATCAGTATGGATTTTATTGTAGGCCTATCCCAAGTCCAGGGAGGATACAACTCCATCATGGTTATGGTTGACATGCTTACTAAGGTTGCACACCTTATTCTAGTAAAGACAAGCTATAAAGCCTTAGACATTGCAAGATTGTTTATCCAGGAGATATTCAAGCTACATGGTTTACCCAGAAGAATCATTAGTGATCGTGATTCTCTCTTCACGTCACACTTCTGGAGAGCTATCTTTGAAGCTATTGGGACTCAACTCTATTTTAGCACAGCTTACCATCCCCAAATGGACGGCCAAACAGAGCGAGTAAATCAAGTCATCGAGGATATGCTTAGGCCATACTGCTGTTGTGAGCCGAAGAGGTGGATTCAATACTTGCCTTTGGTCGAATTCGGCTACAATGCTTATTACCAACAAAGCATTCAGATGACCCCTTTTCAAGCATTGTATGGTCATGACTATCAAAGTCCCCTAAACTTCTCAAATCCAACCTTAAGGGTTGAAGCTTCAAGGTAGATGTTGGAAGAGATGGATGACCAAATAAAGTCAATAAGATAGGACATCCAAGCTGCCAAGGATAGACAAAAGGCATACGTAGATTTGAGCATCAAGATAGAATCTTTGAAGAAGGAGACATGGTCTTCATTCGCGTACACCCTAAGAAGAGTTCCCTATCCTAAGGAGATTGCAAGAAGCTAAGTCCAAGGTATTGTGGGCTGTACAAGATCCTCAAATGCCTAGGACCTAATGCTTATAGGTTGCAACTCCCTGAGAACCTAAAGGTTTACAATGTATTCCATATCAACCTATTGAAGAAATATGTACCTAATCCTAACCATGTACTTGATGACCAACAAGTTGTAATGCCTAGTCAAGGAGTCCTTGAACTAAGTCTTGACAGGATCTTAGACATTAGGGAGAGACAATTAAGATCCAGAACCTTGAGAGAATGCCTCATCCAGTGGAAAGATTATCCCGAAGAGGATGCCACTTGGATAGATGAAGGCACTCTCAACCATCAATATTCCCAGCTTATCTCGAGATGAGGACATCTCGATTCCTCTAAGGGGAAGAGAATGTAACAACTCCAAAATGATAAATAAACCATTTTAGAAGGAATAAAGGGAAAACATTTTAATTCCCTCCTTCTCCCCCAGCCGACGTCGCACTGGAGGAGAAGGAGGAAGTCCACGAAATGCAACATGCTGGTGCCCATATGGGTGCTGATGAGGCCATGTGTGCTGCCAGGTAAGAGAGGGAGGATCCCCCCTCCCCTCCTATTTAAACCAGGCCGTGAAGGGAGGAGGGAGAGAAGACAAGGAGTGCTGCCGCCACACTGAGCTGAATACGTGAGGAGAGATCAATAAGAGAGGGCTCTCTGCAGCATCGTGAGGGGAGAGAAAGATTCCCTTTCCCCTGGTGTTAAAACCCCCCCTCACACCCCCGTGTTTAACCCTTAAGCCCCCTTTCACCTCCCCGTTCTTAAACCCCTTTCCTTTTCCCTTGGAACCATTCCCCCCCGGTTTTAACACCTATAAGCCCCTTTTCCATGGCATTTTTGGAAACCCCCCCTAGTCTTTTTAATTCTCCTTTATCCCCTTGCTTTTGACTTTCGAATCATCCCCCCCCCCCCCCCCGTGTCCGTGTTTTAACCCTTAAGCCCTTACCTTTGGGCTTGAAACCCCCTGGTATTTAAAGTTCATAAGCCCCCTTTCTTTTTGGTTTATCACCTTCCCCCCCCCCCCCCCCGCCCCCCCGTGTTTAAAGCTCATAAACCCTTTTTCCCCTTAGCCTTCCCATGCTTCCCGTGGGCTTTGAAAACCCCATGCTTTATAAATTTCCTTAAGGCCCTTCCCTTGGGCATCTTGAAACCACACCCCCTCCCTCTCGTATTTAAACCCTTTCCTTGGCCTATGCAAAATACCCTTGGGCTTTGTTTTTCCCCTACTCTCTAAAGGAAAGAGAGTGTTGAGGATCTTTTAACACCTCCCTTTCCCACACAAAAACCCTCATAAGGGATTCCACCCCTTTTCATTCCTCGTTTGAACGAGTCATTACAAGGCCATTAAGCCTTCCCCATGGCTTAGTGAGTCTTAGTCGTGAAAGATTTTGAAACACCCCTTTCGAATTCCCGACTCCAAGGAGGAAGCCTTCTAAAACTGCTTTCGATGGACGAAGCAAGTTATTGCGAAAGAGAGCCACGGTGGAATATCATAAAGGAGTTGTAAAGCTACTTCCACGGAAGAAATGCCTCCTAAGAAATTCCAAAGCACAACCACGGGAGGGTCGTCTCCCGGCATCCACGTGGATATCTCACCCCAAACCCAGGTTTTCCTTCCTAATTTTTATTTGATATTGTTGTAACTCAATCATGAAAGGTTAATCGTTAGAAATAGGATATATTTTTTTCCTAGATGCTCAAGACGAAGGAACATAGTCATCGATACTTTAAAATGACACATGCAAATTAAAGAAAGCATAAACATACTTCTAGCAAATAGCTTTATGCGTTGAAATGACCAATAAGGAAAAACCCTAATTCAGGTCGATCCTAAGTAGGAATGGCCGGAATACTTCCGCTACGTGGCAGATGCGGAAAGCCCTAGATCGCAAACCCCATAACATTCCATGGGAGTGCCGGGTGGAGCTTTCTAGACATCCTTTTCGATGGACTGCTAAGACGTGTCCTGAAGATACAAGTGGACACGTTACAACTATAGAGGCAGAGTATACTGCAACCATTGAGGCTTGTAAGGAGGCTCTCTGGTTAGGCTATCTAGTAGTATATCCTAGTATTACTGATGTGGTTCCTACACTACATTCAGATTCTATAAGTGCTATTCGGTTGGCCAAGAATATATCTTCAATATGAAGACGAAGCACATTGAGGTGCATTACCACTTTATTAGAGAGGTCATTGAGGACAAGTCCATTCAGCTTGTCAAGATCTCAACAACTGACTAAATCCTGCAGATCTACTCACTAAAAGTTTACGAGTGAAGCATTTTTCCTTCTTTAGGAATTTGATGGCCATTAGATGAGATGACATCTTTCCTAATCCCATTGTACTTATGTACATTTGTACTTTGTCACTTTTGTTTTGTTCTTTCCTCACTAGGGGTACATTCACCTTTAAGTTGGAGGTTGTTGGGGATAAATATGCATTTGTCTAGCCACCCATGAATTGTGTATTAGTTACCAACACACTTGTACATTGCAAGTAGTAGGTGCCCATTACTGTCACTTTATTCTTTATTCTTTTAGTGACATTTGAATAAAGGAAAGGCTGGTCACACATTGTGACTATTGGAGTTCTCACATCTTGTGTCTCTCTCTCTTGCTCTTGCTCCTTCCACCATAGCTTTTCTTTTTCTCCATGCTTCCACTTCAAGGCTTACTCCTTTCAAAGGTAAATCAGAATATGCTCCCCACGAATAGTAGCAAATAGTCTCTTTTTCCTATTTAGAATAATCCACTATAGTCTAAGAGATTCTAGTGTTGGATACTGAAGTTCTTCTGCACCTCTAGTTGGTGAGGGGGATCAACAGCGAGTTAAGTATGGTTCAAGGGTATAGAGGCCAAGAATGATTTTGGAACAAACTTACTACAAGTGCAGTTTCTGAGGAACTTTTGCTAGATACCAAGGCAAGAGGTTTGCTTGTTGCAAGGGGTATCTAATTTGGTAAAGGTTGATTTGAGGATAGCATCTCGAGCTTTACTCGACTTAATGATATGTATAATAATGAGATGATATGTATTGTCATCACCCTACTGCAATCATTTTCCTGCCGGGATTGGACCCCAACAAGTGAAGCGGGAGCGATTTGAAAGGAGGGTGGACCTCCTCAGGCCGAGATGATACAGAGAGGTTGTTTAGAAACTTGGTAGCTTACAAGAGCCATTTAGCAGATAAGCTTCCTCTCTCTCTCTCTCTCTCTCTCTCTCTCTCTCTCTCTCTCTCTCTCTCTCTCTCTCTACATTTCCACATCAACATTACTTTTGGATGTTGATATTGCCATTCTTCATGATGATCATCCTCGTTCGTTATTCCATAACGTCTATATTCTAGTTGATGATACATTGTTTCGTTTATATTCTTTCCAGCCGATGAGGGTCTATATTCCAGCTGATGACACATTATTTCGTTTATATTCTTTCCAGCTGATGAGCATCTATATTCCAGCTGATGACAAATTTTTTTATTTATATTCTGTTCATGGGGCCCCACATGTATTATGTGGTCTATAGAGCGGCGTCGCGAACCGTCTCTATAGACCTTGTGTTGTTCTAATGTCATTGTAACGTTTTTCTTTAAGTTTTGATGTGACAGATATACTGCTTACATCCCAAGTTCAGTTGAAGGAATTTCTTGGAGATTTTATCTTTTGCAATGATGTCGCTTATCCTTATTTTACATGTTGTATATTTAGGAGTGATAAAGATCTTTTGATGCCTCTGAATAGGCTGTTGTAATTCACGAGTGATGTAGCTCCTTTGATGCCTATGAATAGGCTCTTGTAAGTTCAACTTTGTAATTTTATATTTTGAATATTAATATAACGGTAGGCCTATATAGAGCTGTGGGTTTTTCCCTTGAGCCCCCAAGGGTTTTTTCATCCATAGTAAGGGACCTTTATTTGAGCGGGGGTGTTAGCTATAGATAGTCTGTCTATATATAGCGCCCCAGGTCCCCTCTATATATTCCTATCATGTGTGCTCAGTTGACACACTTCTGGGGTTCCACTTCCGGTGTCTCATATCTTTCTTCTCTCCTCTCTTCCTTCTGTCTCATGTCTTCCTCGCAGTTACCAACATGTTAGCTATAGATAGTCTGTCTATAGCTAACATCTAGATCATTCCTTTCATGCACAGTCTATTCTCTTCAATCCTCTTTTGTGCTTTTCCCTTGAATGTAGCATGCATACTATGCTTTTATCAATTCTTTCATTCCCTTCTATAGGGTATCTATTTTTAGTGTACAATTTGTGACACAAAAATCATATGGTGTAGACTAAAATATTCACAAAGGGACATATACCTTGCTCCACCGTAGCAAGAGGTGGGCATCTTACTATCTTTTATCTAGTTTTCCATTATATTTCTCCTTATGATAATACGAGCATTAGCCATGGTCATGTTGGTTTATGGCTATTTCATGGTTACTTAGTGTATTTTGAGTATTTCTTGGTTATGAAGAAATTGTCTTCTTTGAATTAGTATTAATGCTAAGCTTTGATCTAGTTGGGAAGGTCATTTTCATATCACAATCTAGCTACTAGCATCAACACAAGGTAGCTAGAGTTGAAAGCTCAAAATCTTGACTAGTCAAGGGCTAAACCTTGACTAGCTTCTGCAACAAACCCTCACTATTTGAGCTATTTGGATGAGATCTTGAACAGAATGGAGGCTTCCTTCCATTTTAGTAGGTCCTAGTCATATTTTTCAAGTCATTTCTGGTGGTTCTTGGAAAAAATATGATTCCCAAACCTTGATGGATAACAATATCACATAATCAAAATCTCATTCACTGTAAAGATTCTTGACTTCTACCCTAAAAGAGTTTAATTCACCTCTACTAGTCTAGTCAAGATCTTTTCACAGTCACCAATATATTCAATAATAAATATTCTACATCCATGTTCATTAGATCCTTCATCTTTATTCTCTCTTCTACACACCCTTTTATTAGCAAATCATCTAGAAAAGGCATAATAAGATGCGGTATGTAATCCCACAATACTTTAGGGTAACATTCATCATCTATGCAATAAATTCAATGTCCCTTGTGGGTAAGTGCATATATAGTTTAAACCCACTAGTGTCTTCATGGTAGTGAGATACCTACTTTCAATTGCTAATTGGAAGTGATCATAACCAACATATATGTCACCCAAACAATATTTACCTCTATTAGTAAAAGCCTCTCCAAATTCATCCACTATTGGACCTACTCCCACATTCCTAATAGTCGCTTTATTAACTAGTTGCATATCTTGAATGAATCTCAACATCTAATTTTTGTTGGATACTGTGAACCACTTGTTTGAGTAAGGAGCTAAATAAGCTGTAGAAGTCCCATATTAATCTTCTCATTTAATAAATCAATTAGCTTAGATAGATGATCCTTTGGCGCTGGTGGACACATATCCAAGTAACATATGTATATCATGTTATTTTAAGATTTTAGCCCATATGTAAGTAATTTAGCCATTATATTAGTATAACACAGTTTGTATATACATCCTAGATAGGCATTCTTTATATTCCAACAATCCATGCTTTTTCATGCCTTTCTATGTCCTAAAAACCTACAGTCTTATAGCCCTAGTCATACTTTCTAACCTTTGAAAACATATAGAACTTCCTACTGAAAATCCAATAAATGCTGCAGAAAAAACACATATATCTACTCTCAGGCGAGAGCTTTTTCCATCCCGTGGAATTGTAGTCTCATATCACAATGGTACTTGCTGAAAACCTAGTTCATGAGAATCTCTAAACTCTTTCGCATTTGGTGGGAAAGGATAATCTCTCAACTTATTGCAATTTCTTGCATGATTCACAAAAATAGTAAGAAATTGTATAATCATTTTACTATCATGACATCTAATCCCTACACAGGCTAAATGTAACATTCCCGATTACCAAGCACGCATTCTTCGCATGAACCTCAGCTTAATAGAAGGTCATTAATTGAATTATGGCAAAAATTTTTTATTGACTATCCCTCTCTCCTCCAGTCGATTGTCGTGCTGGAGGAGAAAGGAAAAGCATGAGCCACTAAGCTCCTTGCTGGAGCTCAAAAGGGGGGGAGGCCATGTGAAATGGCGCATGGAGGGAAGGAGGTTACCTCTCCCTTCCCCCATATAAACCCGTTGTGGGGAGTAAATGAGGGGAGGAGACGGCCGAATCTCTCTCGTGAGCTGAAGGACCATGTGACTCCGTGAGAGTTGGGAGAGGCTACGGAGGGTTCATACGATAAATTCAGAGGCTAATGTTGTAAGTGCAAGGGTGGTCACCGCCATGAAGCCATTGGCAAACGAGACCTTGCCCAGTCACCATTGCAGCTGTTGCTGCAGTCCAACCCCTACCCACATCGCCACCAACCGAGAAGGGGAGTGTTGGTGTGGTGAGAGAAGGAGACTCAGACTATCGACGTAGCCGTGAAGCACTACAGTCGTGAACGAGGGGAAGGCTGCCAACGCCACCGTGAGAGGGAGAGGAGGAGCCAACATGCTATCGTTGCTGCCAGTCAAAACCCCACGTGCTTCTTTCTAGAAGCTTTAGAAGCTTTAGAAGCTTTAGAAGCTTCTAAGGGGGGGGCCTCTATAAGCCCCCTTTCCCCCCCAAATTTTCCTTGAAGGGTCTTCATGTGGTATCCTTAAGCCCCTTTTTCCCCCAATTTTGCCTTGAAGGGTCTTCATGTGGTATCCTTAAGCCCCTCCCCCCCCAATACAAAATTCCCTCCTAAGGGCTCTTTAACCCCCTTTTCCCCCTTCCCACACAAAATCCCCTATTTCCTGTGGGTCTTAAAAAGGCCTTTCAAAGTGGGTTGATAAATCCCCCTCCCCCGGAACTTAAAACCCTCCTCGTGGGTTTACCCCACCCCCCCCCCACCCCCGCAATCCAAAGCCCTTAATCTTTTCTTGTGGGCCTTTCCCAAAAGCCCCTATCATGGTTCTTATACCCCCTTCCCTTCGGGATTTTTCCACCCATTTCCATGTGAATTCCACCTAATCCCCTTCCCGTGAGGTTTCCCACAAGTCCTCAGAGCCTTCTTGTGGATTTTTCCTTCCCTAGCCGGTTTGAAGGCCTTCTAAAGCCAATTCACAAAGGGAGTTCGCATACGAAGGAGATGGACAAGATCGTAACTCGGTGCCCAAGGCGAAAAGGCTGAATTCGCAATGGCTCCTAAGAAAGCACAAGGCGCCGCCACAGGAGGATTGTCTCCTAACATCCACGTGGACATATCACCACAAGTCCAGATTTTTCTTCCTAAGTTTTATTTTACGTTGTTATAATTTAATCATGCATGGAAGATTTTTGGAGATAGGATGCATTTTTCGTCTTAAATACTTTGGTTAAAAAGAAATAGCTCACGACGAAGGAGTTCGGTCATTAGTATTTTTCAATAAAACGAACAAAATAAAGAGAGCATAAATGCATTTCTAGCAAGTAGTTTTATGCATTGCAATGAATTGAAATTTGATTAATGTCCATTTTTACAAAACAGAATTATGATAGTACACGTCGAAGAAATAAACCACATGTTGCATTATTGAACATGTTTTTCGAAATAATTCCTAAAGAAAGTAGCTAGAAACTGTAGGAAATTGCTAGGGTTGCATAAAGAAGATTTTACTCTGGGCAAGTGGCCTAAAACTTAAATTAACGAAAGAGTGTGCAAGTTCTGCATACGACAAATTCATTCGAAAATGAAAGTAGTAAAAGGTTGCATGTTTTAGCATGCATCTTGTTCGCATGTTATCGGATGATTAATTGGAATTAGGCTATAACCTAACCTATGCTTGATCTTAAATCAAAACGTTAGGGTTTGAAAATCAACTTAAGCATAGACAATGAGTCATGTGGTTATGGAAATGAAAGCGTAATTATCTTCAAGAATGGACAGGTTAAATTGACATAAACCTAAACATCTAAAACCGCGGAGTACTCATTTAGAAATTCAATGCAATGTATCCCAAGGAATTGACTAGGGTTAGCA
The DNA here is from genome assembly GCF_053477565.2 of Lygodium microphyllum. Lineage (NCBI taxonomy): Eukaryota > Viridiplantae > Streptophyta > Polypodiopsida > Schizaeales > Lygodiaceae > Lygodium > Lygodium microphyllum. The sequence goes on along the minus strand of NC_141161.1, from coordinate 92,386,750 downwards.
CATTGGAGACATTACCTAGTCGCTCGTTTTACCAAAGCTGAAACTCCGATACCCTAAAGACTTGCCCACATTCACGTAATGTAGGGACAGTAGGGCATATTAATCTACCCACTTTGAGTGGTGTGAAGGATTTGACTGTCCCGATTCCATTAGCAAATCTGATCATTGCCATGGCGCAACATGTCGCAATCCCTGCGAGAGAACGATGGATTTGAAGCCTTAGGTTTCCCCCTACCCATTTTTAATGTGTTAGTGGAAGAGGATGCGGAGCTTCATATAAGCGAGTTCCAAAAGGTGATATTTAACTATCGCATCCAAGAGGAAGGGCATCTAATGATGTTCTTCAACATGACCCTGAAGGGAAGGGTAGCTATATGGTATCATGGCCTTGAGGTCGAAACTATAACCACCGTGGACTTATTTTATGAAGCCTTTCGAAGGGAGTTCGCCCGTGAGAGGGGTGACAAATATTGGCTACCCGTGTTGAATTTGACACTCCAAGAACCGCATGAAGATATACGAGCATATCCCAAGAAGATTAAAGAGGTTTTTCGTAAATTGGATGCCTCTATCCCTATCCCACCTGCTGCCTAGTTACAATACTTCTTGCATGGTCTTGATTTTAACATCCAGGTGCAGCTTAGTAGTGTCACCTTGATGGATATAGACAGTGCCATTAGATGAGCGCAAGAAATAGAATCATGATTGCAAGCGGCCTATGCTTCTCGAACCAATCCCAATATGGGCCTAGCATTGGGAAATAATTTGCAACCGATCAATGGCAGTGGAAGCCAAGGGATAGGAATGGCTAACCCTAACGGGAGAGGGAATGTGGTGCCGAATGTGCCTTTATTGCCAGCTCTGCCTAGTGTGACTATGCCTATGGCTAGTCAGATGCCTCCAAATGTGGGAGGACAAGCAGTGAACCCTAATGTTGTTCCTATGGGTTAGAAACCAATGCGGGAGGGGGGAAGTACTAGAACTTCCACCTCTTGACGTACTTTGATTCAGGCTAAGGTTACTAAGACCCCGCCCTTGAATAGGTTCATGACTACTCCTTTTATGAGAATAACACCTATTGATTTAAGTCCTCCATCTAGCTCTCTCGGCTCTCTCACATTTTTGGAGTTCGACTTGACGAATCTCTTCAAAAGATATCAACTAACAAGTAGGTCCCAAGAGACCCTAGATTTGAAAATTATCACCTTGAGGCGGCTCTTGGCAAATGCACCACTAATGGGACCCAAAATGGGCCGGCACTGGCTATGGCACTAGCCGGACCTCATGCACACAACACACACTTCCACCACCACATAGCCTTCCTGGGCCAGGAGCGTGGGCCAAGAGCGTATGTAATAACTAAATGCACAATAGATACATCTAATATTGCGTTTGTAGTAGCTGGATAACAGTCCAATGGCACCTTCCCCAGAACCCCTCAAAGGGGGTATCCCGCACATATTGGAAATAAGTGTCCATATCACAGACATAAGAGGCATCCCATCAGCTGATTGTCATGGCCCCCCAGTGCAGTTCTCCTACATCTTGGGTATTGGCCCTTAGATGCGCTATTTTTACATATAAACACATCCAAACAAGACTCTTTTTTTTTTCAACGAGATCTAGGAGATACCATGTTTTCTCACCAATAATTTACCCCAAGAAATGAACGACTAACCTATAGCAAGGGGAATCTCACCTTCTCAAGCGTGGGTCAACTATAATTTAAACAACTACTATGCATTTCCAGAAAATGATACCATATATATGATCAATGCAATAGTGGATGTCTCATCATGCACAAACAGTTATGTTTCAAAATCAGCCTATTTGTTGGTATGCAAATATTCTTTTCATGAATTTCAACTAATACGTATATGCTTGGTTGCAAGAATCTAGCACCAAGGCGGACCTTGTGCTAATAGATCCCTTATTTTCAAATAGGTCATTTCCTAAATGATATGCATAGAAAAACAATCAGAATTTGTATTATGTCAGCCCTCAAACTATTGCACAAAATCCTCCTCCCCCTCCCCCTCACCGTTTAAGTTTTGCTTTGTTGCATAGGTGTATAGAGGTTGTTTTGTCATTGTTTAATGTATAAAAAGCAATAAATCACACACTGTGACAGAAAGATAGGGAAAAATGAGGCTAAACCTCATGCTTTGCCACTACCATACATTCGCAACAACTCTCTTCTATTTTTGGAGTTCGGCTTGATGGATCTCTTCAAATAATATCAACTAGCAAGTAGGTTCCAAGAGACCCTAGATTCAGAAACCACCACTTTGAGGCAGGTCTCGGGGCAGATGCACCATTGATGGTACCAAAAATGGGCCAGAACTCACTATGGCACTAGCGAGACCTCATGTACACAACAGACACCTCCAACACTACACGGCCTCGTGGTCTAGGAGCGTGGGCTAGGAGCATATGTAATAACTAAATGCACACTAGATACATCTACTATTGCATTTGTAGTTGGATAAGAGTCCAACGGTACCTTCCCCAAAACCCCTCAAAGGTGGTGTCTCACACATATTGGCAATAAGTGCACGTATCATAGACATGGGAGGCACCCTAACGGTTGATTGCCATGGCCACACTGTAGCTCTCATACATCTTGAGGATTGTCCCCTAGATGCGCTACTTTTACATATAAACACATTCACACAAGACTCTTTTTTTTTTTACGAGATCTAGGAGATACCATGTTTCATCACCAATAATTTCCCCCACAAAACGGATGAGTAACCTACAGCAAGGGAAATCTCACCCTCTCAAGCATGGGCCAACTATAATTCAAACAATTGCTATGCATTTTCAGGAGTTGATACCATAGGTATGATCAATGCAATAGTGGATTTCTCATCGTGCACAAGCAGTTATGTTTCGAAATTAGCCTATGTGCTGGTACGCAAACACTCTTTTCATGAATTCCAACTAATACGTAAATACTTCGTTGCAAGAATCTAGCACCAAGGTGGACCTTGTGCTACTAGATCCCTTATTTCCAAATACACCGTTTCCTAAATGCTATGCATAGAAAAACAATCAGAATTTGTATTATTTCAACCCTCAAACTATTGCATAAAATCCTCCTCCCCCTCACCGTTTAAGTTTTGGTTCGTTGCATAGGTGTATAGAGGTTGTTTTGTCATGGTCTAATGTATAAAAAACAATAAATCACACACTCTGACAAAAATATAGCGCAAACTGAGGCTAAACCTCACACTTTGCCACTACCATCAATGGCTCTCTTGTGTTTTTGGAGTTCGGCTTGACGGATCTCTTCAAAAGACATCAACTAACAAGTAGGTCAGAAAAGACCCTAGATTTGGAAATCACCACCTTGAGGCGGCTCCCAGCAGATGGACCACTGATGGGACCCAAAATGGGCCGGCCTTGGTTCTGACACTAGCTAGACCTCATGCACATAACAAACACCTCCACCACCACATAGCCTCACGGGTCAGGAGCGTCTGTAATAGCTAAATGCACATTAGATACATCTAATATTTGGTTTATAGCTGGATAAGAGTCCAATGGCACCTTCCCCAAAAACCCTCAAAGGGGGTATCCCACACATATTGGCAATAAATGCCACGTATCACCATAGACATAGGAGGCACCCCATCGACTGATTGTGATGGACCCACTGCAACTCTCCTACATCTTGGGGACTGGTCCCTAGATGCATTGCTTTTACATATAAACACATCCAAACAAGACTCTTCTTCTTTCAACAAAATCTAGGAGATACCATGTTTTCTCACCAATAATTTCCGCCAAGAAAAGAACGAGTAACCTACAACAATGAGTATCTCACCCTCTCAAGTGTGGGTCAACTATTACTATGTATTTCCACGAGTTGATACCATACATATGATCAATGAAATACTGGATTTCTCATCATGCACAAAGAGTTATGTTTCAAAATCAGCCTACGTGCTGGTGCGCAAACAATCTTTTCATGAATTCCAACTAATACGTATATGCTTGGTTGCAAGAATCTAGCACCAAGGCGGACTTTGTGCTACTAGATCCCTTATTTTCAAATAGGTTGTTTCCTAAATGCTATGCATATAAAAACAATCAAAATTTGTATTATATCAGCCCTCAAACTATTGCACAAAATCCTACTCCCCCTCACCGTTTAAGTGTTTCTTTGTTGCATAAGTGTATAGAGGTTTTTTTGTCATGGTTCAATGTATAAAAAGTAATAAATTACACACTGTGACAAAAAGATAGGGAAAACTGAGGCTAAACCTCATGGTTTGCCACTACCATACATTCACAATGGCTCTCTCGTGTTTTTGGAGTTCAGCTTGATGGATCTCTTGAAAGGACATCAACTAACAAGTAGATCCCAAGAGACCCTAGATTCGAAAACCACCACTTTGAGGCGGGTCCCGGTAGATGTACCACTTGTGGTACCGAAAATGGGCCGGCACTGGCTATGGCACTAGTCGGACCTCATACACACAAAAGACATCTCCATCACCACATGGCCTCGCAAACCAAGAGCGTGGGTTAAGAGCGTCTACAATAACTAAATGTACACTAGATACATCTAATATTGCATTTGTAGTTGGATAAGAGTCCAATGGTACCTTTCCCAAAACCCCTCAAAGGTGGTGTCTCACACATATTGGCAATAAATGCACGTATCACAGACATAGGAGACACCCTAATGGCTGATTGCCATGCACTACAAGGGAATGGGGCAATAGCGACAGCCATTTGCGATGCAAAAAAGCAGTGTCCCTAAAAACGTCGCTATATGCGTCGCTATTTGCGTCTCTATTTGTGTCGCTATTAGCGACGCTATATACGTCGCTAATATTAGCGATGCATTTGCATCTCTATTTGCGTCGCTATTTGTGACACTAATAGCGACGCAAATAGAGATGCATATAGCGACAGAAAGAGCGACGCAAATAGAGACGCAAATAGCGACGCCGGTCTGGGGAAAAAGTTTTAAAAACCCGAGCGTAACATTCGCCGAGAAAACATTTGCGAGAAAGAATGAAAGAGAGAGCGAGAGAGCTTAAAGCTTTGTAAGAGAGAGAGAGAGAGAGAGAGAGAGAGAGAGAGAGAGAGAGAGAGAGAGCTCATCACCATGCCACCACCGCTATATATGAAGAAGAAAGAGAAGTGTGCAACGGAGAAGGGAGGGAAGGTGCAAAGAGAAGGTACAAAGGGTTTCATCTTCAGGCCTTTGAGGTAGGTACATTGCCTCTTCTTGCTTTATTTTTGTGTTATCTTGTTTTATTTTTTTATTTTTCTTTGCAAAGAGATACATGGAAAGAGAGGGAGGGAGGAAAAAAGGGAGAGAGAGAGAAAAAGGTAGAGAAAGGAAATAAAGAGAGAGGAAGAGAGAAATGAGAGATGAAGGGAGGGGGAGAGGATGAGTGAGAGAAACAACGAGAGAGAGGGGGAAAAAACAAAGAGAGAGGAAACAAAGAAAGGGAAATAGAGAGATAAAGAGAGGGGGAGAGAAATAGAGAGAGGGAGACAGGAGAGGAGGAGAAATAGAGAGAGGAAGAGAGGAGGAGGACGTAGAAAAGAAGGGTGAGGTAAAGAGAGGAAGGAGAGTGAAAAGAAGAGAGAGAGAGAGGGAGAAAGAGAGATAGAGAGAAAAATTAGAGAGCGTGAGAGAGGGAGAGAGAAATAGAAAAACAATGAGAGAATGAGAGAGAAGGTTAATAAAGAAAAGTAAAGGGAGAGGGGGGAGAGAGAGATAAAGAGAGGTGGGGTGACATTTCTTTCAATATCTTTGTTTCTTAAGCTTTTTATTTTCTATCTTTGATTGTCTTTGCAATGAGATGAGTTGAGTGAGAGTGGGGAGGGAAGGAGGGAGAGAAATAGAGAGAAGAATGGGGAAGGAAGAGAGAGATGGAGAGAAATAAAAAACAGGAGAGAGAGGGGCTTCATAAAAATTTGTCAAAACCCGAGCATGGCATTTTACAGGTTTGTAAACAAGCAAGAGAGAGAGAGAGAGAGGCCATTGCCACTGCCACCATCCATGAAGAGGGAGGAGACAAGTGTAAAGGAGAAGGAAGGAACTCCCGAATGAGAAAAAAATGAGAGAAGTACGAAGGGATTCTTCTTCAAGCTTTGAGGTAAGTGCATTATCTATTCTCTCTTTGTTTTTCTCTTTTCTTTACTTCTCTCTTTCTTTTTGTTGATGGAGTGTATTGAGAGAAGAAGTGAGAGAGATCAACATGTACAAGGGAGATTGAGAGAGAGAGAGAGAGAGAGAGAGAGAGAGAGAGAGAGAGAGGTCGCTGCCACCGCCAATCCACCACAAAAAGAGAGGGGACAACTGCAAAGAAGAAGGAGGGAGCCCGTGAAGGAGAAGAAGAAGAAGGAGAGAAGCGCGAAGGGATTCTTCTTCAAGCTTTGAGGTAAGTGTACTATCTATTCTCTCTTTGTTTTTCTCTTTGAGGTAAGTGCATTATCTATTCTCTCTTTGTTTTTCTCTTTGTTCTTCAAGCTTTGAGGTAAGTGCATTATCTCTTCTCTCTTTGTTTTTCTCTTTTCTTTACTTCTCTTTTTCTTTTTGTTGATGAAGAGTGTATAGAGAGAAGAAGTGAGAGAGATCAACGTGCGCAAGGGAGATTGAGAGAGAGAGAGAGAGAGAGAGAGAGAGAGGTCGCTGCCACCACCAATCCACCACAAAAAGAGAGGGGACAATTACAAAGAAGAAGGAGGGAACCCGTGAAGGAGAAGAAGAAGAATGAGAGTAGCGCGAAGGGATTCTTCTTCAAGCTTTGAGGTAAGTACATTATCTATTCTCTCTCTTTTTTTCTATTTTCTTTAATTCTCTCTTTCTTTATGTTGATGAAGAGTGTATAGAGAGAAGAAGTGAGAGAGATCAACGTGCAAGTCAGATGGTTCGTTGAAAAGGTATAAAGCCCGGCTCATTACAAAGGGATATGCACATCAATACAACCTAGATTATGAGGAGACTTTCAGCTCGGTTGCTAAGATGGAAATGGTGAGAATAGTCATTGCATTAGTGGCTTCTAAGGGCTGAAAATTATGAAAAAGTGGATGTCAAAAATGCATTCATGAATGGTGACTTACTTGAAGAGGTATATATGGAGTAGCATGAGGGTTATGTATACAACATGAGGTGTATATGGATACTAGCTAGCAACCTCGTCTATCATCCTAGATCCAAACACATGGAGATTCATTACGATTTCATTAGAGAAATGGTACTTGTAGGATAGATTGATCTACTTCATGTGAAGACACAAGACCAGGTAGCCGATATCTTTACCAAATCACTTGGTAAAGAGAAATTTGTTTGTTTCATGGATCTATTTGGAGTACAATAACTAATCTGAGCTCAAAAAATGGAGTTTGAGAAGGGGGAGGATGAGCTTGATTCTTTTGATCTTAAAACACCTCCATCCATTGAGATTGAGGATGAAGACAAGAAAGAAGAGATAGAAGATGACTTAGACGTAGGTAAAAACAAAAAGGAAGAAGTAGAGCTTAGAGACACTACCACTCCCTATATAAGGGTTTCTGGCTCCAACACCATGGTATAACTCTTACATATGTCCAAATGCTCCCCCCAAAAAGACTTGAACAATGTTGGAATAAGCTGGAGTAAGCAGAAGATCAATGGGACTTATTCAATGGGACTATAATGAAAGCTTGAAGTGAAGCTCTTCTTCTTGGGCCTAACAAGTGATTAAAAAACTCCTTGATTAATACTTTTTTGAATTAATTATATCTAGCTTTTGTAATCACAATCTCTTTTTTTTCTCGAGCCTAAGTAAGTGATGAAAAAGCTCCTTGCGAAATACCTTTTCGAATTAATTATATCTTGCTTTTGCAATCAAAGGATTCAGTTTTTTTTAAATAATATGATACACAATTTTTAGATATTAGATGTAGCTGACATTGGCAAATGAATTATGCAAGAATATTTAGTGCATATAGCTAGAAGGGTGGTAGGGCTGTAAGCCCTACCACCTTTTTTTTCCCCCCTCTGTAACCGTCGCTATTAGCGTCACTATTAGCGTCACTATATGCGTTGCTATATGCGTCGCTATTCGCGTCGCTATTAGCGTCGCTATTCGCGTCGCTATTAGCGTCGCTATATGCGTCGCTATATGCGTCGCTATTAGCGTCGCTAATTGGGTTAGTGACGCAAATAGCGATGCTAATAGCGATGCATATAGCGATGAATCGATTGCGTCGCTAATAGCGACGCGAATAGCGATGACGGGGATAATTTTTTCCATGAATAATTCCGTCGCTTTAAACGTCGCTATTGGGTCTATATGTTGTAGTGATGGCCACACTATAGCTCTCATACATCTTGGGGATTGTCCCCTAGATGCGCTACTTTTACATATAAACACATTCACACAATATTCTTTTTTTTTCAACGAGATCTAGGAGGTACCATGTTTCCTCACCAATAATTTTCCCCACAAAACGAACGAGTAACCTATAGCAAGGGGAATCTCATTCTCTCAAACATGGGCCAACTATAATTCAAACAATTGCTATGCATTTTCAAGAGTTGATATCATAGGTATGATCAATGCAATAGTGGATTTCTCATCATGCACAAACAGTTATGTTTCGAAATCAGCCTATAACACCATGTTGGGGAATATGGGAATTTCCCATAAGTTTGGGACGCGTGGTCAAATCTTTGGATTTGTCATAACTTGAACACTATAACTCCAAATTGAGTGCTCTAAAGCTCAAAAGATTCCATTTTTCAAGTGCTTTCCAATGATAGGTCAGATCATATGGTTTTGATAAACTTATGGGCATGTTATGTGGGTGCCACCTTTTTAGTATTCAAAAAATGGGAATTGGGAGATTCCCAAACTCACTAATATTGTGTTCTATGTGCTGGTACACAAACACTCTTTTCATGAATTCCAACTAATACGTAAATGCTTCGCTGCAAGAATCTAGCACCAAGGTGGACCTTGTGCTACTAGATCCCTTATTTTCAAATAAGTCGCCTTCCTAAATGCTATGCATAGAAAAACAATCAAAATTTGTATTATTTCAGCCCTCCAAATGTTGCACAAAATCCTCCTCCCCCTCATCATTTAAGTTTTGCTTCATTGCATAGTCAGGGTCTAATGTATAAAAAGCAATAAATCATATACTCTCACAAAAATATAGGGTAAACTAAGGCCAAACCTCACACTTTACCACTACCACACATTCAAAACGGCTCTCTCGTCTTTTTGGAGTTCGGCTTGACGGATCTCTTCAAATGAAATCAACTAACAAGTAGGTCCCAAAAGACCCTAGATTTGGAAATCACCACCTTGAGGCGGCTCCTGGTAGACGCACCACTGACGGGACCCAAAATGGGCTGGCACTGGCTATGGCACTAGCTGCACCTCAAGCATAAAAGACAACTCCAACCACCACACGGCCTTGCGGGCCAGGAGCGTGGGCCAGGAGTGTTTCAATAACTAAATGCACATTAGATACATCTAATATTGCATTTTTAGCTGGATAAGAGTCCAATGGCACCTTCCCCAAAATCCCTCAAAGAGGGTATCCCACACATATTGGCAATAAGTGCTACGTATCAAAGACATAGGAGGCACCCCATGACCCCACTACACCTCTCCTAGATCTTGGGGATTGGCCCCTAGATGCGTTGCTTTTACATATAAACACATCCCAACAACTATATTTTTTTTTCAACGAGATCCAGGAGATACCATGTTTTCTCACCAATAATTTCCCCCAAGAAACGAACGACTAACCTACAGCAAGGGGAATCCCACCCTCTCAAGAGTGGGTCAACTATAATTCAAATAATTACTATGCATTTCCAGGAGTTGATACCATACATATGATCAATGCAATAGTGGATGTCTCATCGTGCACAAAGATTTATGTTTCAAAATCAGCCTATGTGCTTGTATGCAAACAGTCTTTTCATGGGAACTAATATGTATATGCTTGGTTGCAAGAATCTAGCAACAAGGCGGACCTTATGCTACTGGATCCCTTATTTTCAAATAGGTCATTTTCTAAATGCTATGTATAGAAAAACAATCGGAATTTGTATTATTTGAGCCCTTAAGCTATTGCATAAAATCCTCCTTTCCCTCACCGTTTAAGTTCTACTTTGTTGCATAGGTGTATAGAGGTTGTTTTGTCATGGTTTGATGTATAAAAAGCAATAAATCACACAGTGTGATAAAAAGATAGGGAAAACTGAGGCTAAACCTCATACTTTGTCACTACCATACATTCATAATGGCTCTCTCGTGTTTTTGGAGTTTGGCTTGATGGATCTCTTGAAACGACATCAACTAGCAAGTAGATCCCAAGAGACCCTAGATTCAAAAACCACCACTTTGAGGCGGGTCCTGGCAGACGCACCAGTCATGGTACCAAAAATGGACCTACACAGCCTCACACACCTCCATCACCACACAGCCTCACGGACCAGGAACGTGGGCCAGGAGCATTTGTAATAACTAAATGCACACTAGATACATCTAGTATTGCATTTGTAGCTGGATAAGAGTCCAACAATAGCTTTCCTAAAACCCCTCAAAGGGGGTATCCCACACATATTAGTAATAAGTGGACGTATCACAGACATAGGAGGCATCCTATCGGCTGATTGCCATGGCCACACTGCAGCTCTCCTACATCTTAGGGATTGACCCCTAGATGCGTTGTTTTTACATATAAATACATTCGCACAAGACTCTTATTTTTTCAACGAGATCCATGAGATACCATGTTTCCTGACCAATAATTTTCCCTAGGAAGAGAATGACTAACCTACGGCAAGGGGAATCTCACCCTCTCAAGCGTGAGCCAACTATAATTCAAACAATTGCTATGCATTTTCAGGAGTTGATACCATACGTATGATCAATACAATAGTGGATGTCTCATCGTGCACAAACAGTTATATTTCGAAATTAGCCTATCTGTTGGTACGTAAACAATCTTTTCGTGAATTCCAACGAATACTATATGCTTGGTTACAAGGATCTAGCACCAAGGTGGACCTTGTGCTACTAGATCACTTATTTCCAAATAGACTGTTTCCTAAATGCTATGCATAGAAAAACAATCAAATGTTGTCTTATTTCAAATAAGGTCAATAAGACAAGACATACAAGCAGCCAAGGATAGACAAAAGGCATATGCAGATTTGAAACGTCAAGAGAGGGTCTTCGGAGAAGGAGACATGGTCTTCATTCGTGTACGCCCTAAAAAGAGTTCTCTATCCCTAGGAGAATGCAAGAAGCTAAGTCCAAGGTATTGTGGGCCGTACACAATCCTCAAATGCCTAGGAGCCAATGCTTATAAATTGCAACTCCCTGAGAACCTAAAGGTTCACAATGTATTCCATATCAGCCTCTTAAAAAAATATGTATCCAACCCTAATCATGTACTTGATGACCAACAAATTGTAATGCCTAGTCAAGGAGTCCTTGAACTAAGGCCGGATAGGATCTTAGATGTTAGGGAGAGACAGTTAAGATCTAGAACCTTGAGAGAATGCCTCGTCTAGTGGAAAGATTATCCCGAAGAGGATGCCACTTGGATAGATGAAAGCTCTCTCAACCATCAATATCCCCAGTTTACTTCGAGATGAGGACATCTCGATTCCTCCAAGGGGAAGAGAATGTAATATTTCCATTATGAGAATATTTCTAAACCCACGTGATAGTCATGCAAGGGAATTCCAACATCCAAAAATACGCTGATGGTGTGATTTTCGAATTACATACTACGTATCTTGATCTCCACTTGCATAAACGAGTTAAAAGAATTTATGTAGGAACCTCCTCCTAGAAAGCCAAAAGGATAACCTTTAGAATAAGGGAAATTTTTATTAGTATTATTATTTTCCCCCTTTTTTCCCCAACGACTGTCGTGCTGGAGGGGAGGGGAATAGCAAGGATGACTAAGCATCCTTCCTGGGGGTCGTAGAGGGGATAAGCCCATGCACGAGCCGCGTGGGGGAGGGGAGGTACCTCTCCCTCTCCCATATAAACCCCTGTGGGAGGAAGGGAAGGATTAGGGAGAAAGAGAGAGAGATGGGCAGCCTTCGCTCTGCTGAAACCATGAGTCGAGAAGGGGACGAGCTCTGTTGGTTGCCGGGGAGATCAAGAGAGAGGAGGAAGCACCGCATAAGGCCACGTCGTCCACAAGAGTGGAGGGAGGAGGCGCCAATCTCCTGGCGGCTGCTGTGGGGCTAGGAAAGTTGCCGCCATCTTCAGTCTCGTCCTTCGCCGCCTGTCTAAGTAGCCGCCAGGCTGGGCCGACAGCTGCCAGTCAATGATTCGTCCTTTATTCCCCCACGTACCTTCGTAAACCCTCTAGAAGGCCCTTGGAAGCTTCCAAGGGGCCTTCTTGAGCCCCTTTCCCACACCTTTACCTATTCTCCCCCCTCCCGGGATTCTAAATTCCCCCCTAAGCCCCTTATTCTTCCCCCCTCCTGGGATTCTAAATTCCCCCCTAAGCCCCTTATTCTCCCCCCCTCCCGGTGTTTTAAATCCCCCCCCCTAAGGCCCTTATTTTTCCCCCCCTCTCGGGGTTTTAAACCCCCGTAAGGCCTTGTTTCCCCCCCCTCCCGATATAATCCCCTCCTAAGCCTTGTTCCTTTCCCCCCCTCCCCCGGATTTTAATCCCCCAAAAGTCCTTATTAACCCCCCCCCCGTTTTAATTTCCCCCCTAAGCCCTTGCCCTTTTCCCCTCCGGATTTTTCTTTAAACTATTCAAGTCACACCCCTAAAGCTTACTTTGTCCTTAAGCTACTTTGCAGACTTCCATTTTTCTTGCATAAATTCCTTCACTCACTTTTCAAATCTTTTTGTGCAAGTGCTCTCGTAGCTGAGCTTTGTATTCTTAGTCTTATCAAACAAGCCGGTGTCCACACACTCCCATGTCTTAAAAATCCAAGTCATCATCACGGCCTCGTATGGTACCCTGTAAGGAAGAATATAGCCGTGAGATAAAAGATAGGGAGGGAAGCAGAGGGAGTGAAAAGAGGGAGTGAAGGAGGAAGAGTGGGAAAAAGGTAAAAGATAAGGAAGGAGAAGACGGTGGAATTCCAAGAAGAAAAAGGAAAAGGCTATCTCACATTCGAACTACGATGCCGCCGAAGAAATTCCCAGGTGTAGCGGCGGGAGGGTCATCTCCCGGTATCCATGTGAATATCTCCCCTCAAAGCCTGGTTTTTCCTCTTGGTGTTAATTCGGTTTTAAGTCAATCATGCAAAGAAAAATTGTTAAGGAAAGATATATTTGTTCGAGTTATTTTTTAACGAAGGAGTTAGCCTGTGGATGACAATGTATACAAATTAGCTTTCTTCAAATTGCATCAAGCACTATAAAATTATAGGCAAGATTAACCATTTACTATAGTAATATATTCCTAAAGTGTAGAAATTATATCTTGCACCATAAGTCTTATTCCTTTCGCAACAAATCATGGTAAAATGGCTAAATTCATGGAAGGTTTCTTCGATGCTCAAATTACTAGGGAGTTATCTTTGCTAGTTGCACATCTTAGCAAGGCAACTGTTGTTATTTGGCATGAGTTCATCTTTAAAGAAAACGGAAGTTAAATGTTAGGAATTAACAAGTATAAAAATTAGTTATACGAACTCATTTGGAAAGAAAATGCAATGGGAAACTGTTGGATGACACTCTTTCCCCCCCCCCACTATTTGAGGACTTGGGACTAATAAAGTGTGTATACACCAATTTCACAGCTAGGCCTTTTTGTCCAAAGGAGAAATTGTCACTCTTTGTATCACCTTGGCATTATGCTATATGCCAAATTAAACTGTATTGATTGGGAAAGTTAATTGTCACGAGGATAGTAAAACCGTGACAAGACGATTAAGATTACCTTCCAAAAGATAACTGAACCAATCTAAACATAGAAACATTCATACCCTAAACACTGGACTACTTTCCTTACCGCATGGACAATAAATTCATAAAGATAAGAAACTAGGGTTCGTCCCTAAGGTTCTTAAATGAAGAAACCCTAGGCCTGACATACGTCAGCTTAAGGAATCTAAACAGATTATTCCATCGCCGGACTTGCGCAACATGTATGAAATCATTTTGTGATTGATTCACAAGGAGAAAAGGGAAAAACCCTCTTCAAGGACGGCAGATCCTTACGCAAGTTATCTTGCAAAAAGACGTAATTTTTGGATATCCTTCTAAATAAGGAAAGTTGTAAAAAAAGAAACTAGCATATCTAAGGTACCTTAGGGTTAACCAAGTTGGGTATACCCTACACCCGAATATAAAGGATCTTGCCAAGTTACAAGACATCTTGAAAACAACTGCTGATACACTCAAAAAGGAAAGAACACTTCTTTAGCAATTGCCATACAACTGGGTTGATTAATGGAAATGTTTGTGCTTACTAGAGATTTTAGGGCTCTGTTTGAATTAAGAATTACAAATTAAACAAATACCTATACTTCAGGTTAAAGGCTTGAAGGGAGAGGCAGCTTCAGTTACCCCCGACTGCCTGCCTAACCCTAACCAAGGGGGTTGTTGACCGCGCCGGGAACGTGGACCGAACCGCCGCGAGAGGTCTCTCCGTTGAGTTCTACTTGGAGTAGGAGGATACTTGGGTGCCAGGGGGGCTCTGGCCGTAAACCCCTCGCCTTCCGCATCCTGCACAAGAGGCTAACGTGACTCGAGATTGGATCCCGAGGCCCGCATACTAGTTGACGGGCGAAAGCTTGGAATAGTGATCCCTGGAGATTACTTGTTAGCCTTCGGGCAGATTATGGAAAAGCCTACGGGCGGAACCCCTTGTATTTCAAAGGTAAAATGATGAAATGTTAAAAGAACTTGCTTGATGTTTCTTTTCTATGTCACGTGATAAGATTACGTGAAGGAACCAGTGCTTAACAAGGTTAATTAAAGAAGCTGGTTGTTATATGTCAAATTAATGTGTTAGATAATTACATAACTAAAACAAACCGAGGAAAGTGCGGAGGATGGGCCATGGGTCCGTCCTACGGTTGGGTGGTCCCGATTAGCTGGGAACTTTTCTCAAAAATCTCGAAAGACAGCGGAATGATCATCATCATCAAAAAGAATAACGAGAGCGACGACCTAAAATTACGTCTTACCCGATTTACGTTGTTTTAGGGGAACGGAATGGGACTATGCCTTATGGCAGAGAGGTGGAGCTTTGCATCCCTCTCGTTTCCCATTCTCCTTGAACCAAGTGCAGCGTGAATCCGCTTCGGACCTGGCGTTTCTGCGTAAAGTAGTTCGCTCGGGTCTGACGCTAGTTGCTGTTAGCCAATGACCCATTAGGAAAACCCTAATTCCGGTCGATCCTAAGTGGGAACGGCCAGGATACTTCCGCTACGTGGCAACGCGGAAAGAACTAGATCGCAAAACCCGTAACATTCCATGGGAGTGCCGGGCGGAGCTTTCTAGACATCCTTTCCGATGGACTACTAAGACGTGTCCTGGATGATACTAGGGGTCTCGTTACAGACTTCGAGACTATATGGTAGAAATTTTTAGCATGAGAATTGGATGCTGAAAACTACAATAGCCAAAGGCCGGCATAGGAGGTCCAAATGGAAGTGCAAAAGAACTTTAGAATTGAAGAGGGGTGACGTCTGGGAGCTCAAAGGGCCCCAAAATTCTTCAAGTGAAGGGAGGGGGTTAATTTTTCATGGCACATGAAAAAAGAAGATTGCCTACTTCCTAGCAACCATTTGAATGGTAGGGGGGAGTATGGAGGTTCAAAGCAAGCCTATACTCTCATCATAGTAGCATGCTGCTCAATCTTTCCGCTTCATATCACTAGTGTTCAATTCAAAATCGATGGCCTGATCATGAAGATGTGAAATGATTCTTTCTCTCTCCTCTCTCTCTCTTCTCTTGAGAACTATTGTTGTGGTAATCATTTGGAGAAGACCAGGATGGAGATTGGTTGTTTGGCTTGAACCGGATTGATATGAGATTGTGTTGTTGGTGAAGAGTGATAACCAACGGTGTTCAAAGATTAATGGTTGTCCACCACCACTAGCTACAAGGGACCCATTATTTCTAGTTTTTGATTGAATGTCACCTTGAAGCGATGGATGCTAAATTAGGCTTATTAAAACCTTGATTATTAGCATGACGATTAATCCAAGAAATCCCCATAACCCAAAAGATACATTGTCCATCCTAAAAAATGAAGATTTTTCAACTCTTTAAAAAAATCATCCTGTTTTTTGTGTCTTCTTTTTCATTTTTATGCATGATGCAAGGAATGATTTGGGAGGATCACATCAATTTCGGCACATGCTTTCCTTGGGAAACATGCTGTTTGTGGAAAAGTCTACTCTAGATGCATGTAAAGTCATTTTTCCAAAAACACGAATGAACAGTTATCTTCATCATCTTCTTATTTTAAAAATCCTAGATTGAGACTATGAATGTGATTGTCATTATGATTGAGATTGCGAGTGAGAGTGTAATTAAGAGTGAGATTATGATTATTTTATGTACATGAAGTCAACTCAAGGGTGGTCAAGAGGTTCAAGCTCTGCATCGAAGTAGTGCAATTTATGATTATGCTATCTGTTGCTCCTCTGTTTCCTTCAAACTCTAATACAAAATTCTCTTTTTTTCTTTCTACTACTAGCCTCTCTTTAACGTAAATTGTGTTGATTTTTATCAAATTGTAACTAGTCGTATTGCAATGCTAGTGGAGTGGATGATGAGGATATGACCTTAGCTTTGAGAGGTCGCTTAGATTTGTTGCTTTTTCATGTTGTCACTTGGCTTTGTGAGGATAAGTTGAGAATCCTTATTGTGGTTTTGGTGTTACATTGTGCCACATGTGAAGGAGTGTCAAGACAATAAGATCGCGGTCGTGTGGGGAGGGTTTCACATGATATAAGTAACACCATGAATGATGAGGAGGACTTCATTGCAAGTGACCGAACATCTCCATTATGGGTTGACTATTTAATTTCTCTAGCTTATTCATAGATGCAAGGTTGTTGACCAATGATTGTGCAAGCATTGGAGTAGGCACATACATGGCCAAAAAGACCACTACTTTTTTTTTTTGAAACACAACTATGCTTTTGTGCCTTCTAGTAGTGGTCACCATTTCTTTGCCACTGTGGGTGATTATGTAATGATTGGGAGGGACTTCCCATGTGGGATAAAGAACCTAGTATATACACACAAGTCCACAAGCACATGATGGCTCATTGTCAAAAGAGCACGGAGTATAAATGTAATGGGAAGTCCGTTTTGGGCTACAAACATGGTTTTCTTGGATCTTCCATTTGGGGACATGCCTCATGGATCCCCATCATGTCCATCATGGGATAGGCTATCAAAGGACCATGTGCATTTTGGTATATCTGTGGTTAATTCTGCATTATGAGATTATGGATGGTTATTGATGATATCTTCTTCTACATGTGGTGTATTTCTATAATGCTTCTCACAGGATATAGTGCTGCAATTAGATGTGTCCTTACTTCTAATAACCTTTTCAGGTGCTTGTGTGGGATGGGTAGAGAGATATGCATGAATCTCTTGTTTCAATTTATGGAATCATATCCTAGTGTTGCATCATTCACATTATGGCTATATGGAGTTGGAAGGTGCCAGGGTGGAGGTACTCTTCACATAAGTAACATGTGATTTTGACACTATTTTTATGGCATGAGGCAATGGGTTAATGATTTGCTTATTGCTATGTAGTGTTCTGTATCCATGTGTTTTTTATGCGAAGGCATGGATAGGATCCACCTATGTATTTGGATTCCAATCGTCCTCTATTTGAGGTGCTTCAATGTAACGTGTCCACTAGCATCCTCTAGGACACGTCTTAGCAGTCCATCGGAAGGTTGTCTAGAAGACTCCACCCGGCACTCCCATGGAATGTTGCGGGTTTTTGTAATCTAGGACTTTCCACGTCTGCCCCGTAACGGAAGTGTCCTGGGCGCTCTCCACTTAGGATCGAACGGAATTGTTGGGTTGTTTGCTAACAGCGTCTAGCGTCAGACCTGATCGAACTACTTTACGCAGAATGCCCGGTCTGAAGCGGATTCATGCTGCACTTGGTTCAAGGAGAATGGGAAACGAGAGGGATGCAAGGCTCGACCTTTCTGCCAAAAGGCATAGTCCCATTCCGTTCCCCTAAAACAGCTTGAATCGGTTAATTGGTATTTCTAAATCATCGTTCTCCTTTCTTACTTCGGTGATGACAATCATCCTCTGTCTGATGAAGACCTTGAGAAAAGTTCCCGGCTAACCGGGACCACCCATCCGTAGGACGGACCCATGGTCCATCCTCCGCACTTTCCTCGGTTTGTTTTAGTTATGTAATTACCTACCACATTAGTTTGACACATACAAACAGCTTCTTTGATTAATCCTGTTACGCACTGGTTCCTTCACGTAATCTTATCACAGGACATAAAGAAAACAATGTCAAACAACTTCTTTGTTATCATTTTATCCTTTTATCTTTGAAATACAAGGAGTTCCCGCCCGTAGGCGCTTTCATAATCCGCCCGAAGGCTATCGAATAATCCTTCCTGTGATTACTATCCCAAGTTTCCGCCCGTAGACTAGTATGCGGGCCTCGAGATCCAATCCCGAGTCACGTTAGTCTCTTGTGCAGGACCCGGAAGGCGAGGGATTTACAGCCAGAGCCCCCCCTGGCACCCAAGCGTCCTCCTGCTCCAAGCAGAACTCAACGGAGAGACCTCTCACGGCGGCTTCGGTCCACGTTCCCGGCGCGGTTCACAACCCCCTTGGTTAGGGTTAGGCAGGCAGTCGGGGGTAACTGAAGCTGCCTCTCCCTTCAGGCCTTCAACCTGAAGCATTTAGATATGTTTTCCTCCTTTAGTTCATTGAGCAAACAATGCAAACAGTGCTTTTCTAACTGTTACAAGTACAATCAAATTCCAATGGTCGTTTGGCTGGCAAACTGTTAAGGATTGACTCCTCATCTCCGAATGCGACCCGCATTCGATCCGGAATCAATTGCAACTTAGCAAGATTCCTATTATTCTTGGATTAGGGTCATACCCTTCCAATACATTAGGTTTGCTGTGGCAGGATCCAGCGACCCTGTCGCTTTAGTTTATTGTCGGTCATTTGCTTCAAGGCAAATACTTAACTTTCCTTTTCCTTGGCAAACTTTTCCCAAGAAAAGTGAATAACAGGATGATTACTCATCCTCAATAAATTAACTTCCTTCAATAACTTGTCAACCTCATTTCGAGAGATGACAAGACTCTTGCGGACAAATTCCAAGACTATACAATGTTGCGGCTTGTGCGCAAGTAATGCATCTATTCTACGGAATCCTCCTACCCATTTCTTAGTGTTCCGACCACGGGTTTTAACCCTAGCCGAGTAACAGGATTTTGGGGTGTCCTTCGAGTCATTTCTAATTAGGTTTGGCTCATGATTCTAGAATATGCAACTCCGTCGGAGTTCCATCATGATCCTTAGGTTCACAGTTTTTGTCTTAAGCGAGGTCGAATTATCCATGCACTAAATCCTAGTTATCTCTTAGGACTCCTATGTTTATACGATTCCTTGTGGTTTATATTACTTAGCCAATTCAATTATGCCTGTTTGCGACAAGGATGATCCTTCTAGGGTGATAAACCAAATCTAACTGAATCGAATTTGCGTAAACATGCGATTGATTGCCGTTTCCTTGGTGAGGTAAAATTACTTACTAATATGTACGCTAACTTTCCTAATTAATCAAGCCTACTACTTTGTAGTCTATGCTCTCGAAGCTTATGCCTTGGCGAGTCATACAATCTTTCCTTGGTGCACGATAATTTGGTTACTAACTTTTCCTAGGACCTCCTACTAGGTCTTACATCAATAGTCGTACCCACAACCTTGTTGTTTACCCTTTTCATTCTATGCTCTTACCCCTAATTACGGCTCTTAATGATTGACCTTTTTCTCATGACGACTACGCAATTCCTAACATTCTCCTAGCCATGAAGTCGTTGATGATACTCAAGCGAAACTAGTGTTATTCTATTCCATCTTATAACTATTTTGCAAGTCATACGTTCACTTTAGTACCCTATTAATTCTTTCCGAATGAACCTTATGGCGCTAACCTTTTCCTATGAAATCATTACGAGAGGTATGTTCCCTAATGTGCAGTATACGCTTAATCTACCATATCTAGGATGACAAATAATGCACATATAAATTCCGTTTCCTTGCTTAGGATTAGATTCCTTACCTTGATAAGGTACCAACTACATGCATCTAACCCTCTAATCGTTCAATCTTTCATAATGTTCAAAAGATGCATTTCTTTCAATTTCCATATGCAAATTAAACGTAAAAGTGCAATTTCCTTTCTAAGCGCGCCTAATCATTTCCTTATGCGGAATTAACACGGAAGAACCTGGACTTGTGGAGTCGGGGTGATGTCCACTTGCACACTCGGAGTCGAGCCTCCCGCGGTCGCCTCTTGGGATCTTTTTGGAGCCATTGCACACGTAGGTTAGGTTTCTGAACTCGCTTTCGTCGCCTACGGATTGTTCTGCTTTGACACGCAACCTTCCGGCCTTTGCTTTCCTCGTAGGCGGAAGATCCTTTTACGGTAGGTCGCTTGCGGAGAAGGGCCTTAAAGGACTTCGCGGGACCCTTTTCGTCGGACTAGTGGGATCCTTATAGACCCTCTTCAATTCCCGAAAAAGGTCTTAATGGTCCTTCCTCGAAATTGTGGTGGGAAGGGTATCTCGGGACAGTGGTGGGAAAGTGCCTTTGGAAATGGGTGGAAAAGTGCCTTTTGGGCCAGGTGGTGGGAAAAGGGGTTATGGAGGCTCCTTTTTTTGACAAATGGAGGAAAAGGGCCGTGGAAAAGGGGGTTAATGAGGCCCCCTTTGGAAGCTTCTAAAGAAGCTTCCAAAGAAGCTTCTGAGCTTCTCAGCTCCACGTGGGCAAAGGGAGGGGTCGTGACAGCGTGGCGGCGGCCCAATTGGCCAGCGGACAGGGCGGGAGCGATGGCGGCTGCGGACAGGCTGGCGGCGGATATGGCAGCTGGCGGACGGGCTGGGCGGCGGCTCCTATTCGATGGCGGCGACCTACGTCCCTCTCCTCCACGGCCCGACAGCCTCTCCCTTGCTCCCTCTCTCACAGGCCTCCACAGTCTCTTCCTTAACACAGTCTTCCCTCCTCTCTCCTCTTACCTTCCCTCTTCCTCCTCTTACCTTCCCTCTTCCTCCTAAGCACACCCCCTTGATGGGGGGTGTTTTTATAGCCTTGGGGGTGGGGAAGGGGGTCTCCACCCACGTGGGGAACTTCCCATGCAAACCCCCACTTTGCCATTCTCCCCCCACACACTCCCTTTCCTCCAGCCATGCATCGGCTGGGGGAAGGGATAAACATAAAAAAATTTGCATTTATTTAATTAAATTGCCCCTCCCAAGAGGGTGTTTCCGTGCGGTTTGCGGTTTTGAACACCCGGTTCGATTTACCATTCGCAGAGGTCCCTATTTCCCGCGTGCGGCTCACACATTACGCGGCCAATAATTTAAATGCGAGAGATACCCTTTGCACAGGGTATGCACGGCGTGCGGGAAGTAATATTTACGGTACGGTACATGGAAATATTACATTCTCTCCCCCTTAGAAGAATCGAGATGTCCTCATCTCGAGATAAACTGGGGATATTGAAGATTGAGAGAGCTTTCATCCATCCAGGTGGCATCTTCTTCGGGGTAATCTTTCCACTGGACGAGGCATTCTCTCAAGGTCCTCGATCTCAACTGTCTCTCCCTGACATCTAAAATCTTTTCCGGCCTTAGTTCAAGGATTCCTTGACTAGGCATTACAATTTCTTGGTCATCAAGTACATGATTTGGGTTGGGTACATACTTTTTCAAGAGACTAATATGGAATACATTGTGAACTTTTAGGTTATCAGGAAGTTGCAATTTATAAGCACAGGGTCCTAGGCATTTGAGGATTTTATATGGACCACAATACCTTGGACTTAGCTTCTTGCATTTACCTAGAGATAAAGAACTCTTCTTCGGCCGTACTCGAATGAAGACCATGTCTCCTTCTCCGAAGATCCGCTCTTGGCGCTTCAAATCTGCATATGCCTTTTGTCTATCTTTGGCTGCTTGTATGTCTTGTCTTATTGACCTTATTTGGTCATCCATGTCCTCCAACATTTGTCTTGAGGCTTCCACTCTCAGGGTAGGATCAGAAAAGTTTAGAGGACTTCGACAATCATGACCATACAATGCCTGAAAAGGAGTTATTTGAATGCTCTGCTGATAAGAAGCATTGTAGGCAAATTCTACTAATGGTAAGTATTGAATCCACCTCTTTGGCTCTCGACAGCAGTAAGCCCTAAGAATATCCTCAATGATTTGATTTACTCGCTCTGTTTGTCCATCTGTTTGGGGATGGTAGGCAGTGCTAAAACAGAGTTGGGTCCCAATAGCTTCAAAGATAGCTTTCCAAAAGTGAGAAGTGAAAAGAGAATCTCGATCGCTAATAATCCTTCTAGGTAACCCATGTAGCTTGAATATTTCCTTGATAAACACTCTTGCAATATCGGAAGCTTTATAGTTTGTCTTTACTGGAATCAAGTGTGCAACCTTAGTAAGCATGTCAACTACAACCATAATGGAGTTGTATACTCCTTGGACTTGGGGTAAGCCTACCACGAAATCCATACTGATGAATTCCCATTTCATTTGGGGAATGTCAAGTGGTTGTAATTTTCCTGGCATCATGACATGTTCAGCCTTGATACGTTGGCAAGACAAACATTCAGTGACATATTTGAGGACGTCACCTTTGAGCCTCTCCCAATGATAGCTCTTCCTGACTGCATTAAGAGTCTTTGCATAGCCGGGATGTCCTGCGAAAGGGGAGTCATGAGCTTCCCACAATATCTTCTGCTTAAGTGACTGGCTTGCTGGTATACATAGTCTTGTTCTATAGTAAATAAGTCCATTGTCAATAGAAAATTCATGATACTTTGCCTGCAACTTCGGATTCTGATCCTTGGTAGATATTTCTTTCATCATTGCTTTGTAGGCTAAGTCATGGCATGCTTCCTCTCTAGCTAGTTCGAGTATAGGGTTGCTTGGCATAGATACTTTCGTAGCTAGGGATCTGGCCGTTGATGGATTCTGCAAGATTAGAGAGTTTAGGAATGCCTTGTGACTAAGTGCATCGGCAACCACATTCTCTTTACCTGGTCGATACTTGATTTCAAAGTCATATTCCTCCAATACTTCAATCCATCGACGTTGCCTCATGTTGAGCTCATTCTGGGTAAAAATCCATTTGAGACTCTTATGTTCGGTTACTAAAGTGAACTTGTTTCCCAACAAGTAGTGTCTCCAAAGCTTTAGAGCATGGATGACAGCTAATAACTCCAGATCATGAGTAGCATAATTCTTTTCGTGACTCTTCAATTTCCTTGAAGAATACGCTACTGGATGACCTTCCTGCATAAGAACACACCCCAATGCAAGAATGCTAGCATCAGTTACTACCTCGAACTCCTTACTGAGATCAGGAAGTTTCAGAATAGGTGCTGATACCAAACACTGCTTCAATTGGTCGAAGCTATTTTGCTCGGGAGTTGACCATGTAATAGAAGTCTGCTTCTTTAGTAAGTCGGTAAGAGGTGCTGCAATCAAAGCATAGTTTTTGATAAAGATCCTATACCATCCTGTCAAGCCAAGAAAACTACGTATCTCTTTGACAGATACTGGTATTGGCCATTCAATCACATCTCTGACTTTGGCTGGATCCACTGATATTCCTTCTGACGAAACTATGAATCCTAGATATTCAATCTGCCGTTTGAAGAATGCACACTTCTTCATTTTTGCATACAGCTTATGAGATCTCATTGTCTCCAACACAATCCGTAGTTGGGGTTCATGATCTTCTTCCTGTTTAGAATAGACTAAAATGTCATCGAAGAAGACAAGCACGAAGTCATCAAGATATGGCCTAAAAATATCCTGCATTAACCTATTGAAGGTGGCAGGTGCATTTGTAAGGCCGAATGACATAACCAAGAATTCAAAGTGCCCATATCTTGTATTGAAGGCCGTTTTTGGAATATCCTCATCCTTGATCCTGATTTGATAGTAGCCTGACCTGAGATCAATTTTGGAGAAGATCTTTGCACCTTGAAGGCGATCGAGAAGCTCATCTATTCTAGGAATAGGGTACTTGTTCTTGACTGTTGATTGATTCAACCCACGGTAATCAATACATAGTCGAAGTGTTCCATCTTTCTTTTTCTGGAATAGAACTGGAGCTCCCCATGGTGAATTGCTTGGTCTGATGTAGCCTTGGTCTAACAGTTGCTTGAGTTGCTCCTTCAACTCAATAGCCTCTGGAATGGACATTCTAAAAGGTCTCTTTGCAATTGGCGCAGCTCCGGGCATTAGTCTTATCTCATGATCAACTTCTCTTGGCGGTGGAAGTTCAGTTAATTCCTCAGGGAACACATCAGCGTATTCTTTTAGCCAAGAGGGTCCCTCATGAGCCTCTTGCTTTTGATCTAACTTGTTAAGTTTGATCAAGTACACGGGTAATCCTTTCCTAACCCCTTTAATGATCCGCGATACCTTGGCTAACTGGATTCTCGGCACTCCTGCCTCACCTTGAGTCGTAACAAACTCTCTGTCAGAGTTTCGAAAGGAAACTTGACCCTTTCCACAGTGGATGTGAGCGTCATTGGGCTTAAGCCAATCCATCCCGAGTAGGCACTCATGGATACCCAAATTCATGACTCTGAATTTGATTGAGGTTTTCTTTCCTCCCAGATAGAACTCCTCCTTAGCAGTTTGCCTAGCACAAGTTACCTCACGACCGTTTGCCAATTCCACAAGTAGGGTAGGTGCTTCTACTGTGGCTATTCCTAATCTCCTAGCACACGCTGGTGAGATAAAAGAATGGGTACTACCACAATCAATCAAGGTCTTGAACCCTCTACCTTGATAGTCCGACGGCGTTTGAATTACCGAGAACTGGCGATTTGGACCCTTCCTGTGTAAAGCGGCATGGACTGTTGCTCTTTCGAATTCCGCTTCCATAGTCGGGTCTTCCTCTTCTTCTGCATTACATCTTTGCCTATGGGTGATGCTGGCAGCTCTTCCTCTACCACGGTTGGCGGTTCCCTCTCCGCGGCCAACACCTTGACGGTGTCCCTCGCTAAGCTTGGGACATTCCCTTCTGTAGTGACCGAGTTCATTGCAGTGGAAACATCGGATGTTTCGGCCATTACCGTGAGTAGGAACAAAGTTGTTGATGTTATTTGCCCTTGCTTTCTTCCTTGGTCCCTGATTGTGGCCTTGAACTCTCTTAACCTGAGGTCTAAATGCTCCTCTGCTTGGATTGCTATAAGTCCAGCTCTTCATACTCCTTGGTTTAGCTTGCACTTCCTGGATTATAGGTGCTGCTCGGATGAGTGCATCCTGAAGATCTGATGGTCTCATAGATTCGAGACGAGTATTTACAGGTGGATTTAAGCCTGCACAAAATTTGGACACCTGCTGTGTCGTATCCATTTGTGGCGCATACTTCAAGAGTGAGACAAACTTAGAGTAATATGCGTCAAGCGTGAGTCCTAGCTGTTTTAGCTCATAGAACTCATTCATTTTCTGTGTACGATATGCGGGTGGCAAATATCTCCCTTGCACGGCTTGCTTTAACTTCTCCCAGGTAACAGACCCCTCTGAAATTCCTTGATCCCTGCACCATTGCTTCCACCAAAGTCTCGCTTCACCGGTGAGTTTTAATTTGGCAAGCATGGCCTGATTGGTAGGTGCAGTGCCAGCGGCTTCGAAGTAGTCCTCCATAGATTCAATCCAAATCTCAGCGTCTGACTGGACGAATCTGCCTCTCCCGTCAAACTCGGGTGGCTTAATCTGTTTGAGGAGGAACTTCTTCTCCTGGATCACAGTCATACTTGCCGTAGGGGTGAATTTGGAACTTGTACCTGGGGTTGCGCCTGAGTAAAAGTTTTCTTAATATTATTATATGATAATTGACATTAACTTATCTTTAGTTCAACTATTTCGTAACTCATGAAGCAACTTAACTTTTTGCAACAACTTTGATGCACAATCGGATAGTGATAAAAAGAAGTCCTTATTTATATTCATATGGCGTAACCTCGTACAACATCTCGAGCGATGATAATCCAATTATTACATTTAGTTTGGGGCGAACAACATAGTATTGGATTTGTCTACAGGAACTGTGTAGTAGTAGGGTTTTGGGTCATGTATCTTTAGGAACCGATAATTCATCGGAAGTTCGGGATATCCTTTCCGCTG
Source organism: Lygodium microphyllum (assembly GCF_053477565.2). NCBI lineage: Eukaryota > Viridiplantae > Streptophyta > Polypodiopsida > Schizaeales > Lygodiaceae > Lygodium > Lygodium microphyllum. The sequence continues at coordinate 92,360,382 of NC_141161.1, read as the reverse complement.
GAACCCATACTTTCCATGGCGGCCCAATACCTTAACTCTATCAGCTGGAATTACACGGGTTACTTCCTCATAAACATATGAGTTTAATTCAACTCTACAACCTTGAATATGCAAAGTCGAATTCACGTGAGCTTCCACAAAAATGAACAGCTTCACGACTTTCAAATCTTCCAACCATTTGATCCTCTTCAGGTTGGTCTGTAGATAAGCGAACCGGTGGGCAGCTATGTAGTAGATTCCTGAAGACCCAATCCATCTTCGCTCTATATATAGAGGTGATGGGTTATAAATCTGTTCCAAGATGTTCATCATTCCAATTCTCTGCCTATAATGCGGAGAATGCATTGCAGTCATGAACATGATCCGGAACACCAAAAATTTGTTCCACGCCTCGTAATTCTGCAAGACAGTATTGAAGATGAGAAAATGTTTGGATAGGAACAATTTCTTTACTTCACTTCTAATGAAATCTTATGAAAACAAGTCCATTATAAGTCGGCTCTGATACCAACTGTAACGTGTCCACTAGCATCCTCTAGGACACGTCTTAGCAGTCCATCGGAAGGTTGTCTAGAAGACTCCACCCGGCACTCCCATGGAATGTTGCGGGTTTTTGTAATCTAGGACTTTCCGTGTCTGCCCCGTAACGGAAGTGTCCTGGGCGCTCTCCACTTAGGATCGAACGGAATTGTTGGGTTGTTTGCTAACAGCGTCTAGCGTCAGACCTGATCGAACTACTTTACGCAGAATGCCCGGTCTGAAGCGGATTCATGCTGCACTTGGTTCAAGGAGAATGGGAAACGAGAGGGATGCAAGGCTCGACCTTTCTGCCAAAAGGCATAGTCCCATTCCGTTCCCCTAAAACAGCTTGAATCGGTTAATTGGTATTTCTAAATCATCGTTCTCCTTTCTTACTTCGGTGATGACAATCATCCTCTGTCTGATGAAGACCTTGAGAAAAGTTCCCGGCTAACCGGGACCACCCATCCGTAGGACGGACCCATGGTCCATCCTCCGCACTTTCCTCGGTTTGTTTTAGTTATGTAATTACCTACCACATTAGTTTGACACATACAAACAGCTTCTTTGATTAATCCTGTTACGCACTGGTTCCTTCACGTAATCTTATCACAGGACATAAAGAAAACAATGTCAAACAACTTCTTTGTTATCATTTTATCCTTTTATCTTTGAAATACAAGGAGTTCCCGCCCGTAGGCGCTTTCATAATCCGCCCGAAGGCTATCGAATAATCCTTCCTGTGATTACTATCCCAAGTTTCCGCCCGTAGACTAGTATGCGGGCCTCGAGATCCAATCCCGAGTCACGTTAGTCTCTTGTGCAGGACCCGGAAGGCGAGGGATTTACAGCCAGAGCCCCCCCTGGCACCCAAGCGTCCTCCTGCTCCAAGCAGAACTCAACGGAGAGACCTCTCACGGCGGCTTCGGTCCACGTTCCCGGCGCGGTTCACAACCCCCTTGGTTAGGGTTAGGCAGGCAGTCGGGGGTAACTGAAGCTGCCTCTCCCTTCAGGCCTTCAACCTGAAGCATTTAGATATGTTTTCCTCCTTTAGTTCATTGAGCAAACAATGCAAACAGTGCTTTTCTAACTGTTACAAGTACAATCAAATTCCAATGGTCGTTTGGCTGGCAAACTGTTAAGGATTGACTCCTCATCTCCGAATGCGACCCGCATTCGATCCGGAATCAATTGCAACTTAGCAAGATTCCTATTATTCTTGGATTAGGGTCATACCCTTCCAATACATTAGGTTTGCTGTGGCAGGATCCAGCGACCCTGTCGCTTTAGTTTATTGTCGGTCATTTGCTTCAAGGCAAATACTTAACTTTCCTTTTCCTTGGCAAACTTTTCCCAAGAAAAGTGAATAACAGGATGATTACTCATCCTCAATAAATTAACTTCCTTCAATAACTTGTCAACCTCATTTCGAGAGATGACAAGACTCTTGCGGACAAATTCCAAGACTATACAATGTTGCGGCTTGTGCGCAAGTAATGCATCTATTCTACGGAATCCTCCTACCCATTTCTTAGTGTTCCGACCACGGGTTTTAACCCTAGCCGAGTAACAGGATTTTGGGGTGTCCTTCGAGTCATTTCTAATTAGGTTTGGCTCATGATTCTAGAATATGCAACTCCGTCGGAGTTCCATCATGATCCTTAGGTTCACAGTTTTTGTCTTAAGCGAGGTCGAATTATCCATGCACTAAATCCTAGTTATCTCTTAGGACTCCTATGTTTATACGATTCCTTGTGGTTTATATTACTTAGCCAATTCAATTATGCCTGTTTGCGACAAGGATGATCCTTCTAGGGTGATAAACCAAATCTAACTGAATCGAATTTGCGTAAACATGCGATTGATTGCCGTTTCCTTGGTGAGGTAAAATTACTTACTAATATGTACGCTAACTTTCCTAATTAATCAAGCCTACTACTTTGTAGTCTATGCTCTCGAAGCTTATGCCTTGGCGAGTCATACAATCTTTCCTTGGTGCACGATAATTTGGTTACTAACTTTTCCTAGGACCTCCTACTAGGTCTTACATCAATAGTCGTACCCACAACCTTGTTGTTTACCCTTTTCATTCTATGCTCTTACCCCTAATTACGGCTCTTAATGATTGACCTTTTTCTCATGACGACTACGCAATTCCTAACATTCTCCTAGCCACGAAGTCGTTGATGATACTCAAGCGAAACTAGTGTTATTCTATTCCATCTTATAACTATTTTGCAAGTCATACGTTCACTTTAGTACCCTATTAATTCTTTCCGAATGAACCTTATGGCGCTAACCTTTTCCTATGAAATCATTACGAGAGGTATGTTCCCTAATGTGCAGTATACGCTTAATCTACCATATCTAGGATGACAAATAATGCACATATAAATTCCGTTTCCTTGCTTAGGATTAGATTCCTTACCTTGATAAGGTACCAACTACATGCATCTAACCCTCTAATCGTTCAATCTTTCATAATGTTCAAAAGATGCATTTCTTTCAATTTCCATATGCAAATTAAACGTAAAAGTGCAATTTCCTTTCTAAGCGCGCCTAATCATTTCCTTATGCGGAATTAACACGGAAGAACCTGGACTTGTGGAGTCGGGGTGATGTCCACTTGCACACTCGGAGTCGAGCCTCCCGCGGTCACCTCTTGGGATCTTTTTGGAGCCATTGCACACGTAGGTTAGGTTTCTGAACTCGCTTTCGTCGCCTACGGATTGTTCTGCTTTGACACGCAACCTTCCGGCCTTTGCTTTCCTCGTAGGCGGAAGATCCTTTTACGGTAGGTCGCTTGCGGAGAAGGGCCTTAAAGGACTTCGCGGGACCCTTTTCGTCGGACTAGTGGGATCCTTATAGACCCTCTTCAATTCCCGAAAAAGGTCTTAATGGTCCTTCCTCGAAATTGTGGTGGGAAGGGTATCTCGGGACAGTGGTGGGAAAGTGCCTTTGGAAATGGGTGGAAAAGTGCCTTTTGGGCCAGGTGGTGGGAAAAGGGGTTATGGAGGCTCCTTTTTTTGACAAATGGAGGAAAAGGGCCGTGGAAAAGGGGGTTAATGAGGCCCCCTTTGGAAGCTTCTAAAGAAGCTTCCAAAGAAGCTTCTGAGCTTCTCAGCTCCACGTGGGCAAAGGGGGGGGTCGTGATAGCGTGGCGGCGGCCCGAATTGGCCAGCGGACAGGGCGGGAGCGATGGCGGCTGCGGACAGGCTGGCGGCGGATATGGCAGCTGGCGGACGGGCTGGGCGGCGGCTCCTATTCGATGGCGGCGACCTACGTCCCTCTCCTCCACGGCCCGACAGCCTCTCCCTTGCTCCCTCTCTCACAGGCCTCCACAGTCTCTTCCTTAACACAGTCTTCCCTCCTCTCTCCTCTTACCTTCCCTCTTCCTCCTCTTACCTTCCCTCTTCCTCCTAAGCACACCCCCTTGATGGGGGGTGTTTTTATAGCCTTGGGGGTGGGGAAGGGGGTCTCCACCCACGTGGGGAACTTCCCATGCAAACCCCCACTTTGCCATTCTCCCCCCACACACTCCCTTTCCTCCAGCCATGCATCGGCTGGGGGAAGGGATAAACATAAAAAAATTTGCATTTATTTAATTAAATTGCCCCTCCCAAGAGGGTGTTTCCGTGCGGTTTGCGGTTTTGAACACCCGGTTCGATTTACCATTCGCAGAGGTCCCTATTTCCCGCGTGCGGCTCACACATTACGCGGCCAATAATTTAAATGCGAGAGATACCCTTTGCACAGGGTATGCACGGCGTGCGGGAAGTAATATTTACGGTACGGTACATGGAAATATTACATTCTCTCCCCCTTAGAAGAATCGAGATGTCCTCATCTCGAGATAAACTGGGGATATTGAAGATTGAGAGAGCTTTCATCCATCCAGGTGGCATCTTCTTCGGGGTAATCTTTCCACTGGACGAGGCATTCTCTCAAGGTCCTCGATCTCAACTGTCTCTCCCTGACATCTAAAATCTTTTCCGGCCTTAGTTCAAGGATTCCTTGACTAGGCATTACAATTTGTTGGTCATCAAGTACATGATTTGGGTTGGGTACATACTTTTTCAAGAGACTAATATGGAATACATTGTAAACTTTTAGGTTATCAGGAAGTTGCAATTTATAAGCACAGGGTCCTAGGCATTTGAGGATTTTATATGGACCACAATACCTTGGACTTAGCTTCTTGCATTTACCTAGAGATAAAGAACTCTTCTTCGGCCGTACTCGAATGAAGACCATGTCTCCTTCTCCGAAGATCCGCTCTTGGCGCTTCAAATCTGCATATGCCTTTTGTCTATCTTTGGCTGCTTGTATGTCTTGTCTTATTGACCTTATTTGGTCATCCATGTCCTCCAACATTTGTCTTGAGGCTTCCACTCTCAGGGTAGGATCAGAAAAGTTTAGAGGACTTCGACAATCATGACCATACAATGCCTGAAAAGGAGTTATTTGAATGCTCTGCTGATAAGAAGCATTGTAGGCAAATTCTACTAATGGTAAGTATTGAATCCACCTCTTTGGCTCTCGACAGCAGTAAGCCCTAAGAATATCCTCAATGATTTGATTTACTCGCTCTGTTTGTCCATCTGTTTGGGGATGGTAGGCAGTGCTAAAACAGAGTTGGGTCCCAATAGCTTCAAAGATAGCTTTCCAAAAGTGAGAAGTGAAAAGAGAATCTCGATCGCTAATAATCCTTCTAGGTAACCCATGTAGCTTGAATATTTCCTTGATAAACACTCTTGCAATATCGGAAGCTTTATAGTTTGTCTTTACTGGAATCAAGTGTGCAACCTTAGTAAGCATGTCAACTACAACCATAATGGAGTTGTATACTCCTTGGACTTGGGGTAAGCCTACCACGAAATCCATACTGATGAATTCCCATTTCATTTGGGGAATGTCAAGTGGTTGTAATTTTCCTGGCATCATGACATGTTCAGCCTTGATACGTTGGCAAGACAAACATTCAGTGACATATTTGAGGACGTCACCTTTGAGCCTCTCCCAATGATAGCTCTTCCTGACTGCATTAAGAGTCTTTGCATAGCCGGGATGTCCTGCGAAAGGGGAGTCATGAGCTTCCCACAATATCTTCTGCTTAAGTGACTGGCTTGCTGGTATACATAGTCTTGTTCTATAGTAAATAAGTCCATTGTCAATAGAAAATTCATGATACTTTGCCTGCAACTTCGGATTCTGATCCTTGGTAGATATTTCTTTCATCATTGCTTTGTAGGCTAAGTCATGGCATGCTTCCTCTCTAGCTAGTTCGAGTATAGGGTTGCTTGGCATAGATACTTTCGTAGCTAGGGATCTGGCCGTTGATGGATTCTGCAAGATTAGAGAGTTTAGGAATGCCTTGTGACTAAGTGCATCGGCAACCACATTCTCTTTACCTGGTCGATACTTGATTTCAAAGTCATATTCCTCCAATACTTCAATCCATCGACGTTGCCTCATGTTGAGCTCATTCTGGGTAAAAATCCATTTGAGACTCTTATGATCGGTTACTAAAGTGAACTTGTTTCCCAACAAGTAGTGTCTCCAAAGCTTTAGAGCATGGATGACAGCTAATAACTCCAGATCATGAGTAGCATAATTCTTTTCGTGACTCTTCAATTTCCTTGAAGAATACGCTACTGGATGACCTTCCTGCATAAGAACACACCCCAATGCAAGAATGCTAGCATCAGTTACTACCTCGAACTCCTTACTGAGATCAGGAAGTTTCAGAATAGGTGCTGATACCAAACACTGCTTCAATTGGTCGAAGCTATTTTGCTCGGGAGTTGACCATGTAATAGAAGTCTGCTTCTTTAGTAAGTCGGTAAGAGGTGCTGCAATCAAAGCATAGTTTTTGATAAAGATCCTATACCATCCTGTCAAGCCAAGAAAACTACGTATCTCTTTGACAGATACTGGTATTGGCCATTCAATCACATCTCTGACTTTGGCTGGATCCACTGATATTCCTTCTGACGAAACTATGAATCCTAGATATTCAATCTGCCGTTTGAAGAATGCACACTTCTTCATTTTTGCATACAGCTTATGAGATCTCATTGTCTCCAACACAATCCGTAGTTGGGGTTCATGATCTTCTTCCTGTTTAGAATAGACTAAAATGTCATCGAAGAAGACAAGCACGAAGTCATCAAGATATGGCCTAAAAATATCCTGCATTAACCTATTGAAGGTGGCAGGTGCATTTGTAAGGCCGAATGACATAACCAAGAATTCAAAGTGCCCATATCTTGTATTGAAGGCCGTTTTTGGAATATCCTCATCCTTGATCCTGATTTGATAGTAGCCTGACCTGAGATCAATTTTGGAGAAGATCTTTGCACCTTGAAGGCGATCGAGAAGCTCATCTATTCTAGGAATAGGGTACTTGTTCTTGACTGTTGATTGATTCAACCCACGGTAATCAATACATAGTCGAAGTGTTCCATCTTTCTTTTTCTGGAATAGAACTGGAGCTCCCCATGGTGAATTGCTTGGTCTGATGTAGCCTTGGTCTAACAGTTGCTTGAGTTGCTCCTTCAACTCAATAGCCTCTGGAATGGACATTCTAAAAGGTCTCTTTGCAATTGGCGCAGCTCCGGGCATTAGTCTTATCTCATGATCAACTTCTCTTGGCGGTGGAAGTTCAGTTAATTCCTCAGGGAACACATCAGCGTATTCTTTTAGCCAAGAGGGTCCCTCATGAGCCTCTTGCTTTTGATCTAACTTGTTAAGTTTGATCAAGTACACGGGTAATCCTTTCCTAACCCCTTTAATGATCCGCGATACCTTGGCTAACTGGATTCTCGGCACTCCTGCCTCACCTTGAGTCGTAACAAACTCTCTGTCAGAGTTTCGAAAGGAAACTTGACCCTTTCCACAGTGGATGTGAGCGTCATTGGGCTTAAGCCAATCCATCCCGAGTAGGCACTCATGGATACCCAAATTCATGACTCTGAATTTGATTGAGGTTTTCTTTCCTCCCAGATAGAACTCCTCCTTAGCAGTTTGCCTAGCACAAGTTACCTCACGACCGTTTGCCAATTCCACAAGTAGGGTAGGTGCTTCTACTGTGGCTATTCCTAATCTCCTAGCACACGCTGGTGAGATAAAAGAATGGGTACTACCACAATCAATCAAGGTCTTGAACCCTCTACCTTGATAGTCCGACGGCGTTTGAATTACCGAGAACTGGCGATTTGGACCCTTCCTGTGTAAAGCGGCATGGACTGTTGCTCTTTCGAATTCCGCTTCCATAGTCGGGTCTTCCTCTTCTTCTGCATTACATCTTTGCCTATGGGTGATGCTGGCAGCTCTTCCTCTACCACGGTTGGCGGTTCCCTCTCCGCGGCCAACACCTTGACGGTGTCCCTCGCTAAGCTTGGGACATTCCCTTCTGTAGTGACCGAGTTCATTGCAGTGGAAACATCGGATGTTTCGGCCATTACCGTGAGTAGGAACAAAGTTGTTGATGTTATTTGCCCTTGCTTTCTTCCTTGGTCCCTGATTGTGGCCTTGAACTCTCTTAACCTGAGGTCTAAATGCTCCTCTGCTTGGATTGCTATAAGTCCAGCTCTTCATACTCCTTGGTTTAGCTTGCACTTCCTGGATTATAGGTGCTGCTCGGATGAGTGCATCCTGAAGATCTGATGGTCTCATAGATTCGAGACGAGTATTTACAGGTGGATTTAAGCCTGCACAAAATTTGGACACCTGTTGTGTCGTATCCATTTGTGGCGCATACTTCAAGAGTGAGACAAACTTAGAGTAATATGCGTCAAGCGTGAGTCCTAGCTGTTTTAGCTCATAGAACTCATTCATTTTCTGTGTACGATATGCGGGTGGCAAATATCTCCCTTGCACGGCTTGCTTTAACTTCTCCCAGGTAACAGACCCCTCTGAAATTCCTTGATCCCTGCACCATTGCTTCCACCAAAGTCTCGCTTCACCGGTGAGTTTTAATTTGGCAAGCATGGCCTGATTGGTAGGTGCAGTGCCAGCGGCTTCGAAGTAGTCCTCCATAGATTCAATCCAAATCTCAGCGTCTGACTGGACGAATCTGCCTCTCCCGTCAAACTCGGGTGGCTTAATCTGTTTGAGGAGGAACTTCTTCTCCTGGATCACAGTCATACTTGCCGTAGGGGTGAATTTGGAACTTGTACCTGGGGTTGCGCCTGAGTAAAAGTTTTCTTAATATTATTATATGATAATTGACATTAACTTATCTTTAGTTCAACTATTTCGTAACTCATGAAGCAACTTAACTTTTTGCAACAACTTTGATGCACAATCGGATAGTGATAAAAAGAAGTCCTTATTTATATTCATATGGCGTAACCTCGTACAACATCTCGAGCAATGATAATCCAATTATTACATTTAGTTTGGGGCGAACAACATAGTATTGGATTTGTCTACAGGAACTGTGTAGTAGTAGGGTTTTGGGTCATGTATCTTTAGGAACCGATAATTCATCGGAAGTTCGGGATATCCTTTCCGCTGGAACCCATACTTTCCATGGCGGCCCAATACCTTAACTCTATCAGCTGGAATTACACGGGTTACTTCCTCATAAACATATGAGTTTAATTCAACTCTACGACCTTGAATATGCAAAGTCGAATTCACGTGAGCTTCCACAAAAATGAACAGCTTCACGACTTTCAAATCTTCCAACCATTTGATCCTCTTCAGGTTGGTCTGTAGATAAGCGAACCGGTGGGCAGCTATGTAGTAGATTCCTGAAGACCCAGTCCATCTTCGCTCTATATATAGAGGTGATGGGTTATAAATCTGTTCCAAGATGTTCATCATTCCAATTCTCTGCCTATAATGCGGAGAATGCATTGCAGTCATGAACATGATCCGGAACACCAAAAATTTGTTCCACGCCTCGTAATTCTGCAAGACAGTATTGAAGATGAGAAAATGTTTGGATAGGAACAATTTCTTTACTTCACTTCTAATGAAATCTTATGAAAACAAGTCCATTATAAGTCGGCTCTGATACCAACTGTAACATGTCCACTAGCATCCTCTAGGACACGTCTTAGCAGTCCATCGGAAGGTTGTCTAGAAGACTCCACCCGGCACTCCCATGGAATGTTGCGGGTTTTTGTAATCTAGGACTTTCCGTGTCTGCCCCGTAACGGAAGTGTCCTGGGCGCTCTCCACTTAGGATCGAACGGAATTGTTGGGTTGTTTGCTAACAGCGTCTAGCGTCAGACCTGATCGAACTACTTTACGCAGAACGCCCGGTCTGAAGCGGATTCATGCTGCACTTGGTTCAAGGAGAATGGGAAACGAGAGGGATGCAAGGCTCGACCTTTCTGCCAAAAGGCATAGTCCCATTCCGTTCCCCTAAAACAGCTTGAATCGGTTAATTGGTATTTCTAAATCATCGTTCTCCTTTCTTACTTCGGTGATGACAATCATCCTCTGTCTGATGAAGACCTTGAGAAAAGTTCCCGGCTAACCGGGACCACCCATCCGTAGGACGGACCCATGGTCCATCCTCCGCACTTTCCTCGGTTTGTTTTAGTTATGTAATTACCTACCACATTAGTTTGACACATACAAACAGCTTCTTTGATTAATCCTATTACGCACTGGTTCCTTCACGTAATCTTATCACAGGACATAAAGAAAACAATGTCAAACAACTTCTTTGTTATCATTTTATCCTTTTATCTTTGAAATACAAGGAGTTCCCGCCCGTAGGCGCTTTCATAATCCGCCCGAAGGCTATCGAATAATCCTTCCTGTGATTACTATCCCAAGTTTCCGCCCGTAGACTAGTATGCGGGCCTCGAGATCCAATCCCGAGTCACGTTAGTCTCTTGTGCAGGACCCGGAAGGCGAGGGATTTACAGCCAGAGCCCCCCCTGGCACCCAAGCGTCCTCCTGCTCCAAGCAGAACTCAACGGAGAGACCTCTCACGGCGGGTTCGGTCCACGTTCCCGGCGCGGTTCACAACCCCCTTGGTTAGGGTTAGGCAGGCAGTCGGGGGTAACTGAAGCTGCCTCTCCCTTCAGGCCTTCAACCTGAAGCATTTAGATATGTTTTCCTCCTTTAGTTCATTGAGCAAACAATGCAAACAGTGCTTTTCTAACTGTTACAAGTACAATCAAATTCCAATGGTCGTTTGGCTGGCAAACTGTTAAGGATTGACTCCTCATCTCCGAATGCGACCCGCATTCGATCCGGAATCAATTGCAACTTAGCAAGATTCCTATTATTCTTGGATTAGGGTCATACCCTTCCAATACATTAGGTTTGCTGTGGCAGGATCCAGCGACCCTGTCGCTTTAGTTTATTGTCGGTCATTTGCTTCAAGGCAAATACTTAACTTTCCTTTTCCTTGGCAAACTTTTCCCAAGAAAAGTGAATAACAGGATGATTACTCATCCTCAATAAATTAACTTCCTTCAATAACTTGTCAACCTCATTTCGAGAGATGACAAGACTCTTGCGGACAAATTCCAAGACTATACAATGTTGCGGCTTGTGCGCAAGTAATGCATCTATTCTACGGAATCCTCCTACCCATTTCTTAGTGTTCCGACCACGGGTTTTAACCCTAGCCGAGTAACAGGATTTTGGGGTGTCCTTCGAGTCATTTCTAATTAGGTTTGGCTCATGATTCTAGAATATGCAACTCCGTCGGAGTTCCATCATGATCCTTAGGTTCACAGTTTTTGTCTTAAGCGAGGTCGAATTATCCATGCACTAAATCCTAGTTATCTCTTAGGACTCCTATGTTTATACGATTCCTTGTGGTTTATATTACTTAGCCAATTCAATTATGCCTGTTTGCGACAAGGATGATCCTTCTAGGGTGATAAACCAAATCTAACTGAATCGAATTTGCGTAAACATGCGATTGATTGCCGTTTCCTTGGTGAGGTAAAATTACTTACTAATATGTACGCTAACTTTCCTAATTAATCAAGCCTACTACTTTGTAGTCTATGCTCTCGAAGCTTATGCCTTGGCGAGTCATACAATCTTTCCTTGGTGCACGATAATTTGGTTACTAACTTTTCCTAGGACCTCCTACTAGGTCTTACATCAATAGTCGTACCCACAACCTTGTTGTTTACCCTTTTCATTCTATGCTCTTACCCCTAATTACGGCTCTTAATGATTGACCTTTTTCTCATGACGACTACGCAATTCCTAACATTCTCCTAGCCACGAAGTCGTTGATGATACTCAAGCGAAACTAGTGTTATTCTATTCCATCTTATAACTATTTTGCAAGTCATACGTTCACTTTAGTACCCTATTAATTCTTTCCGAATGAACCTTATGGCGCTAACCTTTTCCTATGAAATCATTACGAGAGGTATGTTCCCTAATGTGCAGTATACGCTTAATCTACCATATCTAGGATGACAAATAATGCACATATAAATTCCGTTTCCTTGCTTAGGATTAGATTCCTTACCTTGATAAGGTACCAACTACATGCATCTAACCCTCTAATCGTTCAATCTTTCATAATGTTCAAAAGATGCATTTCTTTCAATTTCCATATGCAAATTAAACGTAAAAGTGCAATTTCCTTTCTAAGCGCGCCTAATCATTTCCTTATGCGGAATTAACACGGAAGAACCTGGACTTGTGGAGTCGGGGTGATGTCCACTTGCACACTCGGAGTCGAGCCTCCCGCGGTCGCCTCTTGGGATCTTTTTGGAGCCATTGCACACGTAGGTTAGGTTTCTGAACTCGCTTTCGTCGCCTACGGATTGTTCTGCTTTGACACGCAACCTTCCGGCCTTTGCTTTCCTCGTAGGCGGAAGATCCTTTTACGGTAGGTCGCTTGCGGAGAAGGGCCTTAAAGGACTTCGCGGGACCCTTTTCGTCGGACTAGTGGGATCCTTATAGACCCTCTTCAATTCCCGAAAAAGGTCTTAATGGTCCTTCCTCGAAATTGTGGTGGGAAGGGTATCTCGGGACAGTGGTGGGAAAGTGCCTTTGGAAATGGGTGGAAAAGTGCCTTTTGGGCCAGGTGGTGGGAAAAGGGGTTATGGAGGCTCCTTTTTTTGACAAATGGAGGAAAAGGGCCGTGGAAAAGGGGGTTAATGAGGCCCCCTTTGGAAGCTTCTAAAGAAGCTTCCAAAGAAGCTTCTGAGCTTCTCAGCTCCACGTGGGCAAAGGGGGGGGTCGTGACAGCGTGGCGGCGGCCCGAATTGGCCAGCGGATAGGGCGGGAGCGATGGCGGCTGCGGACAGGCTGGCGGCGGATATGGCAGCTGGCGGACGGGCTGGGCGGCGGCTCCTATTCGATGGCGGCGACCTACGTCCCTCTCCTCCACGGCCCGACAGCCTCTCCCTTGCTCCCTCTCTCACAGGCCTCCACAGTCTCTTCCTTAACACAGTCTTCCCTCCTCTCTCCTCTTACCTTCCCTCTTCCTCCTCTTACCTTCCCTCTTCCTCCTAAGCACACCCCCTTGATGGGGGGTGTTTTTATAGCCTTGGGGGTGGGGAAGGGGGTCTCCACCCACGTGGGGAACTTCCCATGCAAACCCCCACTTTGCCATTCTCCCCCCACACACTCCCTTTCCTCCAGCCATGCATCGGCTGGGGGAAGGGATAAACATAAAAAAATTTGCATTTATTTAATTAAATTGCCCCTCCCAAGAGGGTGTTTCCGTGCGGTTTGCGGTTTTGAACACCCGGTTCGATTTACCATTCGCAGAGGTCCCTATTTCCCGCGTGCGGCTCACACATTACGCGGCCAATAATTTAAATGCGAGAGATACCCTTTGCACAGGGTATGCACGGCGTGCGGGAAGTAATATTTACGGTAGGGTACATGGAAATATTACATTCAACTTGGACCCTTAGACTCAATTGTCTATTGCCACTTACCTCCTGAGAGCAGAGCACACGATAGAAGTGGGGATGATTTGAGGGTACCCATGTAGAGGAGTTGCACATTTGTGGCATGCTACTTGGAGCTTCTTTTTTGTCATGGGGAATCACCGTTGAGTTGGGTTGTGGTATGTCTCTAGTATTGTAGGCATGATATCTCTAGACAAGCCATCTATGTGTCTAAGTAGATGGTGATGGGGCATGGATCTCATCACATGTTTGGTCTTCTTTATCCTAGGAAGAGGTAGACTGAGGAGGTTTCTAGTAGCTCCTAAGTAGGAGATGATGCAATGGATATTCTGGCACGAGTGTCTCCATATGATGACTACCCAAAAATACGTCTTTTTGCAAGATAGCTTGCGTAAGGATCTGCCGTCCTTGATGAGGGTTTTTCCCTTTTCTCCTTGTGAATAAATCACAAAATGATTTCATACATGTTGCGCAAGTCCTGGGATGGAATAATCTATTTAGATTCCTTAAGCTGACGTATGTCAAGCCTAGGGTTTCCTAGTTTCTTATCTTTATGATATTATTGTCCTTACTGTAAGGAAAGTAGTCAAGGGTTTAGGGTATGAATGTTTCTATGTTTAGATTGATTGGGTTAGCTTTTGGAAAGATTGGTTCGGTTAGCTTTTAGAAAGTAATCTTACTCGTCTTGTCACGGTTTTACTATCCTTGTGACAATTAACTTTCCCAATCAATACAGTTTAATTTGGCATATAGCATAATGCCAAGATGATACAAAGAGCGACGATATTTCTTGGGACAAAGGCCTAGCTGAGAAATTGGTGTATACACACTTTATTAGTCCCAAGTCCTCAAATAGCAGGGGAAAAGTGTTAATAGAGTGTCATCCAGCAATTCCCTATTACATTTTCTTTCCAAATGAGTTCGTATATCTAATTTTTATACTTGTTAATTCCTAACATTTAACTTCTGTTTTCTTTAAAGATGAACTCATGCCAAATAACAACAGTTGCCTTGCTAAGATGTGCAACTAGCAAAGATAACTCCCCTAATAATTTGAGCATCGAAAGAAACCTTTCATGAATTTAGCCATTTTACCATGATTCGTTGCGAAAGGAATAACACTAATGGTGCAAGATATAATTTCTACACTTTAGGAATATATTACTATAGTAAATGGTTAATCTTGCCTATAATTTTATAATGCTTGATGCAATTTGAAGAAAGCTAATTTGTATACATTGTCATTCATAAGCTCAATCCTTCGTTAAAAATAACTCGAACAAATATATCTTTTCTTAACAATTTCCCTTTTGCATGATTGACTTAAAACCGAATTAACACCAAGAAGAAAAACCTGGCTTTGAGGTGAGATATCCACATGGATACCGGGAGATGACTCTCCCGTAGCTACACCTTGGATTTTCTTTGGCGGCATCGTAGTTCAAATGCGAGATAGCCTTTTCCCTTTTCTTCTTGGAATTCCACCGTCTTCTCCTTCCTTATCTTTTACCTTTTTCCCACTCTTCCTCCTTCACTCCCTCTTTTCACTCCCTCTACTTCCCTCCCTATCTTTTATCTCATGGCTATATTCTTCCTTACGGGGTACCATACGAGGCCATGATGATGACTTGGATTTTTAGGACATGGGAGTGTGTGGGCACCGGCTTGTTTGATAAGACTAAGAATACAAAGCTCAGCTACGAGAGCACTTGCGCAAAAATATTTACAAAGTGAGTGAAGGAATTTATGCAAGAAAAATGGAAGTCTGCAAGGTAGCCTAAGGACAATGTAGGCTTAATAGTTTAAAGAAAAATCTGGAGGGGAAAAGGGCAAGGGCTTAGGGGGGGGATTTAAAACCCCAGGAGGGGGGGAGAACAAGGGGCTTAGGGGGGAATTTTAAAACCCCGGGAGGGGGGGAAAGAATAAGGGCTTTGGGGGGGGGGGGATTTTTAAACCCCGGGAGGGGGGGGGGACAAGGGCTTAAGAAGCCCACCTTGGAACCTTCCAAGGGCTTCTGGAAGGCCCATGTGGGGGGAATAGGACTCCCCCAGGCAATGATACAAAGACCAAGGGCAGCGTGGCCTACGGATTCAGGCGACGACTGGCTTTCTGTCGATGCTGGGGTCCACGTCTCAGCCCAGCTCCTCGTCAGCGCAGAGCAGCAGCTCACGGCGATTCCCTTCTTATGGCAGCGATGACCACCGTCCTCTCTTGTTGCCCAAGGACACGGCTTCTTCCCCCAAGGCTACTGTCAGCAGCACGGCGCAAATCCTCTCTCTCTCTCTCTCTCTCTTATGATAGGCTCTTCTCTCACGGCCCCCAGCTTCCCTGTACAGCGGCCCCCTCCCCTTGTTTAAATAGTGGAGGGAGGGGGATCTTTGCTCCTTGCGTGTCGACACGCATGTCCCTTCCTCCCTCCAAGGCTCCACCAAGGAGCTTAGTAGCTCCTTCTATTCCCCTCCCCCTCCAGCTCGTCAGTCGGCTGGAGGGATAAGGGGGGGAATTAAAAAAAATTCAAACGTCTATTTTTTTTTTTCCCGTGGAATTTTACAGAGAGGAAGAGGAAATGAGAGAGAGAGAGAGAGAGAGAGGAAGAGAGAAAATGAAAGAAGAAACGAGAGAGAGAGAGTGAGAAAACATTAAAAATAATAGGAAAAGAGAGAAAGAGGAAGAGGGAGAGAGAGGGAGGAAGGGAGAGAGAGAAAGAGGGAGGGAGAGGTTGTTGTTATTTTATTTCTTCTTTTCTTCTTTTCTTATTTATTGTTGTTGTGGTAGTTGTAGTAGTAATAGTGGTAGTGGTAGTGGTAACTTCTTTTCTTATTTTCTTGTTTGTTGTTGTTGTGGTAGTTGTAGTAGTAATAGTGGCAGTGGCAGTGGTAGTGGTAGTGGTAGTGGTAGTGGTAGTGGTAGTGGTAGTGGTAGTGGTAGTGGTAGTGGTAGTGGTAGTGGTAGTGGTAGTGGTAGTGGTAGTGGTAGCGGTAGCGGTAGTGGTAGTTGTTGTTTAATTTCTTATTTTCTTGTTTGTTGTTGTTGTGGTAGTCGTAGTAGTAGTAGTGGTAGTGGTAGTGATAGTAATAGTTGTTGTTGTTTAATTTCTTCTTTTCTTGTTTGTTGTTGTTGTGGTAGTGGTAGTCGTGGTCATAGTCGTGATTGTAGTAGATAGTACTAGTAGTAGTAATAGTAGTTTTCTTGTTTTTTATTGTTATAGGAGTAGTAGTTTTTTTTCTTTTCTTGTTTATTGTTATTTAGTTTTCTTGTTTGTTGTAGTAGTAGTAGTAGTAGTTTTATCTTCTTTTCTTTTTTGTTGTTATTGTAGTAGTAGTAGTTGTTGTTGTTTTTTTTTCTTCTTTTCTTGTTTATTATAGTAGTAGTGGTTTGTTGTTGTGGTATTTATAGTCGTAGTCGTAGTCACAGTCGTAGTCGTAGTCGTAGTCGTAGTAGTAGTAGTAGTAGTAGTAGTAGTAGTAGTAGTAGTAGTAGTAGTAGTAGTAGTAGTAGTAGTAGCAGCTTTTTTTCTTTTCTTTTCTTTTCTTTTCTTGTTTATTGTTGTTTAGTTTTCTTGTTTGTTGTTGTTGTTGTTGTAGTAGTTGTTGTTGTTGTTTTTTCTTCTATTCTTGTTTATTGTAGTGGTAGTGGTAGTGTTAGAGAAAGATAGTTGTTGTGGTAGTGGTAGTCGTGATCGTAGTCATCGTAGTCGTGATTGTAGTAGTAGTACTAGTAGTAGTAATAGTAGTTTTCTTATTTGTTGTTGTCGTAGTAGTAGTAGTTTTTTTTCTTTTCTTGTTTATTGTTGCTTAGTTTTCTTGTTTGTAGTAGTAGTAGTAGTAGTAGTAGTAGTTTTTCTTCTTTTCTTGTTTGTTGTTATTGTAATAGTAGTAGTTGTTGTTGTTGTTATTTTTTATTCTTTTCTTGTTTATTGTAGTGGTTGTGGTTGTGGTAGTCATCGTAGTCATAGTCGTGGTTGTAGTAGTAGTAGCGGTTTTCTTGTTTGTTGTTGTTGTTGTTGTTGTTGTTTTTTTTTTTTGTTTTTTTGTTTATTGTTGTTTAATTTTCTTGTTTATTGTTGTTGTTGTAGTAGTGGCAGTTTTTTTTTTTCTTGTTTGTTGTAGTAGTAGTAGTTGTTGTTGTTGTTGTTGCTTTTCTTTTCTTTTCTTTTCTTGTTTATTGTAGTGGTAGTGATAGTGGTAGTGGTAGAGAGAGAGAGATGTTTTGTTAAAGGAACTTGGTAGTAGAGAGAGAGAGAGATGTTTTGTTAAAGGAAATGAGAGAGGGAGAGGAAGAGAAAAAGTAAGAAGGAACAAGGAGAGGGAATAAACATACAACATAATAAAGAAAGAGAAAAAGAGAGAGATGGAAGGAGAGAAGATAATGAATGGATAAAAAACAAACAGAGAGTGGTGGCAAGGTCTAGTGAGGTCCATTGCAATACCACGAGACGGGAAACACTCCGACATACATTAATTTGTGGGTGGGTGGAGACTTTACATACGTTAATTTTGCTGAGTTACAAGAGAAGAAATTTCTTCTCAAACAATTTAAGAAAGAAAAAAGGAATGATAACAAAAATAAATTGTTTATCGTAATGTAGACAAAATGGAAAATGATGAAGGTCGTGATGTTCAAGATCGCGAGGTGTATCTTAGTCAGCATGTCCAAGGTCCTTGCTCTCAATGTAAGTTAGCAATTAGACGAAAACGTCGATTGTCTATAGGATACGTACGATGCTTTAGGGAGTTTTATTTTGAGATCATTGATAAGGTGATCTCAGATTTTGAGCAAACTATAAGAAAAGTGTATATCAATCATGCATTGTATTCGCAATCTAATTGAAAACCATATACAAAAACATTGGGTGTGGCTAAAAATTTTCTATCTAGGGAGGTGATGTCTCGTCCCAAGGAGGAGTGCACTCTTTGCAGCCAGTTAGAAGAGTTCATGGGTGTGCGATGGATGGAGTACCTGAGCCAATCCACCACTTGGAAGGTACTACCCAATCTATACCGTCAATGCCAAAGGAAACAGGTAGCCTTCCAGACTTGCCTATAATCTTGGAGCCTGAGATGGAGGCAATGATCGATGCATTAATGTCCATGGATGTCGAGACTTCTGATCCGCTTAGAGAGGAACCATACATACAATTAAATGATGGGTGCCGAGTATCTCGCCTGAAGACACTGCTTGTGTCACTAAATTGTTTGCTTATTACCTATTCTCTATTTAATAAATTCATGTCAATAAATTAATGACTCACTTTTCTTTAAGTGTTGATGATGATCTAGCATGGCCATGAGACCATTTAGAGACCAGTATTCCTAGTGTATTACTTAATGGGGTGATCAAAGAACTGTGACGGGGATACCTGGTACAGGTAGTACAAGTTATGAAGGGAGAAAGAAGTATCTGCCAAGTGTAAGAGTGTACATAAGAACCAAGGAGTTACATATAAATGAAGATAGATTGAGTTCTAAAAAGAGGAAGTGCATTAGTATTGTGTTATGTATTTATGTGTGTATCCAAGGATGTCTAGGAATGTTTTACTTGTGTGTAATGAGCATGGCATTCATTTGGGGTCATCCTCTCCCATACAAGTCAAGGTTTAAGGTATTTTCTTTCATTAAGAAAGACGAGAGAGGAAATTCTCTCACTAAGAAAGACGAGAGAACGTGATCCTCTAGAAGTGAGGAGAGAAGTGATTTTCTCTTTCTAAGGTCTAAAATGACACAAGATTTTGTGTGGAATTCAATCTTAAGATTGAGGCCCAAGGCAATCTAATGAACTCTCCTTATCTATGACTCAAAGTGGTTGCATGGACCACAAGTTAAGAGTATAGTTTAAAAAGTTATTTTTTGAAAAATCTATTTTTAAAATATCTCACAATAGAAAAATGATCTCTAAAAACGGGACGCACGGGTTATCGAAAACAACGAGATCTACAATTTCGTGCTGGACGTTTTTTCATCCAAACAACGTACAAAGAGATATCTCGAAATTAGTGCTGCAGAGTGGAATAACCACATCTTGCATAAAGAACAACTCAACTCTCTCTCCAAGAAGAGAAGCTCTTGAAAGCCTATAAAAGAGAAGGCTCTCTTTGGGTGTAAGGGGGAGGTAGAAGGAAGCATCACTTTGCATGTATCCAAGAGGAGAAGAGAAGGTGCAAGTGTTGCGAAGCCCTGCTGAAATCAAGTTCCAAGAGGAGAAGAGAAGGTGCAAGTGCTACGGAAGCTCTGTTGAAATCAAGCGCCAAGAGGAGAGCCCTACACATATTGTATAGGAGAGAAGGAGACTCAAGAAGGATCAAAAGGTACCAACTTTCAAGTTGTGCAAGTGTTAGCCGATTGTATACCTTGCAAGGAACCGTGATCTTGTTTTCAAGATCTACAAGTAAGAACTGGCTTATGTGTAACGAAGAAGCTTTCTCCTTGTCAATAATATAACTCCACAAGGGGGGGGGGACTAGCCCATCTTCTAGTCCCTAGTGTGTTGCCAATTTCTCTACCTCTCTCTTTACATCTTTCTTTTATCTCATCTATTCTCCCTCTATGCCAACATAATATTCGCCATATATATTTTAAGTATATAAGAAAATCATATCTCGGATTTTATAACAACTTGCACTCCTAAGTGTGCAAGCAAAATATGGGTGGAGTGATGTGAGTGTGACCGAGTTGTTCAAGTACCTTGTACATACGCTTTGATGATTTCTTTTCGGCACTATCATTAAAAATATTTGTGATTTTTTAAGGTGTTTTATGAATTTTTTTTCAGGTTACTGAAGTATCATATATTACCACTTGCAAATACCATGCCTAAGTCTCGAGATTATACACGACATATTTTACGAAAGCTTAGCATGGACTGCAACAACAACATCCATGCATGTATCAATGATTGCATATTATTTCGAGGAGAATACGAGACTATGGAGACATGTCCAAAGTGTGGTGCTCACAGGTATCGATAGGACTTGCAAGGGCAAACCATCCCTCAAAAAGTTCTTAGACACTTTCCACTTATCCCCCGCATAAACAACATGTTTCGTATGCCCGGCATGTGACAACGTGGCATGCACATAATAGGTCCATAAATGGAGTTCAACGAATATGAGGGGATTCACGCGCAGGGAGCCACATTGACTCTACCTTCCCAGGCTTTTCCCAAGAGCCAAGGAATCTTCGGCTCAGTCTTGCTATGGATGGCGTGAACCCATTTGGTCTGCGCTCAACTTCTTACAGTGTGTGGCCCATAGTCCTTGTCAACTAGAATATCTCTTCATGGCTTTCTACGAAGAAAGGATATCTCGTCCTTAGCTTACTCATTCTCAGCTACTACAAAGTCAAAGATATAGACGTGTATCTTCGTCCATTAATCGATGAGCTTAAGATTTTATGAAAGGAGAGGGTCACCGTGCAAGATATGAGCAAGCACAATGGTCGACGGTCCGCCAATATTCGAGTTATTCTCATGTGGACGATGCATAACTTTTTGGGATTTGGAGAGTGCTCAGGTAAGTAGGCTTCCGTTCTCGGTTGGTAATATCTATCATAGCTCGTTCAAGTTTGTATTCACTGGATAGAGGTGTTGGGACAGGTCTAGTTACCTTAGATTATTATGCATGTCCATTGTGGGGGCCATAGTTAGACTCCACTCCCTAAGGTCACGAACCATGAAGAAGATGGTATATCAAGGATATGCCACTTTCTTGCCATAGGGTCATGAACTCAAGGAAGGTTTTCTTGGACGACCTCCAGCATGTATGAATGCCCAAAGCTGGTACGAGCTAAAAATGGTTCTCAGTTTTCTACAAGTTGCCTTATTGGACCCACTTACAGATCAACCACTTTTTGGATCCCATGCATATTTTCAAGAATGTGGGTAGCTTGCTAAGGGACCACATCACAGGAAAGAGAGACAGTGTAGCAGCACGAATGGATTTAAAGAAGGTAGGCAAGATGGAGGCACTTTGGCCGCAATCGAGTACTGATGGTCGCTTGCAGCTATCTCACGCTCCTTGGTTTTTGTCCACTAAAGAAGAGCACATTGTAAAGCAAATAGTCAAGTCTATCCACACTCTGACAGGTATGATGCGTTCTCTTAGGTTTGCATTTTCTAAAGATGACCAATTATTAGGGCTAAAATCTCATGATTGGCATAAGATATGTCAGGTTTGTACTATGAATGGATTGTAAGTGGCCTGCGTATTTTGCTATTTGGAGTGTAGTCATTGTTCATAATGCTTTCTCATTTGTGACAATTTGTACTACCGATTGTGATCGCAGGATGCCTTACTCCAGAAATACGCGGGAAAATTTAAAGATTGTGGACTTTAGTGCAATGTATCTCACTACCAAGTACGCGTTCCTTGCATGAACCTCTGCTTAATAGAAGGTCATTAATTGAATTACGATTTTTTTTTTTAATTGACTATCCCTCTCTCCTCCAGCCGACTGTCGTGCTGGAGGAGAAAGGAATAGCATGAGCCACTAAGCTCCTTGCTGCAGCTCAAAACGGGGGGAGGCCATGCGAAATGGCGCGTGGAGGGAAGGAGGTTACCTCTCCCTTCCCCCATATAAACCCCCTGTGGGGAGTAAACGAGGGGAGGAGACGGTCGAATCTCTGTCGTGAGCTGAAGGACCGTGTGATTGCGTGAGCTGGGAGAGGCTATGGAGGGTTCAGATGATAAATTCAGAGGCTAATGTTGTAAGTGAAAGGGTGGTCGCCGCTGTGAAGCCATTGGGGAACGAGACGCCGACCAATCACCATTGCAACTGTCACTGCAGTCTGACCCCTACCCACATCGCCGCCAACCAAGAAGGGGAGCGTTGGTGTGGTCAAAGAAGGAGAGTCAGACTGCCGATGTAGCCGTGAAGCACTACAGTCGTGAAGGAGAGGAAGACTGCCGACGCTGCTGTGAGAGGGAGAGGAGGAGCCGACATGCTGTCGTTGCCGCGAGTCAAAACCCCACGTGCTTCTTTCTAGAAGCTTTAGAAGCTTCTAGGGGGGGGCCTTCCCCCCCCCAAATTTTCCTTGACCCTTCATGTGGTATCCTTAAGCCCCTTTTCCCCCCAATTTTTCCTTAAAGGGTCTTCATGTGGTATCCTTAATCCCCTTCCCCCCCACCATACAAAATTCCCTCCTAAGGGCTCTTTAAGCCCCTTTTCCCCCTTCCCACACAAAATCCCCTATTTTCTGTGGGTCTTAAAAAGGCCTTTCAAAGTGGGTTGATAAATTCCCCTCCCCCGAAACTTAAAACCCTCCTCGTGGGTTTACCCCACCCCCCTCCCCCCCGCAATCCAAAGCCCTTAATCTTTTCTTTTGGGCCTTTCCCAAAAGCCCCTATCATGGTTCTTATACCCCTTGCCCTCCGGGATTTTTCCACCCATTTCCGTGTGAATTCCACCTAATCCCCTTCCTGTGAGGTTTCCCACAAGTCCTCAAAGCCTTCTTGTGGATTTTTCCTTCCCTAGCCGGTTTTAAGGCCTTCTAAAGCCAATTCACAAAGGGAGTTCGCGTACGAAGGAGATAGACAAGATCGTAACTCGGCGCCCAAGGCAAAAAGGATGAATTCGCAATGGCTCCTAAGAAAGAACAAGGCACCGGCGTAGGAGGATCGTCTCCTAACATCCATGTGGACATCTCACCACAAGTCTAGGTTTTTCTTCCTAAGTTTTATTTTACGTTGTTATAATTTAATCATGCATGGATGAGTTTTGGAGATAGGATGCATTTTTCGTCTTAAATACTTTGGTTAAAAAGAAATAGCTCACGACGAAGGAGTTCGGTCATTAGTATTTTTTAATAAAACAAACAAAATAAAGGGAGCATAAATGTACTTCTAGCAAGTAGTTTTATGCATTGCAATGAATTGAAATTTGATAAATGTCCATTTTTACAAAACAGAATTATGATAGTACACGTCGAAGAAATAAACCGCATATTGCATTATTGAACATCTTTTTCGAAATAATTCCTAAAGAAAGTTGCTAGAAACCGTAGGAAATTGCTAGGGTTGCATGAAGAAGATTTTACTCCGGGCAAGTGGCCTAAAAACTTAAATCAACAAAAGAGTGTGTAAGTTCTACATACGACAAATTCATTCGGAAATGAAAGTAGTAAAAGGATGCATGTTTTAGCATGAATCTTGTTTGCATGTTATAGGATGATTAATTGAAATTAGGCTATAACCTAACCTACGCTTGATCTTAAACTGAAAAGTTAGGGTTTGAAAATCAACTTACGCGTAGACAATGAGTCATGTGGTTATGTAAATGATAGCGTAATTATCTTCAAGAATAGAAAGGTTAAATTGGCATAAACCTAAATACCTAAAACTGCGGAGTACTCGTTTAGAAATGGGTTAATTGAATGCAACGTATCCCAAGGAACTGACTAGGGTTAGCACATTGGAGACATTACCTAGTCGCTCATTTTACCAAAGCTGAAACTCCGATACCCTAAAGACTTGCCCACATTCACGTAATGTAGGGACAGTAGGGCATACTTGCGAGAAAAGATCTAGGGTTTTTACCCTAAGAATCTCTCGCTAAAAAAATATGAAACTCGAAACCCTAGGATTGATAATGTCGACCTAATGCAATCAGGAACGGGTTGTTATGTCTAATCATGACACCGTGATTAGAAGACACCGTTGATGGATAGAATAGTCCCATAGTTTGATGCAACACTTGTGCAACAAGTTGCAGAGTCGCATGATCTTGTGATTGGATCACAAGGGAATGGCCAATTCCTTGGAATGAGGTTGGCAGATTCTTACACAAGTTATCTTGCAAGAGGATGAATAATCGTCCTAATATAGTATCTTTCTTGGGTAAAGATAATTGCTTGGAAGTAAAATACCAACCAATAAATTGGAATAACATATGAACTTAAAGTATTGACCAAGTCGAGTTAATAGGGTACGCCCTAATCTAGGATATAGGGGATCTTGCCAAATTAATCTCGGATCAAGTGCTGGATACATTCGAAAAGAAGGATTCACTCCTTAGCAGCTAGCCAAACATAACGACCAATGGAAATGAATGTGCTTGTAATAGACTTAAAAGCACTGTTTTGCTCTGTTTGATCAAAGAATTAAAGGATAAATGGATATCTAATGCTTCAGATTGAAGGCCTGAAGGGAGAGGCAGCTTCAGTTACCCCCGACTGCATGCCTGACCCTAACCAAGGGGGTTGTTAACCGCGCCAGGAAGGTGGACCGAACTCCCCGTTAGAGGCCTCTCCACCACCGCTGAGCGCTACTTGGATGATCATGAGGATGCTTGGGTGCCAGGGGGGCTCTGGCCGTAAATCCCTCGCCTTCCAGGCCCTGCACAAGAGGCTAATGTGACTCGGGATTGGATCTTGAGGCCCGCATACTAGTCTACGGGTGGAATCTTGGATTAGTGATCCCTGTGGATTGCTGGATAGCCTTCGGGCAGATTGTGGATAAGCCTACGGGCTGAAATTTATGTATTCCAAAGATAAATATGATAAGTTATTGAAAATGAACTTGTTTGACATTGCTTTTCTATGTCAAGTGCTATAATTACGTGAAGGAACCAGTGCCTAATGGGCTAATTAAAGAAGCTAATTGTTACATGTACAACTAAATGTGTTAGGTAATTAAGTAACTAAAACAACTTGAGGAAAGTGCAGAGGATGGGCCATGGGTCCGTCCTACGGATGGGTGGTCCCGGCTGGCCATGAACTTTTCTCAATCACGATGGATAGCCAGAAGATCGTCAAAGAATATGAATAGCAAGAGCGTTGACCTAGAGTCTAAGTTATAGATGATCTCGATTTACGCTGTTTTAGGGAAACGGAATGGGACTGTGCTTTATGGCAAAGAGGATGAGCTTCGCATCCCTCTCGTTTTCCATTCTCCTTAAACCAAGTGCAGCGTGAATCTGCTTTGGACCTGGCGTTTCTATGTAAAGTAGTTTGCTTGGGTTCGATGTTAGTTGCCGTTAGGAAATGACCAATAGGGAAAACACTAATTTAGGTCGGTCCTAAGTGGGAACGGCCAGAATACTTCCGCTATGTGGCAAACGCGGAAAGTCCTAGATTGCAAACCCCGTAGCATTCCATGGGAGTGCCGGGTGGAGCTTTCTAGACATCCTTTCCGATGGACTGCTAAGACACGTCCTGAAGATAGCAAATGGACACGTTACACTAAACTATTATCTAACACTTTTGTCCCCATATATGTAACTATGATATATGGATGTCTACAGATAATAGGATAAGAAAAAGAATCCTTCACAAAGAACTACTAGTTCTGCCTAGTGCAACATCTCCTATATACACCTAATGATATGGCATGATAGTTCAATTGCAAAGGGATCCATTGTTTGTCCTCACATTGTATCGTCTTTACTAAGTATTGAGAAAAGCTATGGTTGAAAAAGAAACAGGCCTGCAAATAAAATGCCTAAGGTCAGATGGAGGGGGAGAGTACCTCTCAAATTAGTTTGCAAGGTTCTTGCAGTAGCATGGCATAAAGCAGCAATATTCATGTAGTCATACCCCACAGCAAAATGGAATTGCAGAAAGAAAAAATAGGCATATTGGAGAGGTATCTCGTGCCATGCTCAATGAAAAAGACCTGCCAGATTTTTACTGGGCTGAAGCAGTTGCTACAACAGTCTACGTAATGAACAGGACTCCCACTGCAGCAATACATGGCATGACTCCAGAGGAGAGGTATACTGGTAGGAAACCAGATATTTCTCATTTGAAAATTTTTGGTTGCATTGCCTATGTTCATGTGCCAGATGAGTTGAGATCCAAGTTGGATCCAAAAGCTGAGAAGTGCATCTTTATTGGTTACTCTCTGCAGAGAGAAAGGATATAGATGCTATAACCCTTCTACTCATAAGTTTACAGTGAGCATAGATGTTTTTTTTAATGAGATGAGTAGCTCGTATAAACCAGTAAATGTGATTGATAATGTAGATGCACAAAATGGTAATGCTACATAGAATTCACAGCAGCAGCACAAGATATTAGTGGACCTGGAGTGTCCTCTAGCAGTGGTTCACATTCTTCGCCATGACAGGCAGATTGAGATCAGGAGAATCTCCTCAAAGCAATGCAGATAGTGGTATGTAGGTATCACAAAAAGGAAAAGAGAAGGTAGATCAGCCCATGTTTGATGTGAATGCAGGTCACTCTTATGTGGATGGTGAATCCAGTGGCTTAGAACATAGCATTGATGATGAGTTGGGTATTCCTTCTGTTGTTACACCTGGAGTAAGGAAGACCAGGCATGTTTTGAGAGCACCTGGAAGTGAGCCTACTTTGCGCAAGTCTACCAGAGCTAGGTATCCTATGGATAGGCTGAAATATGATAAATCTATAGCCATTCACTACGCCTATATAGTCAAAGTGATACAGGAACCAGAACCCACTTCTTTTGAGGAAGGCATGGGAAAAGAAAAATGGGAGAAAGGCATGGATAAAGAAATGGATGCCTTGGAAGCAAATGCTACATGGGAATTGGTACCGTTGCCTAAAGATAAGAATGCAATTGATTGTAAGTGGGTTTATAAGGTGAAGCACAATGTAGATGGTTTTGTGAACAGATACAAGGCAAGATTAGTAGTCAAGGGGTATGCACAAACATATGGCATTGATTATGAAGAAACATTCAGTCCGGTTGTAAGGATGACAACCGTAAGAGCAGTCATTGCTATGGTTGCATCAAAGGGATGGTCTTTACATCAGATGGATCAACCACTAGGTTATGTGCATGGTCTTTACCATAAGTGCCTCTTTACATCAGAAGAGGTCTATATGGAGCAACCACTAGGTTATGTGCATGCTCTTCATCTTGAGTTTGTTTGCAGGTTGAAGAAAGCCTTGTATGGCTTGAAGCAAGCACCTAGAGCATGGTCTGACAAGATAGGACAGTATCTTGTCACTATTGGCTTTCAGATTTCCAAGGCAGATTTCTCACTTTATGTGAGAAAAACAGAGAAAGGTATTATGCTACTTGTCATTTATGTTGATGATTTGATTATCATAGGTGATAGTGATGAAGATATCCTTCATGTGGAAATGCTATTGAAGCAGAAGTTTGAGATGAAGGATTTGGGAGAGCTGCGTTATTTCTTGGGCATTGAGGTGATTAGATCACCAAGTGGGATACGGCTCTTGCAGAGGCAGTACTATGGATTGGACATGCTATCCAAATATGGGATGATAGGCTGTAAGCCTATTTCAGTTCCTTTGGAGCAGAATGTGAAGCTGAGCGCAGATGCAGGTGAGCTTCTCGAAGACCCTACTATGTACAAACGCATAGTAGGAAGTTTGATTTATATGACTATTACCAGGCCAGATTTGAGCTACGCTGTTGGATTGGTAAGTCAGTTTATGCAGGCTCCAAGAAAACCACATTTGGATGCGGCTAGATGTATACTCAGGTATGTGAAGTCCGCATTGCAGTATGGACTATTTCATGAGACTAGGGTTCAGATATAGTTGCATGGATACACTGATGCTGATTGGGCTAGTAGTATTGCTGATAGACGATCTACCAGTGGATATGTGTTCTCTTTTGGGAGTGCTGCAGTCACTTGGAGCAGCAAGAAATAGCCTACAGTTGCCTTGTCGAGCACAGAGGTTGAGTACAGGGGTGCAGCAATGGCTGCATGTGAGGTAGCTTGGTTGCATAAGCTACTTTATGATATGCATCAGCCTACAGATGGGCCAATTGTCATTTATTATGACAACATGAGCAATATACACTTGGCAAATAACTCAGTCTATCATGCTAGAACAAAGCACATTGAGGTGCATTATCACTATGTGCGGGAGAGGGTTTTACTAGGTCTTATTGATCTAGTTTATGTCAGCACAGAGGATTAGGTAGCTGACATATTCATGAAGGCATTGGGCGCAGAGAAGCTGCGCAAGCTCAGAGACCTGCTTGGTGTGCACGAATTGGGATTGAGCTCGAGGGGGAGTGTTGAGATATCGAGCTCCACTCGTGATATGCTAGGGTGACTGTTGTGCATTTATGTCACCGACTTGTTAGCTGTAGATGAGGTTGGTACACTGCCCATGAATAATAGCTCGATGACAGCTATCCTTAAGTACTCTAGCTCATGGCACAGTTAGTATGCCACCTTAATTAGTTGAGTTTGGTTTGAGACCCACAGATAGGGTTCTTCTATTTCTTTTCTACTTGAGTTCTTTTGGCTTACACAACAGAGAAGAGGAAAAAAGTTTTTAGCCTCCTCCTTTGTGTGTATTCCCCCATTGTGTAAGTGAGAAAGCTACAAGTGAGACTCCTTCCTTCTCTCCCACTATCTTTACAGATAAGCCTACGGGCTGGAATTTATGTATTTCAAAGATAAATATGATAACCTGTTAAAAAGGAACTTGTTTGACATTGCTTTCCTATGTCAAGTGCTATGATTACGTGAAGGAACCAGTGCCTAATGGGCTAATTAAGGAAGCTCATTGATACATGTCCCAACTAAATGTGTAAGGTAATTAAATAACTAAAAAAACCCCAGGAAAGTGCAGTGGATGTGGCCTTAGGTCCATCCTACGGATGGGTGGTCTCGGTTGACCGAGAACTTTTCTCAATCAAGATGGACATCACGAAGATCGTTCAAAGAACACGAACAACAAGAGTGTTGACCTAGAGTTATAACTGATCTCGATTTATGTTGTTTTAGGGGAACGGAATGGGACTATGCTTTATGGCAGGGAGGTTGAGCTTTGCATGCCTCTCGTTTCCCGTTCTCCTTAAACCAAGTGTAGCATGAATCCGCTTCTGACCTGGTGTTTCTGTGTAAAGTAGTTTGCTCGGGTTCGACGCTAGTTGTTGTTAGGAAATGACCAATAGAGAAAACCCAAATTCAGGTCGGTCCTAAGTGGGAATGGCCGGAATACTTCTGCTATGTGGCAGACATGGAAAGTCCTAGATCGCAAACCCCATGACATTCCATGGGAGTGCCGAGCGGAGCTTTCTAGACATCCTTTTCGATGGACTACTAAGACCTGTCTTGAAGATAACAGGTGGACACGTTACAATTGGTATCAGAGGGAACCAATGAAGGATTAGTTTTTATGAAATCTTAATAAGATAAAGTAAAGCAAATGTTGCTGTTCAAACATTTCCTTACTTTCAATGTTGTCTTGCAGAACTATGAAGCGTGGAATAGGTTCTTGGTATTTCGAGTCATGTTTATGACTGCGATGCATTCCCCGCATTATCGACAAAGGGTTGCGATGATGAACATCCTAGAACATATCTATAATCCATCACCTTTGTACATGGAACGAAGATGGATAGGTACCTCAGGAATCTACTATATAGCTACCCACCGGTTTGCATACCTACAGACCAACCTAAAGAGGATCCAGTGGTTGGAAGACCTGAAAGTCGTGAAGCTGTTCATTTTTGTGGAAGCTCACGCAAACTCAGCTTTACATATTTGAGGTCGGAGGGTTGAGCTGAACTCATATGTATATGGGAAAGTAACCCGTGTAATCCCCGCTGACAGGATTAAAGTGTTGGGGCGCCATGAGAAGAATGGGTTCCAAAGGAAAGGATACCCTGAACTTCCAATGACCTACCGATTCCTGAAGATCCATGATCCCAAACCATACTATTATCCAGTTCCTGTAGATAAATGTAATACAACATTATTCTCCCCAAACTAAATGTAAACAGTTGGCTTATCATCCCAAGATATGTTGTATTCCGAAAGGGCTATGCCCATATAAATACAATAAGACTTCTTTTTATCAAATGTCTGTTTGTGCATGATAATTGATAAGAAGTTAAGTGGTTAGATTACTTGGTTGATAGCTGAAATCGAAATGAAATATAAATCATAACGATTATCGATTAATAAAGAAACCTTTATCGAGGCATAACCCTAGGTACAGAATCCCAGTTCGCCTACTACATCAAGTACTATTGTAATCCAGGAGAAGAAGTTTCTTCTCAATCAGATTAAGCCACCCGAATTTTACAGGAGAGGCAGGTCCATCCAAGCAAATGCTGAAATTTGGATTGAATCCATGGAGGATTACTTTGAAGCAGCCGGTACTGCACCCGCCAATCATGCTATTCTCGCCAACAAGCTAAAGCTCACCGACGAAGCCAGGCTTTGGTGGAAGCAATGGTGCAGAGTTCAAGGGATCGTGGAAGGATCCGTTACCTGGGAGAAGTTAAAGAAAGCTGTGTAGGGAAGATACTTACCACCTGCATATCGCACGCAGAAAATGAATGAGTTCTACGAGCTAAAACAACTGGGGCTCACTCTTGACGCATACTACTCTAAATTCATTTCACTTCTAAAGTATGTGCTACAGATGGACATGACACAGCACGTGTCAAAATTTTGTGCTAGTTTAAACCCACCAGTGAATACCCATCTCGAATCAATGCACCCACCTAGGCAACAAAACTTGGTCTTATAATGACCCGAACAGAGGAGCATTCAAGCCTCAGATGAAGAGAATTCAAGGTCAGAATCAAGGACAAAGAAAGAAAGCAAGGACTAATAATGTCAACAACTTTGTCCCTACTCAAAGCAATGGCCGAAACCTTCGCTGTTTTCACTGCAACGAGCTCGGTCATTTCAAGAGGCAATGTCCCAAGCTTGGAGGAGGACATCGCCAAGCACCTTTCCAAGGAACGGGGAGACGCTACCTGAGGCAGAGAAAGAACCACGTGCATTGCCAATAGGCAAATGTGCAAAGAAGAAGAAGATCCGACCATGGAAGTAGAATTTGAAAGGGCGACAGTCCATGCAGCTCTTCACAAGAAAGGGCCAAATCGCCAGTTCTCGGTGATTCAGACACCGTCGGACTATCAAGGTAAAAGTTTCAAGACCTTGATTGATTGTGGCAGTACACATTCCTTTATCTCACCCGCTTGTGCAAAAAGATTAGGAATAGCCATAGTAGAAGCACCTATCTTGCTTGTGGAATTGGCAAATGGTCGTGAGGTTACTTGTACCAGACAAACTGCTAAGGTGAAATTCTTTCTGGGAGGAACGACGACTTCGGTCAAATTTAGAGTCATGAATTTAGGTATCCATGAGTGTCTACTCGGAATGGATTGGCTTAAACCTAATGACTCCCACATTCATTGTGGAAAGGGCCAAGTTTCCTTTCGAAACTTTGAAAGGGAATTAGTCACAACTCAAGGAGAGGCTGGAAGTCCAAAAATTCAATTGGCTAAGGCATCTCAGATTATAAAGGGAGTCAGAAAGGGACTACATGTCTACTTAATTAAGCTCAACAAGTTAGATCTGAAGTAGGAGTCTAGTGAAGAACCTTCATGGCTAAAGGAATATGCGGATGTATTTCTTGAAGAGTTGACAGAACTCCCGCCTCAAAGAGAAGTGGATCATGAGATTAAGCTAGTACCAGGAGTTGCACCAATTGCAAAGAGACCTTATAGGATGTCTATACCGGAAGTAATTAAGCTGAAGGAACAACTCAAGGAACTACTAGATCAGGGCTACATCCGTCCTAGCAGTTCACCATGGGGAGCTCCAGTAATGTTCCAGAAAAAGAATGATGGAACACTTCGACTATGTATTGATTACATAGGGTTGAATCAATCAACTGTCAAGGACAAGTACCCTATTCCTAGAATAGATGAGCTTCTTGATCGTCTTCAGGGTGCGAAGATCTTCTCCAAGATTGATCTCAAGTCTGGCTACTATCACATAAGAATCAAGGACGAAGATATTCCAAAGATAGCCTTCAACATAAGAGATGGGCACTTTGAGTTCCTAGCTATGTCACTCGGGCTTACTAATGCACCTGCCACCTTCAACAGGTTAATGCATGATATCTTTAGGCCATATCTTAATGACTTGGTGCTCATCTTCTTCAACGATACTTTATTCTATTCTAAACAGGAAGAAGATCATGAACCCCAACTTCGGATTGTCCTTGAGACAATGAGGGCACATAAGCTATATGCTAAGATGAAGAAGTGTGCATTCTTCAAACATCAGATTGAATATTTGAGATTCATTATATCAGTAGAAGGAATCTCATGGACCCAGCCAAGGTCAGAGATGCGCTAGAATGGCCAATACCAACATCTGTCAAAGAAATATGCAGCTTCCTTGGATTGACAGGATGGTATAGGGTCTTCATAAAAAACTATGCTTTGATTGCAGCACCTTTGACAGACTTACTGAAGAAGCAAACATCCATTGCATGGTCAACACCCGAACAAACCAGCTATGATAGACTGAAGCAAAGTTTGGTATCAGCACCTATCCTAGAACTTCCAGACCTCAATAAGTAGTTTGAGATAGTAACTGATGCTAGCGCACTTGCCTTGGGATGTGTGCTGATGCAGGAAAGTCATCCTGTAGCATACTCTTCCAGGAAGCTGAAGAGTCATGAGAAGAATTATGCTACCCATGATCTAGATTTGTTAGCTGACATCCATGCTCTAAAGCTTTGGAGACACTACCTGTTGGGTAACAAGTTTACTCTAGTGACTGATCATAAGAGCCTCAAGTGGATCTTTACCCAGAACGAGCTCAACATGAGGCAACGTCAGTTGATTGAAGTGCTGGAGGAGTGTAACTTTGAAATCAAGTATTGACCAGGAAAAGAGAATGTAGTTGCCGATGCACTTAGTCACAAGGCATTCCTTAATTCCCTAATCTTGCAGAACCCATCAACAGCTAGATCTCTAGGTACAAAAGTATCTATGCCAAACAATCCAATACTTGAGTTAGCTAGAAAGGAAGCATGCCATGATCCAGCCTATCAAACGATGCTAAGGAAAATCTCTATTAAGGATCAGATCAAAAGCTGCAGGCTAAGTATCATGAATTCTCTATCAATAGTGGACTTGTCTACTATGGAACGAGGTTGTGTATACCACCAAGTCAGTCACTTAAGCAGAAGAGATTGTGGGAAGCTCATGATTCCCCTTTCTCAGGACATCGTGGCTACACCAAGACTCTCAATGTAGTTAGGAAGAGCTACCATTGGGATAGGATTAAAGGTGACATTCTCAAATATATCAGCGAGTGTTTGTCTTGTCAACGTATCAAAGCAGAATATGTCAAAATTCTAAGGAAGTTGCAACCGCTTGACATTTCCCAAATGAAATGGGAATTCATCAATATGGACTTTGTTGTTGGCCTACCCCAAGTTTAGGGAGGATACAACTCCATCATGGTTGTGGTTGACATGCTAACTAAGGTTACACACATTATTCCAGTAAAGACAAACTATAAAGCCTCAGACATTGCAAGATTGTTTATCAAGGAGATATTCAAGCTACATGGGCTACCCAAAAGAATCATTAGTGATCATGATTCTCTCTTCACATCACACTTCTGGAGAGCTATCTTTGAAGCCATTGGGACTCAACTCTGTTTTAGCACAGCTTAGCATCCCCAAATGGATGGCCAAATAGAGCAAGTCAATCAAGTTATCGAGGGTATGCTTAGGGCATACTGCTGTCGAGAACCAAAAAGGTGGATTCAATACTTACCTTTGGTTGAATTTGCCCACAATGCTTCTTACCAACAAAGCATTCCGATGACCCCTTTTCAAGAGTTGTATGGCCATGACTGTCGAAGTCCTCAAAACTTCTCAGATCCAACCTTGAGGATTGAACCTTCAAGGCAGATGTTGGAAGAGATGGATGATCAAATAAAGTCAATAAGACAGGACATCCAAACCGCCAAGGATAGACAGAAGGCATACACATATTTGAAGCATCAAGATAGAATCTTCGAGGAATGAGACATGGTCTTCATTCATGTACGCCCAAAGAAGAGTTCCCTAACCTTAGGAGATTGCAAGAAGCTAAGTCCAAGGTATTGTGGACATACAAGATCCTCAAGTGCCTAGGACCTAATGCTTATAGACTGCAACTCCCTGAGAACCTAAAGGTTCATAATGTATTCCATATTAGCCTATTGAAGAAGTATGTATCTAATCCTAACCATGTACTTAATGACTAACAAGTTGTAACGCCTAGTCAAGGAGTCCTTGAATCAAGGCCTGACAGGATCTTAGAGGTTAGGAGAGACAACTGAGATCCAGAACCTTGAGAGAATGCATTGTCATAATGTAAAGCTTGGCAAAGATAATATCTATCAATGTATTTAAAAGGAGGATCCCAGGAATTCTAACAATAGTATCATTAGAGCCAAAGAGCAAGGAAGGTACCAAGGAAGATGCACAGCCACCCCCTTGAACATCACATTTCACATTCTATCACCCCCAAGTACATTAGGTCTCTCGGTGTTTCTTGTTCCACTTTATCCTCTCTCTCACCTCTTACAAGGTCTTTGAGACAATCTCTCACTTAATTCTT
This sequence comes from Lygodium microphyllum, assembly GCF_053477565.2. Taxonomy (NCBI): domain Eukaryota; kingdom Viridiplantae; phylum Streptophyta; class Polypodiopsida; order Schizaeales; family Lygodiaceae; genus Lygodium; species Lygodium microphyllum. Next base: position 92,325,663 of record NC_141161.1, on the reverse strand, counting down.
AGTCTTGAACATCAGGGGAACCTTCCTTGATCATCAAAGAGGAGTTTTGATGGGTTTATGCTCTTTATGTGGACTATTTTGGGCTGTAAATTGTTGGAAACTGTGAGGAAGATGAGAGACGAAAGGAAGAGATGAGAGAAGAGAGATATGAGACACCAGAAGTGGAACCCCAAAAGTGTGTCAACTGAGCACACATGATAGGAATATATAGAGGGAACCTGGGGTGCTAGTTAGCTATATATAGTCTGTCTATATATAGCTAACACCTTTCTCTTTCTTTCATTTATAATAGTCACGTTTGAAGTGACCCTTCTTTCCATAGTGATGGAATTCAACATCCTTATTATGTGATTTACTATGTCCCTTGCTAACAAATTTGCCTTTCTATTGTGATCTGCCTCTAGTATGCAAGTTAGCTATATATAGTCTGTCTATATATAGCTAACACCTTTCTCTTTCTTTCATTTATAATAGTCACGTTTGAAGTGACCCTTCTTTCCATAGTGATGGAATTCAACATCCTTATTATGTGATTTACTATGTCCCTTGCTAACAAATTTGCCTTTCTATTGTGATCTGCCTCTAGTATGCAAAGCACTGGAAGACTTACTAGATGCATTGTTCTACCGATTCATTTCTTCCATGAGTAGAGCACTCTCTACATCAACATACAAAAGCATATCATTAGAATTGCTCATAGCAATCCTAAAGGTATCCCTAATCTCTGGCAAAGTGTAAAGCAAGAACATAGCTTTGAAATCATAATCAATATTGAACTTCAAAGCATCAAGCTTGCTAAAAATGGAGTTAAACTCACTAAGGTGAGTAGACATTGCAATACCCTCTTTCATATGCAAATCCAGCTCATCCTAGTCATCCTGCTCTACATCAATTGGTTTTGTTCCCTCTACTTGCTTCTTCTGCAACAAGATATTATAGCACTGTTTTTTCAAAACTGCAAAGATTTGTGCTCCTTCAAGCTTCTTGATATGCATAAGATGATTATCACTGCTGCTAGCCATGATTCTCAATCAAATAATTATATGACAGTAAATGATAGCTAATGTCAAGCAATGGAAGCTCCAAAATCCACTCAGTAGTATGTTAGGAATATCTCCAAGTATGTAGTTGTAAGAACATACATCAATTCATTGCCAATGATAGTAAACATACCAATTTCTTGACAAAAACAGAGTGCAGTCTTGAAATTCCTGACAATACAGGTGGTTTCTTGCAATTCAGGAGTGCAGTCCTCACATTTAGGAAAAATCTATCTTGAAAATTCAAAACTCAAATAACCATGTTAATTCCCTCAATAGTTTATTACTGAAGCCAGGACCTTGATCTGTCACTATTTCTAGTGGTATTCCAAATCTGTAGCATATGTCCTCCTTGAGGAACTAAGTTACATCCTCTTTCTTGCAATTCCTTGTAGCCTTAGCTTTAGGCCGTTTGGTCATATAATCAACTGCAATAATGATGTAAGACTTTCTTGTTTTTGTACTAGGCAAAGGTCCAATAAAATCCAAACCCCACTTCTCAAATGGTCCATAGGCAACAATGGATTTAGCAAGTTCTAGAACTAGTACCCTTTTTGCATATGATTGGCAACCATGACAGCTTTTACACCAATGAGCAACATTAGCGCTCAAACTAGGCCAAGTAAGTCCTGCTAGCAAAATTTTCCTTTTGGTAAGCTCAAAACCAAAATGACCACCACATGCTT